>NC_046295.1:41889401-42489401 GCF_004115265.2 Rhinolophus ferrumequinum | reverse complement strand
CAGGAACAACAGCAATTTTCAGCAACTGCTTTAAGGGCCATACTCTCAAACTTTTGCACCTCATATTCTCATCTCTGAAAGTATTTTATCTTACAAACATTGTACACATTTTTGTCAAGATATGGAACAATAGTTTGAAGAAACTTGGATTCAATGCTAAGTACTGCTAGGTATTTTCATATGTACATTATCACTCCAGTTAATTGATGGTAGTGTTGGTTCCTGAGCAGTAACTCAGCACAGAACTAATATGTTAAAAACAAATCCTTGAAATAGTTCAAATGATGGCCTCTTGTAGCATCTTGATGCCGTACACTTCACTTCTGGTCAGTTAGCAAGTTGGTTTGTGCATAAAGCTAACTGCACTATGTTATCCCATATAACTGGACCTGTCCAAATTATTGCAAATATTGAAAGGAAAAACAGCCCAAAGTGCTTACCCTCCTATAAAGGATCCACAGAGTTGTGTTTGCATTTAGTTGAAGCATCAGACACACCCATATTGAAATGTACAGCACCTTACATCTTTTAAATATATTTGCAGTCATTTCTAGCCTTCCTGAGAAATTACGGGGATCTTCATTGTCATTTTATAGGAAAATAAACTGAAGTCGCTATTTGCCAGGAGAGGTTAACACAAATAAAACTTGTTTTGTTTCTGACTCTTTGGTGCTTGATTAAATAAAAACATCATTTTGCTTGGCTTGGCACAGAAATAGTTTTTACAAAATTATAATTTTCATACACATCTGGTAACTTTCTAATAACCACAATGATTTGTTACCCAGAATGTCTTGACTTTGTTAGGTAACAGAAAATTAGATGTTCAATAAGTATTAATAGAATTGACATGGATGACCATTCTTTTTAGAGAGTATTTTTCCTAAATTTGTCAGTAAAACTATATGTATGTTGATTTTTTTTCTTTATATGCTATTAATATGAATATTGTTAACCTTGCAGAATGGTCGATGTAGGGGGCCAAAGGTCAGAGAGAAGAAAATGGATACACTGCTTTGAAAATGTCACCTCTATCATGTTTCTAGTAGCGCTTAGTGAATATGATCAAGTTCTCGTGGAGTCGGACAATGAGGTAAGTGCTCTTCAGACAGCAGTGGATTATCATTTAACATCTGGTACAAATAAATGAGCGAAGGTAGGGTGTGCGGTATGGAATAAACTTTGTTTTTTTTCTTTACTATTGATTTGGGGCATTGTTAAATGACCAAAAATAACCCTGTGGTTCCACGTGGTATATTCAGAAAGGTAAGCATTTTTGTCAGATGTAAGAGTAGGTCTGTGTGTTCAGGTCTAATTAGACCCTATTTGATACTTTTAACATTATCCAGAGGCTGTAAAAATTAATATAAAATGGAAATCCCTCAGCTAATCATCAAATCGTTTTATAGCCTTCTTCCTGTGAGATGAAGTTGGGAAGGTTGGAGTGAGTCAGACTGTTTTGTTTTGTTTCATTTTATCTACATCATTGTTTGTGTGGTGGGTGGGTCCCAAAGAGTACTGTAACTCAAAACCTGTCTTGGCAAACATGACTGACTTTGCAGCTGGGCTGTAAATCAATTTGTCATAAGGCCATGAAGTATCTTGGTAATGTGGCCTTTCTGCCCTTACAGAATTCTATAGGCTATTGTATAATTTTGTCTCAACTAATTAGTGAGTGATTGAAAAAGTATCCTTGATATGCCTGTCTGGAGAACTGGTTCAGTATTGTAATCTACTTCCCATGACATGAAAACCTGACAGGTATAAATGTGGATTTTGAGGATGATAAAGGCTTGATGATAAGTCAGAGTTGGTTGTAGAAGATAGTTAAGGGGCGTAGAAAACTGTGACTTTGAGCTGGAGTTCAGTGTGTGTGCTGGAATGGAGAAAGATGCCATTCATATTTTGTTAGAGGCAGAGGTTGCAGACTGCCATGCCAATAGGAACTATTAGCTTTCCTTCTGATAGAGTAGAAAATAAAGAGGAGGAAGTGAGATAACTAATAGCTGATTAAAATAAGATCTGGCATATTAAAATATACTTTTAATACCGTGCATTTGTTAGATACAAGAATTCTGGCTTCTTAGTTCTTTTACGTATTTTCCTGCAAGTACTAACATCCATTAAATACACATCTAATCCCCCATAGCCTTTATTTTCCTACACATACATATTCATGCATTTCAGAATCTTTCCTGGGGTGTAAGTATATGTATGGGCTTTTGAATCAATCAAAGAACTTCTTTTTTAGGAATGAGGTTTACCCGCCATTTGCCCTCTGTAGCTGTAATGCAAACTGGCTGAAAATCAGTTCTCAAAATTTAAGTTATTCAATTGCCATCAGAATTTTAGCTATGATATCTCTTTATAGTAGTCTCCCCTTATCCATGGTTTCTGTTCCTGTGATTTCAGTTACCCGCAGTAACTGCCATCCAAACATATTAAATAGAAAATTCTGGAAATAAACAATTCAGTAAACAATTCATAAGTTATTAATTGTGCACCATTCTGAGTGACGTAATGAAATCTTGTACCACTCCACTCAGGATGTGACTCATCCCTTTCTCCAGGGTATCCACACTGTAGACCCCTCCACACCCATTAGTCACTTAGTAGCCACCTTTGTTATCAGATCTGTTCATCTCACCCTTATTTTACTTAATAATAGCCCCAAGGCACAAGAGTAGAGGATGCTGGCAATTCAGACATGCCAAGGAGAAGCCATAAAGTGCTTCCTTGAAATGAAAAGGTGAAAGTTCGTGACTTAATTCATTCACTTATCTTTTATTGCAATATTGTTATAATTGTAATATTTTATTATTAGTTGTTGTTGTTAATCTCTTACTGTGCCTACTTTATAAATTAAAGTTGATCATAAATATGTATGTGTAGGAAAAAATGTAGTATATATAGGGTTTGATCCTATGCGCAGTTCCAGCCATCCACCGGGAGTCTTGGGATGTGTTCCAAGCAGATAAGGGGGACTACTGTATGTATTTCTGTCTTCATCTGTATCTGTGTCCATTTGTTCCATAATCCTTGGATGTAGTATTTTCAACATACTATGTATTTTGGAAGCAGGCATACAACATTTCTGATTTCTTTAAATGTTCAATCAAGAGAAAAAATACTTTGAGGGCTTGTCTCCTATGTGCTGGGTACCAAGGTATCTAAAGAGATACAAAAATGAAAAAAAAAATCTACTTTGCCCTAAAAGACTTCATAAAAGAGACATGCTTTTATAAGACATAAGAAGCACACATAGTTTTATTTATGTCACTGTTTACATTATAGCTAGAGGAAAATTATGTGTTTATCAGTACATATTGTATATGAGATAAATGCATTGTATCTATAAAGAAATAAATATTGTCCTTAAATTCCATTCAATTTATCACTTTACAATTTGCAAAACACAAAAGAAAGTAAATTCCTTAGACAACTCATCAGCTAATTCTAGTTAATCCAGTTCTTCAGTTATCTGGACATTACAGATCATTTATTCCATTTTTTACCTGACATTGCTTATGGAGATCAGATTTTTGTGTGAGTATATTTTTATCTTAATTAGAATAAGATGACATTGTTTTGACTATCAGATATCATAATTAAAGTTTCCACAGTAACTTTCCATTCAATGTGTAGGCACTACATACATCTAAAAATATTTCTCCAGGTTCTTTGATTCCTGTGGTGATGCATTGTGCTACAAATTAAAACAATAAATAAATCTGTTACTTTTTCATTAGGACTCCCTATCACTTGTGAATATTTTTAAAGCAATTAAATGAGGTGAAAGTCATTTTGTGATGTTCATTTCTCAGACCTCAAATCAAGCCTGATTGTAGATAAGCAAAGAAAGAAAAATATTGCTGCTTAATTACTTCATCTACGTGAGCTACAGCCATCACTGTTGGTAATTAGGAAACACTGTCAAAAGTATTTTTTAATGTTGGGATGTAGTCACATCCTTTTTTTCTTTTTTTTTCAGTTGTACTAATATATGAAAATGTCATTGCCTCTCTACTTTCTTAAATCATTAAGGAAATTTCGAATTATAGAATTCTGCTTTCCTCACATACTCTGATTTTGGTGAGACAAAACTGAAAAAGCCCCTGAAACATTTTGTCCTTGGTTTTGAAACCTGATGTTCATAACTTCAACCCAAAGAAGACTTTGTTACACCTCCCTTGGTATATACTTGTGAGAAAACCCTGGGAATGGATACTGACAGCCTCCTTTCTATCCTGGGAAACTGGGGAAAATGCATTACAGGCCACTAGCAAAAGCAAGTCAGGAAAGTAGTTTAGATTATTGCTTTTGCTTTTAATATTTCTAAAATTTTATGTATTCATCTTCAGAATTTATGTAGATCTGCTTTTTTCTGTCTAGATTCTCAGCCTTCCTAGATTTGGGGGAATGAATTTCATACAATTTTTTTTTTTCCTCCAAAGAAGGAACTACATTATTCAATAGTGGGCAAGAATAATCAGGGTTGTAGAGCTGTGTGGATTTGCATATTCCCTTTGCTGTCTGATGTTCCCTATGATAACACATCAGCATGGAGCCGACTATTCTGTGGTAATCTTTTCATGCATATATTATTTCAGTGCCACTGAAAGCCCAGAGCACACAATAAGGCATTCACAAAACATATTTCAGTTTATCAGTGTGTGTCCAAATTCTTTTACTCTTTATTTTTCTGAATATCTGAGCATTAATACAAAGATGTTTTATGAGACATTGACTCAGGGTCCTTCTTACACACCAAGTACTTTATAGAATCTCAAAGAATTGGACTTTTTTCTCCTCCACTTCTTTTTTGAAGGTGTATTTCTAACTTATATTGATTCTTTTGAAATGGTCATTACTAGTTATGTTTTAGTCTTTTCAAAATATGAAGAGAATATCCCATACCCTACGCCTCCCTTTGCCAAGATGTATTCCCCAACATTATTTTCATAAATATTTATGTTTCAAACCTGATTCTTGAAATTGCTCAGTAGATTTAAAAAAAAAAAAGAATAGTAGAAGAAAATAGACATTTATAATACTTTAAGCATTTTATGCCTGTGCAAAACTTGCTTAAACCATTACTCATTTGAATCTCACCAGCTGACTGCCCTGTGAAGTTTGATCAGGGTTTGCTGGTATGCATTGTAACAATGAAGACACAATATGGAGAGATTAAGACCCATGGCCAAGGTCACCCAGGGCTCAATCCCCTGTCCTTCTAGACCAGCTTTCTTTCCCCTCCTTCACAGTGTCTTCCAAAAATTAGAGACAAACTCAGAAGAAAAGCAAGATGAGGTATCGAGTGGCCAAGAGCATGGAAGTAGCATAAAAATCCTCTCTTTCAAGAAGGAATTGAAATACCTCTCGTCTACCTCTAAGCTCTTATTATTCTGAGAGGTAGACCAGTCAGAGATCCTTGACCAGACCAGTAATTCGGAGTTCCTGTATTGCTCATTTGATTTTCAACTATCTTAAAACGAATAGTCTTCAATATGCAGTTCCTTTGGCTGTTTCTCCTCCACTCAGTTTTTAAGTGAAGTCATTTTGAAGTTCTTCAACTGCAACCAAAGTTTGAACATTTTCTTTAAAAGTGTGAAGCATGTATTCTGTTCTGCTCTAACAACTCTAAGCGAGCTTTGGAAATTTTTTTTCAGATAAAATTCAGCTTTGAGAGGAAACCTTACTAAAAATTGAGGAGAAAAACATTTGAACTCCAAAGGAAATACCTAAAGGAAATTTATAAGTAGTAGTTAAAAGTAAGAGCTTAGGTTAAGATATCCAGGCTCAATTATATTGATTCAAACTCTTCTTTATTGACTCTTAATCAAATTATGAAATCAGAAACTACATCTTGCTTCTCACCCTTTGGTATACTTGTCTCAGATTCGTGGCCTGATTAACAAGGATATTCCTGAAAGATGCCCTACTTTTTTATATTTAACCCCTTTCCCATTTCCTTATTCCTTTGTTCTTTTTCAGCCATTTGTCCATATTTGAAACTCCTTTCCTATTTTTCTTTCCTCATTATTTGCTCCTACTCACTTTCTTTGTTTTCATTGATTGAAGGAAGCTAGAAGGAAGTTTTCTAATCACCATTTGTGAGTTTGAACTAGAGACCTGCATTTAGTGCTGGCAAGGGCATAGGGAAGCAGGCACACATGGATTCTTTGTGTGAATGTATATTAGAAATCTTTTAAAGACTTTGCATTGAACTCATATTAGTATAATCTATGCAGTACTTTTTTTTTCTTTTTTATGGGGGTGGTTTGAGAATTTTTAGATGGATCCTATTCACCAAAATATCTCATTTGCACTGAAATGTGAAATCTCCGCCATCTTGACCGCTCTGCAGTAGTTTTTTAAAAAGTGAATTATGTTATATGAAAAAGATTATGAAATAGTATATTTAGTATAATCTGATTTCTATAATCACAAATAATTACATACATATAATTATTGTGGGGAAGGTTATTAGCCCTCCACCCCCAAAAGAAAAGAATTTGGAAGATTTTCTACCAAGACCAAATGTAAACAGTGATTGTCATCATTGCTAGGTGATAGCGTTACAAATAACTGAAACAATTTTTTTTAAAGTAAATAAAGTAAAACTTCAGATTGGAATATTAGCTCTGCTATTCACTAACTTTGTCCTTTTATTTTTATTTTTACTTTTTTTTTTAGATTATCTATCTTTTCCTTACTAATTTGTAGGAGTTCCTTACATTCTTGGATGTGACCCTTTTATCATATGTGTTGCAAACATCTTCCACTTTGTAGCTTGCCATTAATTCTCGTAATGTTATCCTTTGATCAACAGAAGTATAAGTTTTAATATAGTAAAATCTATCAGAATTTTCCTTTAAGGTTATATGTGTGTGTATTTACATAATTGCACACACAGTATGATAAAATAAATCACCTGAAAAATCTGGAAGAAAGGAGAGTAAGGATTAGAGGGCAAGATAAAGAATTGAAACACAAATCCCCAACCAGGTATGTTTCCTAGTGGTAGTCCACAAATTTAGTCAAGCATCTTTTAGTGATCAAAGAAAGATCCACTGTGTCTTTAAAACATGTTAGCTTCTCTTGCTACTGAGTCTGAGTGACTACTTCTGCAACTTCGTAAAGAGATGCTGTGGGTGGTAGTAAATTATATCCATGATAATATTCCTCCAGGAAACCAAATATTAGAATTCATAAAGGCTGTTTCTTAAGTTTTGCTCAGTTGTAAGTTTGTGCCATAATATCAAAGTTTGTGATGGGCCAATACTGTGTGGTCTAAATACACAGCTTGTTGTAAGAATAGCTAGGAAAGTAGATTGGTTTAGTTCTGTTTTTATAAACTATTTCAGTGAAACAGTAAGAATATAAAATTATAGAGAACTTAAAATTTTGACACAGTTGCTTTAAATTTTTTTTTCCACAGGAATGATATGTTACAATACAATTAAAGACCTTGTGTAACCTTCCCTGATTCATTTTTGTTCCTCCCCAGAAGAATCGACTGGCCTCAAGTTGGCATTTATCATTCCTAAGCATACCTTTTCACTTTTATACTACATACGTTTGTGTTGATAAGCAATGTGTAATATTGGGATTCTAGATATTATACGTGATTGTAAATTTTGTTTAAACTATTTTATTTTGCAAGTTTTTTTACTCAGCATTGTTTTTGAGATTTTTTTTTGTGTTGCCACACATGGCTCTAATTCATTGATTTAGATCATAATATACTTCCATTATGTGAATAAGCCCTAGTGTGTTTCACATGCTTCTCAGCCTATCAGGTTGCTTTTAAGGTAGAACACCTTTTCCTGTCCTTGCCCGTTCTCCCACTCACCCCAACTCCTAATGGAGTTGTTTCTTTTTTAAATTGATATAGACAATTTTAAACATATTCTGGTTGTTAATTTTTGCCACTTATACATATAGAAATTATCTCTCTGCATGATTTGTCTTTTCACTTTATATTACAAAAGAGTTTTAATCTTCATGTGATCAATTCACTCATTTCCTTTATTAGTTATATTGTTGTATTTTCTTTAAAAATTCTTTATTTTGCCCAAGAATATGAAGGTCTATCCTTTAATTTCTACGAATAGTTACATAGTTTTGCTTTACATACGCTTTCTATACACCTAAAGTTCATTTTTGTGTATGATAAGTAAGGATTTATATTTTCTTGCTATATTTCTGTTCAATTGTCTCACTACCATCTATTGAACAGTAAATCCATCATCCATCTCCACTGGTGGTTTTTTAAACCTTTTAAATTATGAAATATATACATATATACACATAAAGTACACATATAAAAAGTGTGCAACACACTGAAATATCATAAAACATCTGTGTATCCAACACCCCGTCAAGAAACAACATTGCCAAGACCTGCTAGTGCCCTGCCTGCAGGTAACCACTGTGCTTTACGATAATCAGTTCTTTGCTTTTCTCTTTTTAATTTTGATACTCACTGTGTTTCCCCTAAAATAAGATTGAGCCAGACAATCAGCTCTAATGTGTCTTTTGGAGCAAAAATTAATATAAGACATGGTATTATATTATATTATGTTATGTTATATTACGTTACATTACATTACATTATATTATACCCAGTGTTATATTATAGTAAAATAAGACCAGGTCTTATATTAATTTTTGCTCCAAAAGACACATTAGAGCTGATTGTTCAGGTAGGTCTTATTTTTGGGGAAACATGGTAACTATGCATCCCTGAACGCTATAGTTTGCTTTTTACTTGTGTTTAGGTTTTGTACACACAGAATCAAATGGTATGTTTTTTTGAACTTTGTACAAGACAGTATGCTATTTTGAACTTACATAAACTTTTGTGTCTGGCTTCTTCTACTCCGCCCTATGTTTTTAAGATATATATATTCGCTATTCCATGTAAGTCATTTATTTACATTGTCTGTAATATTCTGTAACATGAGCATACCATAATTTCTTAATCCATTCTACTATTTATGGACTTTTGGTATGTTTCCAATATGGGGATATTACAAATAATGCTACTGTGAATATTCAGGTAAATGTCTCTCAGTGCACATGGGTACACTTTTTGTTGCGTATATACCTAGGAGTGGAATTGCCAGCACATGAGGAATACATATCTTCAACTTTAGTAAACAGGGCAAAAGTATTTTCCAAAGTTAATGTACCAATTTGCACTCCCACTAGCAGTGTCTGAAAGTTTCTGTCATTTCCCATCATTGACAATCCTTGGTATTGTCAGGATTTTTCCTTTTAGCCCTTTTGGTAGCTAAAGAGCTGAGCTGTAGTCTGCTTGTGCCTGTTTGCTTGGGCATACCGTCACTCCTCGTGCACTCCCCTAATGTAAAGCATCGATGGTTTTCTAGAGCCCCATCCCCTTAGCCTCTCAGCTGTCACTGCCAGAATCGGCAAATACCTCTGTGAAAAAGTGGCCCCAAATATGGACTCAGTTCTCTAGATTTGCCTATTCTGGATAATTCATAAAGATGAAATCTTATAATATGTGACCTTTTGTTTTCATCTGTGTGGTAACATACTTCCTCTTTATTGCAAAATAACATTTCATTGTATGGATATACAATATTTATCCATTCATATTTGGATATTTGAGTTAATTACACTTTTGGGCTATTACAAATAAGTGCTGCTATGAACATTCATGTAGTTGTTTTTTTTTTCTGTAGACACATATTTTTCCTTCTCTTGAATATTTCTAGAAGTAAAATTTCTGGGTCATTTGGTAATTCTGTTTACCTTTTGAGGAACTGCCAAATTGTTTCCAATGTGGCTGTACCAATTTGCAATACAATACAAGAAGTATTGTATTAGGGTCTAATGTCCCCATATCCTAGTGAACACTTGTTATTGTCTGCCTTTTTTATTCTAGCCTTACTAGCAGTTGTAAGGTGGTACGTTATTATGGCTTTGATTTCCCCAATGACTAAAGATGTTTTCGTTTGCTTATTGGACATTTGTATATACTTTTTTTAGAAATACCTATTCAAATCTTTTGCCTGTGTTTTAACAGTTTTTTTTTTATCTTTTTATTTTGAGTTATAAAAATTCTTTATGTAAAATGGATATTAGACTTTAATCAGAAATATGATTTATGAATATATTCTCCTATTCTGTGGGTTGTCTTTTCACTTTCTTAAAAGTGTCCTTTGATATACAAAGGTTTTTAATTTTGACGGTATAATGTATCTCCTTTTTCTTTAATTGCTTATGCTGTAGGTGTTATAACTAAGAAACTTGCCTAATCTAAGGTTACAAAGATTTAATACCTGTGTTTTCTGTTTTGTGGTTTTAGTGTTTACATTTTATATTGTGATTTATTTTGAGTTAATAGTTATAAAAGATAAAGGCTTAGCTTTTTTTATTTTTTTATTTTTTTGCATATGGATATTCAGTTGTACCAGTACCATTTGTCGAAAGACTCTTTTTTTTCCCTGTGAATTGTCTTGGCACCCTTGTCAGAAATCAGTAGGCCATACATATAGGGTTTATTTCTGGACTCTTCATTCTATTCCATTGATGTGTATGTTTGTCTTTCAGCCAGTGTCACACTGTCTTGATTACTGTAGCTTTCTGTTTAAGTTTTGAAATTGGAAAGTGTGGTTTCTTCACCTTTGTTCTTTTTCAAGATTGTTTTGGCTATTCTGGGTCCCTTGCATTTCCATGTAAATTTTAGAACCAGCTTGTCAATTTCTGTAAAAAAAGAAAACAAATATCCAGCTGGGATTTTATAGGGATTTTGTTTAATATGTATGAGGAGAGACAATTAAGTTCGCGAGCTCATCCTAGAAAAAATGCTACATACCTCATTGCTGAATATCACTACAGTCACCTTCAAAGTACTCCCCTTGGGAAGCTATGCACTGACCACCAGCACCTAGTCCACCCTTTAAAGCAATTTTGGAACTGTTTTTCTGGAATGGCCATCACAGCTGTTGTATTACCCTTGATGTCCTGAATGTCATCAAAATATCTTCCTTTCAGTATTTCCTTTATTTTCGGGTAAAGAAAGAAGTCATGTCAACTGTAACTGAAAAAATAAATAATTTAGGAAAAAAAGAGAAGTCATTGGGGACCAGATCAGGTGAGTAGGGAGGGTGTTCCAATACAGTTGTTTCCTGGCTAAAAACTCCCTCACAGACAGTGCCGTGTGAGCTGGTGCATTGTCGTGATGCAAGAGCCATGAATTGTCGGTGAAAAGTTCAGGTCGTCTAACTTTTTCATGCAGCCTTTTCAGGCTTCCAAATAGTAAACTTGGTTAACTGTTTGTCCAGTTGGTACAAATTCATAATGAATAATCCCTCTGATGTCAAAAAAGTTTAGCAACATTGTAGCAAAAAGTTCACGAACTTAATTGTCTCTGACCTCATATATCAATTTGGGGAGTTTTACCTTCTGAACATTTGAGAAGAATATGAATTCTGTCAAGTGTCTATTGATACGTGTTAGGTCTAGTTTTATAGTGTTCTTCAAGCCTTCTTTTTATTTGTTGATCTTCTGCCTCGTTTATTCTACCCATTATTGAAAGTGAGGTATTGAAGTCTTGAACTGTTGTTCAATTGCCTCTTCCTCCCTTCAATTTTTTCAGTGTTTGTTTCATGTATTTTGGACCTCTATTTCTCAGTGCATATTATGTGTATAATTGTTAGGCTTTCTTGATGGATTTAACCTTTGTCATTATAAAATGTCCTTCTTTGTCTCTAGTAACAATTTTTGTCTTAAAGACTGTTTTGTCTGATATTAGTGTAGTCGTACCAACCCTTTTTTAGTGACTTTTGCATGGCATGTCTTTTTCTATGCTTTTATTTTTGAACCATTTGTGTCTTTGAATCTAAAGAGGGTCTCTTATAGTCAGGATATAATTGGATCATGTTTTATTATTATTATTATTGTTGTTGTTATTATTATTATTCATTCTGCCTACTGGTGGGAGTGTTTAGATTCATTTACATTTAATGTCACTGCTGGTTTTCACAGTTGCTGTGGTTGGGAGGCTGTTGGTTTTCAAGACTACCTGCACTGTGCCCAAAACACCACAAAACTCAACTGTGCTGATCCAGATTAATCTGGTTTTCTTAAGTAATTGCTCTTTATATTGTTGCAAGCCTTTGGTTAATTCTCAAAGTTTTGAAAAAGTTGATATTAAAATTTTTTGCTAGTTTTCTCATTGCTTTTGTGGAAGAGTGGATTTTTGGAGGTCCTTGCTTCTCTAAATTGAATTTTAAAAGTAAATCTGACCATTCCATAACCATAAAAACACAATTGGTGTTTGAAAGTGCCTTTTTACCTATTAGAATGGGAAAGATTAGAAAGAAAGAGGGATGTAGAAGTAGATATTCTTGTATGCTATTGGTGGAGGACAAATTGGTACAATCTGCCAATCATATGGTAATTTTTAAAAATCCTTTGAGGTGGATATACCCTTTGATTCAGTAATTCCACTTCTAGGGATTTATACCAATTGTTAAATTGGCTACATGTCCCAAAGATATGTAGAGAATAGTCCATCACAACATTGTGAATACTTGAAAACAACTAAATTATTCAATGGTAGAAGATTGGTTAAAAAAATAAGAGTAAATCTAAAAAATAAAGTACTATTTAGATACTAAAATGATAATATGGATGTATAATTAACATTAGATAGAAAGTTATATAGTATATATTGATGTAAAGAAAGGATTTCAAAAATAATATTGATAGCATGCATCTAATTTTTAAAGATATGTAACAGGTGTTTATTATTAGCGCATACAAAAATGTCTGGAAGGTTAGTATGAAACTGTTCACAGGGATTATCTCTGAATGTTTGGATTAAAGCAATTGTTTTTATGTTTCATTACTTTTACTTATTTACATTTTCCAATTTTTTTCCATGAAAAAAATATGTACGTGTGTATACATATAATATACATATATATGTGTATATATATGTATATACGCGCACATATACATACATACAGTGAGAATTACAGAAATAATAGATATTTTAGAAGTTAAGTCGTTTTAAAGTTTTTATCAATTCAAATCTAGTAAAATAAAAGTAAGCTTTTTAAAGCAGCTTTCTCTTTTCCTGATTGTTTAAGGAGGATAAAATGGAGATACAAGTGACTAAAGAAATCAGCACAAATGACTAATCAAAGAAGCTTAGCGCTATTAGAAAACATCCATTTTCTGTCAGTTTGTTCCAAATGTCTTCAAACCTCAGACAGTCTGTAGAAATAATACAAATTAAGGAGTTTATTGAAATAAGAGACAGTTTTATGAGGCCAGGATTTATCTCACCACTTGTTTGTTCATGTTAGATGGAGCAACTGCAGAGGGTTTAAAACTCAGCATCAATGAAAGCTCTACATTGCAGACAATCACATGAAAATGCTGTGGGCTCAAAGCCAGAGGAATCTGCACCACTTCTGTGGCCAGATTTAACCAGCTGGGGTCTTTCTTGAGGACCATCTGATTTTCCCTTTTTTGCAAAAAGAGAAGAATTTGCCTTTTAACAGGGAATCTGCATTTTTATAAAGCTTAAGATCATTATCAGTAGCTTTGTTATTCTCTAGAAAAACAGCACATTTGGTGGAACTCCAGACCCAGTATTTAATAGGAGGTCACAAGATTACATGAAATTTTCCTCCGAAAGAATAGAGTAAGATTCAGGGCCGTGCACCAGGTTTCTTCTGCTACCTCAGTTAAACCTACTACAGGGACATCTTCAACATGTTTTCTTCACACATTAGCCTATGAAGAAATGAATAAAAGCAATATTTTTTTTGAATTGCCAATTTACGTAATGTGAATTGTCACTCTAAAAAAGGAATAAGAGAAAAGGGATTTCTTTTAAGGGATATTGGGCAACCATGATGTATGACTTCAAGGCAGTCTCTGAAGAGGCAACAGGGAAATAGAAATTAGAAAGAATCCTGGTTTGAATCACATCTGCACCCATTTCAAGCTGGGTAATCTTGAACGAAATATCCCTTTGCCTCCCTTTTAATATACAAAATGAAGATATTATTTGTCTCAAAGTGACATGAGGATTATTAAAATAGGTAATATGTAAACTTACTGGAGCACAGAGACATTCAGTAAATGATAGTTCATAATATCAATAATTTTAATAGTGAAAGAAATGCTGTGATAACTTTCATTTCTAAACAACATCATTTGTGGCTAATTCAGTCTTAAGAGAACTCTTTGATTTGACATTTATGCCTTATAGCCAGAGTAATAAACTTAACTGATACATGTTCAATAAGTTAAAATATGGGGAAAGTCTTATTTGTGCAAGTGCTAAAAAACAGGGAAGCTTTTGTTTTAGAAAATTATTTTCACCATAACAGAAGGAAAAGATTTTAAAACGGAAAAAAAAAGGGGGGGTTACTGAAGTCAATATAACTTTTAAGATACAATTACTCATATTCATAACATTTTATCTGCTTACATGTTTTATTTATCATAGTGTTTGTATGAATCATGACTTTGTGATTGAAAAAGACAAAAATTTTTACAAACTAGCTCAAGCACAGAGTGGCCCATGCAACTAGGAAGCTGCCTTAGGGGCTCCTGGAACCAGGATTTGGTTTGGGCATCTCTCTTCCTCTCCTCAAACCTTGAATCACATCTTCAGAGCAACCCAAAAGGAAAGGAAGTTTCCACTCCAACTTTAAATTGAAAATCTTAGGGACGGGGGATGTAGTATGTTGACTGTCTCCATATGAGCTAACATTGACCCAGTGGTCAGAGGCAGGTTGGGTTTCCAGAAGAGTGGGAGTCATGGAGGACAGCACACCTGGCCGAAAAACAATAGCGGCTATAATGGTATTTTCAAACCGTGGCTTTCAGCATTATCAGTGAGCTGGAACTATTATCAGATTGTGAATTCTGTATGGTAGGTCTCGAACAGCATCTTTTAAAACATGAAATAGAACAGATTTAAATAAAATTGAATAGAAAATCTCAAAGGGAATCACAGTCAGGAGAATTATTTTATGAAACTGTTTCTATTGTGTGTGTGTGTGTGCATGTTTGGACTAAATACAATATGAAATGTGGATCACAATTTAGAAATTCCTAGTCTACATTGCACAATGCCCTTCACTGGCAGATAACTGGTCAGTGGGAAGGTAGCCCGCCTGGTCCCGGGATCTCCCCTAGGCATCGGGAAAAAGAGTGAGCGTGGAGTAGAACACAGAAGCAGGTAGGAAATAGTTGCTCCCAACCTCCTAATCAACAAGGTTGGGTTTTTGTTTTGTTCTGGTTCGGGATTCCAAAGGGCAGCTTTTTTCCTTCCTTTCTGTGACTCAGTTTAACATAACAGTAATTATCAGAAACAATCACTGCTGTAAATTCCACTCACTTGGTATGTTTTGCATAGAAAGTCTTCCACTTACAGGGTCAGCTTCACCGGTGTGCAGCCCTGTGCAACCACACAGGGCCCCACACTTGGTTTAATTCTGTGATGTCGCCATCTTAATAATCTTTGAAGAGGGGCGCTGCATTTTTATTTTGCACGAGGCCCTGCAAATTCTGGGGCCAGTCCT
The DNA here is from genome assembly GCF_004115265.2 of Rhinolophus ferrumequinum. Classification (NCBI taxonomy): domain Eukaryota; kingdom Metazoa; phylum Chordata; class Mammalia; order Chiroptera; family Rhinolophidae; genus Rhinolophus; species Rhinolophus ferrumequinum. Next base: position 42,473,817 of record NC_046295.1, on the reverse strand, counting down.
GTCCACTAAACATGACACTTGAGAGATCGGTAGTTGGAATCATTTCTGCTGCACCCACAGAGCTGTAGACAACCTTAGCGCTCACTTGTGCTCACAGGCATCTGCTATTGACAAGAGTCTTTAATTCCTGTTAAACTTAGTTTCACCTGATGCCTCTTCATTTGAATTCTCTTTTTAAAAAATGACACTAACCATGTTCTTCCGGATTAATTTGCATCCTGTTAATACATACGGTAATTAACATCTGATTTCCTGTCTCACTTCCCCAGTGGTGCCAGCCTGACATGCCCCATGAGGACGGTCAGAAACTAATCACTGAAGCCGTAGCAGCTCAAACTTATGTTTAATGTATGTCCCATTTCTCCCCATGCTCTCACTGCCCCCACACCCCTTAAATCAGCTGTCAACTTACTAAAAGGGAAGAGACAGCACTGAATTTCAAAGAGCTTGCACTCAGGTTATGTATTCATTAAACTGATTCATTAAACTGAGTTTCTGAAATACACTGTTTATATGCCAGTGCTTCCTTCGCATCTCATCTTAGAGTTGCCCATTGAACTAGAATAATACATGGACCCCACCCACCCACTCCAAAAACCCAACCAAATAAAAACTATGGGCAAACTGGGTGAAGCAGTGTTTTATTTTTCTTAACCTAAAAAAGGAAAATCTTAAAACAGTTTTATCTTTGCTTCATGATTCAGTTTACATTGCCTGTGCTCAGTAAGAGTTCTTTTGGCACAGATACAAAACATGTATAAATCATTTGTTTTCGTCCAGATTTACTAAAGTGACCAGAGCTTGCATGCCGTTCAGTTCCTCTCCCCCTGAGGAGGGAGGTCATGCCCGAGGTCTTGCCGTAGGACTTGTCAAAACAAGAGGAAAAGCTCCTAAGATGTTGGAGCTGAAATTTAGGGTGGTCTGAGACATCCGGCTAAATGATTTACAGGTTGGAATTTCAGATGCTCGCTCACACAGTAGAGCGCTTTCCAAAGGGAAAGACGGTAATGAAAAAAACACCGGGAGGTGGGGGACCTTTTCTGACAAAGGCCTGTTGTTGACACTGATAATAAGCTCTCTGTCTTTTTGAGTCTGGCAGGCTCTGTTCTCTGGTTTCGGTTGAGATTGTGTTTTTTTGGGTCTTGGGATGTGAAGGGAAGTATTTACCTGCCTTTGCACAAATCCTCCAGGCATTGAGTACATTATAAATGAACCAACATCTAACTAGATAAAAATCATTCTATTTGTGATTAGACAATGAATTGATTGTTCGTCAATAGACTTCGTGTTCCTTTTTCTTCTCATCCATGGAGACTGCCTTTTAAAACATGAAAGATGAATTTTAAACCTAATCTTGTGGAATGATATATATCACTTTAAACAATGAAATTAACTTAGCATTCTTAACATTCCAGACCATATGCTAAATTCTAAAACTAACTTGAAATTTCTCAAATTGTGCCAATCATTTTGCTAATTATTTAGTCCCATTGACGAGTACGCATCATCATGAGGAGAGACTAGTGCTTGTTGCTGTTTCATTACCCAGGTACACAATCCCCATTAAGATTCCGTTTGTCTTTTATACCAAGAGAATAGGTAGGTCTCGTTGGGATTATTACAATCTGTGTTCTTCTTTTGAGTGAGTAGCATAGTCTCAATAGATAAGAAACCCATGTATTTTTATCGAACCTTCTGCCCACCTGGGATATAGAGCTGTGTGAATGTTGAGGGGCGTTTGCAATTCCTGTTTCTTCTCTTCTTTCTATGTTGTTTGGCAGATTTGTCCTTATAACAGTTGCTTAGCTGTTTGATATAGTGTGCTACTCCAGTAGGGTTCAAGGAACAAAGGCTAAGTTCACTCTGTACTTCGGGACAACACAGGCCCTTGTTTTATCAATGTCTGCACATCACTGGCCAGGGTTGAAGGATTCTCTGAGTCAGCTATCTCATTCCACTTGCTTATCATCAGAGTGGGTTTATCCAGAAGTCACTATTGTATCAGAATTCCATTCAGAGCGTTATTAGATCATAACAAATGTTACAGGAAAAGAAATCTTTATGATGTCAGTACCGGGGCTACAGAGTGACTTGTAGCACCTTCAGGGAGACCAGTCGAAAACTACTGCTAACTGAAGTTCCCATAGATTTCAAAAATCCACCAGGTTGCTTGAGAGTTTTCTGAATGTTCAGCTGTGTTTAAGTAGAACCTATAGAACTGATTCTTTAACCCGAATGTCAGAGAGAGACGGTTTCTTCAGAAAACACTTCTCGATGTAAAGGAATGCCTCAAAGAAGAAGTGTATACTGCAATTCTACTTGCCATTAAAGTTATCCAGTCCGTTGTCTTATAGTGAAACTGAAGATGAGATGGATCTTGTGACAGAGAAGCCCCAAGCTCAGTGTTTGTTCCACAACACCTCTGACTTGAATATCTCATGGCAGAAAATTCCAGGGGTAAATATTTATTGGACGTCTGTTATGAGCTCGGCATGGCAAGGATCTGTACAAATTATCTAGTTCAGTATCTTTTACAATTGAGGGAATGGAGGCCTAAAGAGATCTGAGTATCCAGGATTATTCAGACATAACTTTACATTAGCAATTTTGGCAAGAAGTGCTTAGAATTCTAAAGAGGATTCAGACCCCAGACCTGCTACTTTCTCATCATTTGACCTTGACGGGGGGCGGGGGTGGGGAGAAGGGGAGACGCTCTCAGAGCCTTAGTTTATTCAGCTGTAAAGTGGGGATAATAATAGTGCATTCTTTAACAGTGTTAGGGTTATTATAAGGATTCCATGACTTCATATATATAAAATATTTAGGAGAGTCCCTGACATGTAATAAATGCTACAAAAGTGATTATTCTATGATGATGATTAATCCTAATCCAAGAGTCTAAAAAATACTCCCCTTTAGAAATTTGCTACTTACCTGGGGCTCAGTATAAAAGCCACAACCTCAAAACATTAAAATTCAATAAATTCCATACACTTTGAGAATATTTTAGGGCTGATTCCCTTGCAGAAGGAGCAAGTGGGAAGGGGGTCACCGTGACTTCAAGATTTAACAGTTGATTACATGTCAGTATGGGCTGGAGAGATAAAGAAGGTAAAAGCTTTGGCATATGAAATCCTCTGAAAACAGGCCAATTTAAGGCCTTTATTGTTCCTTCTCTTTTAAGCAGTTTTGTCATCTTAAAGAAAAACAGAGACTTCTCTTTAGATATTAATACTCTCATTTCATTTTATCAAATTGCCCTGGAAGCTTCTTGTGGAAATCAGACAAGAGTTATTGTCATTGTTTGCACTTTCGAGCACACAGTCTTATATCCTGGCTTGTATCATTTTCTAATAGTTTCAGTGTAGATCTGAATTCCTTAGATGATGAGCTCATTGGCAAGAATAGTTAGTGATGTATGTTTATTGGCCGAGCAACTGACCACCTACATTGTAGGTTTAGAACAGTGCTTCTCAACAGAGCTAGGGGAAGGCTATTTTATCCCCCTGGGGAACAGCAAAGGGCCAATGTCTGGAGACATTTGAAGGGCGAGGGGTCTCACAGATAACAGATGGAGAGCTGCTACCGGCATCTAGTGGGCGAGGTCAGGGATCCTACTAAATATCCTGTAATGCACAGGACAGCCCACCCACAATGAAGAATTATTTTGCCCAAAATATCAATAGTGCCAACGCTGTAAAATCTTGCTTTAGAGGAACCCAGAGGTCCACCATACCTTCCCCCCAATCCTTCGCCTTACCAGCAAACTGACGTCAAGAAATCTGAAGTTAAGAAGTTCATGCTTTGGGCTTATGTCAGACCTGTTAAAATGCTCATACACATTTCCCCCTGACACTTGTATATTAAGGAAATTCAGTTTGCACAATATCTCTTTCCAAAGGTACATTTTGTAGCAGTGGGTTAAGTTCAGGAACACAGAGAGTGTTTCAGAAGGGCTTACCAAAACCTGAAGTTAACTTCATTAATTTTTGCTAAAGACAGCCATACCTTTTGTAGCTGCCCACCCCCGCAACAAGCCCCAAGCAGGCACCTCCTCTTTGAACACAAGAGCACAGGGCATTCACGCAGAGCCAGTCATTCCTTACAGAGTGCCCAGTCCCCTCCAGCACAGGCAGCTCCAGTTGTCACTAGTTCACACCTGCTATTTGGGCTACAGACTGGCAGCTAAGCAGCAGAGCCAGCTCGCCAGGCATCTGAACACCATGCTGTTGTCTGACTCTTCTCGCACTGCACTGAGCCCAGCCTAGAATAGCGTGAACATTTTCATGTTTAACACCTCTCCCTTTTGGATCAAACTCAAGAAAATCAGAGACACCCAGAAGTTTCATCAAATGTGCATTATTTATTAGTCAGAAGTCACAGGGGACAATGGTGTTTATTTTGTTTCTCCTGGATTCTGAAAAGTACACAGTCCCTTTTCGAAAGTGTTTTCAAGTTATCAAGAATTCACTCTCTGCAGTACGTGTTTATTAAGTCGATGCATCATTATATGAACTCTACACCACTAAGAAAAGCTTGAAAAAAAAAGTTTTAAGGAAACAAAGAAGAGTTTTTCTTCTCTAAAAACAGAGACTTCATTTTCCACCTCACACTGATAGTAACTTTTTACTGTAGTAAAACATACATAAAATTTTCCACTTTTAATCGTTGTACAGCCATCACCAGAAATTTTCCATGTTTTCAAATTGAAATGGAACCCATTAAGCAGTAGCTCCTCGCTGTCCCTTCCCCCAGCTCCTGACAACCGCCATTCTACTATCTGTCTTTGTGAATTTGACTACTGATGTATAGCTCATATAAGTGAAATCACACAGCATTTGTCTTTTTAGGACTGGCTTATTTTACTTAGCAGAATGTCTTCTAGTTTTATTCATATAGCATACAAGTGTGTTACAATTTCCTTTTTTTTTAAGGTTGAAAAATATCCCATTGTATATTATTCATTCATCCATTGATGAACACTTGGGTTGCTTCTACCTTTTGGCTATTTAAATATTGCTGCTATGAAAATGGGTATATAGGTATTTGTTCAAGTTTCTGCTTTCAATACTTTTGGGTTCCTGCTTTCAATTCTGTCTTCCACCCAAAAGTAAAGTTGTTAGATTATATGCTAGTTCTATTTTTAATTTTTTGAGGTACTGCTGTATTATTTGTCATAGTGGCTTTACCATTTTATATTCTCACCAGTAATGTACAAGGGTTTATTTTAAATTTCTCTACATCCTTGTCCAACACTTACTGTTTTCTGGTTTTGTTTTGTTTTTTATAATAGCCATCCTAATTTGTATCTCATTGTGATTTTGATTTTCCTAATGATTAGTGGTGTCTGAGCATCTCTTCATGTGCTTATTGGCCATTTGTAGCTCTTCTTTGGAGAAAGTTCTTTTCAATTCCTTTGCCCATTTTTAAATCAGGTTTTTAATTGTTGTTGAATGGTAAGAGTTATTTATATAGTCTGAATATTAAACCCGTATCAGATATGTGACTTATAATTATTGTCTGTCATTCCATAGGTGATATCAATTTCTTGAAGTCATTATTTTTCTAGCATGCCAAATAATGGCACTCAGTCACATTAGTAAATAAGTAAATTCTCATATGTCAAAGATAGTTATTTTTTGACCCTTCTTAAAGTCAGCAAGAATGAACAATAAGACCTTTAGATGCCCTTCTAATCTTTTGAGTTGTTTTTTTTTTTTTTTTTAAGAGATAAATAGTTCTTTCTAGCACTTACATAAACTGAAATTTTTATTTCTCTTGGCTAGTCAAGTCAGCCAAATGTCCACTAGGTGGTACTCTAACTACTGCATGAATAATTTGCATAAACCTTAAGGTAAATTCCAAAGTGGTCCTGACAAAGACTTGTTGCTTCACAAAACTATGGTGTTTATGTTAAGATGAACAAACTAATCACATTTATAAAATGTTAGCACTAAAGGTTCAAGTTCATGTAGTTCAACCTTCTCCTTATAAAGTAGGGATTTGGTGAGGTTAAGTGACTTACCCAAAGTCACACTGCTACTTTACTGATGAAGCCAGGCTTTCATGCAAAGCTTTTACTCATGATCTGGTAATTAATCTAATTCCCCATTTTGCCACTGCTTACTATTAAAAAGTCTTCTCCGAGTGTCTTAGAGCCTGGCTTTTTCCACAGGTGAGCATGGCTTCTTCCACAAGTAAAGGAAACTATGGATGTGAGCAGGATACTATGTATTGTTTTTGTGAAAGATCCTTGAGCTACAGATAAGGAAAACACATTCCACTAACTTATCTATTAATTTTGGGGAAATCATTTAATACCCAACGCTTGGTACCCTTATCATTAAATTAAGAGGTTGCATTAAGTGTCTGCAGATGATCCTCAAGCTCTGTGTTATATAAAGATTTATAGTCTGAGATTGGAACTCTGATACTGGAAGCCTGATATTTCCCTGACTTAATCGTACTTTCTTGTTTGGGAGTGTAGCTTTGTATTTTTCAACCCTAAAATGTTGGAAATTCCTATTTACCTTTTTGTGTGGCATTGGATGAAATCTGGGCACCGACTAAGCGTTTTCTAACTTTTTACAACTTTCACTCTCACCAGTGTTGGTACTAAACATTACCAATAATACATAAGCCTGCAATTAGAACCACTAACAACATACAACTATTTTATAGCAATGTATTGCAGAAAGCACAAAAATAGCACTGCTGTGGAACGTTTATATGTTTCCCAGAGCAGCTCGCAGGGCTCAAGGCTGCTGATCAGTTACAGATTTTCACACTGTTTCTCACTGTCTTTTCCCTAAGTACATTGGCACTGCGTTACCTGTATGCTTTGTTTTTTACCCCCTATCTGTCTGTTTACAGAATCATCCCACCAGACAGGACATTTTCAACTTTGTTTGTACAACTCAGTCCTGGTCCAAGTAACAGTTTTTATTTACCTTTGTAATGAATGTAAATGGTATCTCTTCCCATTTGATTGATCACCGTACAGTAATCCCGCAACAAAGTTGGAGTTACCTTCCTAAAAAGTACAGCACTTAGCGAAATCACAAAAGGTGACTCATTCATTGCCTCACAGACAACAGGGGCTGGAGGGAATAATTGAAATGGCTTTACACGGTAGATCCTTATGACCAGAGCACATACCGTTTCCCTGAAAATAAGACCTACCCCAAAAATAAGCCCCAGTTAAGATCGTCAGCCAGATGGACACATTTGGTACGTTATGACGATGATGTTCCAGAAGATGACGTGACTATATTTGAATAAATGTAGCTTGTTGTACATGAAAAAATAAGATATCCCCTGAAAATATGCCCTCGCGTCTTTTGGAGCAAAAATTAATATAAGATGCAGTCTTATTTTCGGGGAAATACAGTATAAGACCTGGTCTTATTTTCGGGGAAACACGGTAGTAGTTCTAGAAGGCAAAGCGAGGCAAAAACTCTGCTCTTTTTCCATGGGTTACCTTATTCAGTACCCATGCTGCAATCTTCAGCTTGGTTTTACATTGTTGATGTTTTGAAACCAGCGTGTGCCTCTGTCACTTTTTCATTATTTCCTTTTTCATTCTTCAGATATTACCAAAATGTCTGTGTCAGTGTCTGGCCTTTCCACAAGTTATCCCGGGGTTAGGACATGGTTTCCTGGGTTCATACTAAAGGAGGGAGTGTCCGTCAGTCCAGCCTCTGCTCTGTTCCTAGACCTGCCTCGTGGTCTGCAGGAGACAGAGCACTGTGGTCACGTCCCACAGGTGTTGACTAAGAGCTGAACTGAACACTGGCTTTTAAATGTTTGGCATATAAGCAGAAAAGCATGTTGTCTCACAACTCTGATTGACAAGGGACTATCCTATTTTATCCCTTTGGCAGGGGCCTATTCCACCAAATGAAGAGGGTTCACTTTTGCTATGATTGAATTTAACAGAAATAAAAAGTAAAAAAGATTTTGAATTTGTTATGTTCATTCAACATTCAGGTGTTTTCGGATTATTAATTAAAAAGCCCCAAATCATAATCTGCTAAATTTTAGTAAAGATTTTAGAGAGCTATAAAATTATGATTTTTGCTCTGTACATAATGGTATTAGGTTCAGATCGATATTGATAAAATTGACATGACATTGTTTTGAATACCATGTTTATGTTGCTACCATTGAGCTACAAAATCTGAAGTATGTATTTTCATGGGGGTCTGCAGAATTTTGCCAAGAAATTATGTCTTTAGAGGTTTGCACATATCCAAATTGTTTTATATCCTAAGGGCACTCTGTTAATTCCTTTTATTTATTTCTATCTGTATATTTATTGTAATTCACTGTTTTAAGTCTTTACAAACAAAATTATTTGTTTTTTAAATTAAACACACAGCAGTCTTTTGAAAACATTTCTGGATATCTTTCAAAATTTAAAATGTACACAGGTCCTTTGCCTCAGCAGTTTGACTTATTTGTGCACATTTGTACAGAAACTTAAGTGCAGAGATTGAAAAGAATGGAAAAAAACTAAACGAACATCAAGACGGCTGATTCAGAAAATTATTTAAGCTCTTTAAGAAACATATAAGCTAGATTTACATGTGCTGACATAATAATCTCAAAAACATACTAAGTAAAAAAAAAGGAAAGCATAAACAATACATATAGTATACTTTCCATTTATCTAAAAATTATATGTCAATACATGTAATATGTTTGTATGTACATAAAATTTTTCTGAAATGATACAGGAGAACACGGGAAGTTAACACTTTTTCTATATATTTTGTTGTTAAAATTTGTTATCATGGATATGTAGTTTTCATTTTAAAAGCTAGCAATGAAGTTTAGAAATTAGTACTTTGATATTTAGAAACCATTAAAACACAGATATTAAAGCACACATATCATTTGTGCCATCTAAATACACATCTACTTGTGTAATGTTTCTTGAATATATTCCTTGCTATTGTGTCTTAGAATATTTATAATATTGTTCAGAGCTTTTAATTTACGTGTTGATTTAACTCTTACACCTTGATGCCTGTGCTGGGTAACCTTAAAGAAAATCATGTCAAACACACGTACGATCTGTATTGGAGGAAAGGGGTATTATTACAAAGGGTAATTTGAGGAAAATGGATCATTTGAAAATGGTGAAAATAGAATTCTGAAAGCAAATGCAGAGCAAATATCCTTGCATGGCAGTGCACACAAATAATTAAAGATGGCTCCCCTGCTGGAGAGAAACAATCCTTTGTACTTGAGGTTTCCAGATAAACTTTTCTTTGACTTTGAATTGGTTTAAATTTATATAATATTTTTTATACTCTTATATAGTATTTTTAGACTCAGTGTGTAATCAAGAAATATTATAGTTTAGATGATTGATATTTTTATCTCTTAGAATTTTGCTTTTAGCTTTAGGAACATATCTGGATTTAGCAGGCTTAGAAAATTTCAAAGCAATTCAAATGTCCATGATATTTATATGTTGAGGATATATATGTTGATTGGGAGAAATTAAAACGGGGCTTTCAAGTGCTACTTGTGCTACATATTGGATTATTAAGAGTTGAAAAAACAATTGGTATGCCTGTGGGAGATTTGTTTGCAGTGAGTGAAACTGGAGAGCATGCTAATGGATACACAGAGCTGGTGGAAGCCAGAAATGCAGTTATGGTTGATATCATTCTTATAAAAGTTGACATCCAAGACATAGTGAGAGCTCTATGGTGATAGCTGATAGCTTGTTAGTAGTGGTAGAAAATATTATAGTGTTTTCTATGCTGGTAAGAATTGGAGACCTGAGCCAGTAAGAGCAGATACTGGGCTCCTAAGAGATTCAAATGTGAAAGTCATATTAGCCATTCTCTTCCTAACAGGAAATATTAATGAGCTAGGGAGGAAGTAGAAAGGGAGAGAAAATGGCTTAGTTGATACGGGAGTAATTGTGAAAATAGGAGGCAGAGATTTTTACCCTGGTAGGAAGTTGATAATTATTTGCAGGTCTGGTGAAGGGTAAATATTGGGGTAGCCATGAGAGAAATTATTATGTGATCCTGGGTCCTTGAAGATAATTCCTTTCTGGTTTTAAAAAACAAATTGGGGTGTTGTTTGTAGTACTTGTCAGGGTAGGTTCTCATCTGTTGGCAGACCGTTATAACACATTTTCAGCATATTTATGTGTGTTTTTTTTTCATATTTATGTTTTAATACAAGCAGAGCTTAACTTGAAGGTTCCATTTCACTGGAATCATTTCATGGACAGCCTTTGCCATCCCAAAATCTCATCAACTCCAGTTGGTACCTGAGCTTTCAAATAGGAGCTCATCCTTTAATTTAAGGCTTTGATCCTCAGTAAATGGCAAAAGCTCCAGGTTGAGATAACAAGCTGTTATCAGTGTAAATGAAAGCTGTGGAGCAGGCTTTGACAAGGCACAGTGAAAGCAAACTTGAGGGAACAGGGTACTTATTAGGGTGGGATTGGATAGGTCTCATGGAAACATGAATAATAGTGAATCATAGAATTTTAGAGCCAAAAAGGACTTTAGTTACCCGTCTCATTTTATAGATAAAGAAACATGAAGCTCAGAAATGTAAAGGGGAAATGAGGCCACCATCTCCTCCTAATTCAAATTTCTCCTTAGAGAATTTATTAGTTAGGGGAAAGCTCAGCTGCTATATAGCAAAGAGTCCTGAAAAGACAGTGGCTCACAGAATGTAGACATTCATGTCTCTTGTAGGGTAGGGAAGCAATTGAGTTCAGCTCTCAATGAGTGACAGTCAGGTGAAAGGAGAGGACAACATGGTGGAGTTACGCCAGCTATTTTAAGTTACAGACACAGAATGGCACATATCACTTTGTTCGTGCTCCATGAACTTAGTCATATGGTCCCACAGAACTTCGAGAGATGCTTGAACGTGGAGTCTAACTGGGAAGTCATTTCTCTGGTTGTAGTCAATTCTATGATTATAAGAAAAGCGGAGAAATCCATTTGGATGGATAGTGAATAGCTTCTGCCATAGGGGCAGACCAGCCTCCCACTCAGGTTGCTGTCTGCATTTTTAGCTTTTCAGAAATCCCCAACCATTCCGTGTGGTTTCCATCCAGGTGGTAATGTGCCCTTGAAGTAAGTCTCCTTATTTGACATAGTTGGCAGGTCTTGAAACTTGTCTTTCCTATTAGTGACTCCTGTTGATCCCCAAATCCTGTCCAGGACACATAGCAAAAAGCATCACTCACCTAGTCAGAACATGCCCACTGCCCGTCAAGGTTCTGTTACATCCAGGGCTGGGAGTATGATTATGGCAGGACAAGGGAGTTCTGTAGCTCAGTAATGCTTTTTTTGCTCTTCTTACTGGGTTCTTAAAATAAAATAGCTGTTAATGATTGTTAAATGAGATAGGCCATATGAAAAAATACCTATTTATTTTGTCAACAATTATTTATGGAGTGTCCCATCTCCTAGATGCTTAGGATGCTCTAGTCTACGAGATAATGCTCCTGTTCTTCAAAGCTCCCAGCCCAATGGAGGAGGCCCTCGAGTTAGTGGGCAGTGGTAGGTAGTGCAATGTAGCAGCGAAGTATTTCCATAGTGGTATGTGCTGGTGGAACAAACCCAAAGTCACCTAACCCTGTCTTGGAGAGGGATGCAGTGCTGAGGAAGCATGCCTAGGCTGATGCCTACCCACAGGTAGGGAGGCGGTTGCCAGCCAAGAGACGCTAGGGTTTCTGAATGCCCGCTTTTAGTTTGGCCTCCCCACACGCCTCCAGTGTTATTTTTCAATACTCCACTCATCAGGGCTTACAGGAAAAAGATCAAGATTATGCTTTCAAGAGAGTTTTCCCCTTGACTTTGGCATTGTGAAGTCGGTCCCCACACAAAAGGAAGGAAAGGGATTTGACAAAGATACCATCATGACAGGAGCGTTCTGGGCAATTTGGCTTTACTGTTTCAAATTAGGAAATTTTTGCTGCATTTAGTAAGTACCTAGAGTTATTTAACATGGTTAAATATCCCACTTGCTCCTGATCTTTTTAATTAATTCAGATATATTGGTTTCTCAAAGGAGACTATCCAGTTTCTTTTCTGTCATTCATATTATGCCATAATGGTTTTAGGAAGCATGCTGGAGAATAATAAACACAATAATCAGATAGAATACCAAATTGGTATTTCTAGATCTTTCTAGGGGGAAAAATAGTTTTACCTACATTATGAGTATTGTTTAAATTATCAGACTGTACTTCCTCTCCCTGTCACCCCAAATCATATCACCACATTCCCGAGAATCCTCCCCAGACAATTTTATATTTATTATTTGGAGGCTGTCTGACTGCAGGCATCTTCAAATATATGAAAGCTTATTTGCTCTCCAGTTAATAAGAAACTCTAAGGCTTAGCCCTCATCATTCTGAAGGCAGTGGTATCCATACCCAGCCATCAAATAGGCAAAGTAAGCATGACTGACAATTTCACAAAGGGACCATTTATCATCCTAAAGCCAAGAAAACATGTTAGACTTTGTAACAGTGAATGTGAAGATGTGCCTTCGGCAGCTACTTCATTATAACCTGAAACCTTTTTCTTCAAGGCGTGTGTGTGTGTGCATGCGCGCGCGTGTGAGAGAGAGAGAGAGAGAGAGAGAGAGAGAGAGAAAACCACCTCTTAATGACCATAGTGAAGAACATGTGATTCAAGTATGTGTCTGAGCAATGTGACTTCAAAACTAGATTTTAATTCCCTACTCATATATGAAAAAAATCCTCAGCAAAGGCCATTAAATTTCCATGCTAATTTTGAAAGTGTCCTTAATTTAAAATCACTTTGGAGGAAGCAAGACAAAATCTGCAGTTATACAAGCAGAGTAACTTGTATAAAAACCCAGTGAGTTTGCAAAAGTAATTCAGGTTTACGAGGTTTAACAACAGACAGAGACAGTTCTACATAGCAAAACAAGGAAACAAAGAGCCTTGCACTGAAGGGTGAGAAAATTGAATTCTAGTCTTGGCTTTACCAGAAATGCTTTGTGGGTTTTGGAGCAAATTCTTCAACCTCTGCAGGTTGCAGTTGGATGTGTTGTAAACAGAGGAAATTGGGTCTGGATGAACTCAGCGTTCCCGTCCTGCTTGTTACTTAATGTTTGAGTGGGAGTATGAAAACTTGTTCACATCAGTCCTATCAGAACTTCTCTCAGCCTGGCAATTCCATTGATTTAGCAAATATTTAATGAGTACCTACTCTACCTGCCAAATGCATCAATGAGACACGCCTTCGTATCAAATATAGAGGCACTTTCTAATAAAGCTCTTAATGAACCATTGGAACTCTTTCTTCATCGTAAAATTTTCAAATTTCTGTGGTACTTTTCAGTGCTCTTGCCATTTTTACTGAGATATGTTAACTGTAATTTTGCCTAGGGACCTCTCTACACCATGTTTATTTTGTTTTGTTATCTGTTTGACAATTCAACTGCACAAAGAAATACTTGCCAGAGGGGTTGACTTACAAGAGACAACAGATTTTTCAAAATGAGGTTTTCCTTCCCACTGTGTGCATGATAAGAGTTAGAGACAGTCATTTTGTCGTCTGCGTCCAAGGGAAGCATTTACAAGCACTCTTTGATACATGAGACTCTCACACGGCTTGAACATGGGCACAGCGTACCTGTAACCATCATATTTCAGGACAGTGGCACCTCGTTTCAAATTCATTTTTACATTTCCCTTGGCAGGGCCACCGTTCCTGTTAGAATTAATATAATAACTTCACTTCGGTGACCTAGTTTTTTTTTGGAGGTCTCTCTGTTCCGTTCCTCATTTCCTAGTTGTCCTGGCAACAGCCATCAAATTGAAATTACAGGAAGTGGAAGGTCTTTCTTGTTTATCACTAAAGAGAAGGGAGAGCTGTTGACTCAGATACAGATTCTGACTCTTGGTATCCACAGGGTGGCAGCATTGCTTTTGAGTGAGATCACAGCTCAGAAAACCTCTCAGTCCCCTAGTCCGCTGCCCACTCACCCCCCATTATAAAATTTCTACCTACTTCTAGGTTAACCACACTTATCCATGTCTTTTCTTTACTGGACTTTGTGAGACACACTCAACTATATTAAAGTGCATATAAGTTGCTTAAGTGAAGATGACAGCATATGCTTGTTCATTTTAATGGTTATACGGCAGGCTCACTTAGAGTTAGTTATCAGTACAAAATTATCAGGCCTGCATATTCAGTCAGGGAAGACACTCATCCCACTCTAGAATGTTTGTATTGTCTTGGCAGTACCTCCACGGAACACGTGGAATCATTGCAAGGCAAAACCACAAGGAAAGCTGGGCAAGCACTTCCAAAATTGAGGTAGTAAGCAGTGGCTTGTGGGGAAAGGTAGGCTATTACTGATTCCCATTCCTGGAATAATATTGAGAGCAGATGCCTAATAGCTCCCTTAATCACCTTTAATTGCTAAGTGGGGTTCCACACGATACATGATGCATGCTAGTTAGACTATTAAAGCGGAAACAGATTTGTAAAGAAATATACTAAGAGGGGAAAACTTGGAAAGGCAAAGCAGTACTGGGTCTCCCTTTATTAGACTCATGAGTTGGTATGTATTTAAATCACTTTAGGGTAGCATTGAATACATGCGAGTCCCTGTTTTAGATATATGACATTTTTCATCCTGTTCAAAATGGTCACTCACCCAACAATTTCTTGATCACCTGACATGACAAGGTTCTTTCTGTCTGAGTGTTGGGAGAGTATAGAAATAAGTAAGGCACAGCCTTTACCCTTCAAAAAGCTCACGGTCTATCAGTGTTGATATAACATTTACATGAATAATTGTAATAAGAAGTCAAAGGCGGGTTAATGCCACAAACGATGTTCACAAACCATGTGTGATTTCAGAGATTTTTTTTTCTAGCTTGATGACTCAGGAGGCTTCACCAAAGAGGTGGCTTTTAAGATGAGACTCAAAGTAGGCCATTTTTACAGAAGAAGGGAGGTAAGGATTGAGGATATTCTAACCAGAAAGAATGGTGGAAATAAAGGCAATTCAGTAAAAACCACAGGCCTTTTCCGGGAAGGTTGAGCCACTCCCGTTTGGCTGGAGGATAGAGGGCATGGGGTCAGCCTCTGTGTACCATCTGGGAAGTGACCTTGGCTATCTCAGATTACTTGTTTTTCTCAGGTACCTAATGATAATACCCTGATAATTACTAATGGGATTATATTATCACAGAAGCCTCTTTACATCTAAAATATTCATATTAAGGCCCCATCTATATTGGATAATTAAGTAAAAACTTCATTAGAATTAATACTGCTGGGGAGAGGCAGGTTTGTTTGCTTGCATGCTTTTGTATATTTTGCATTTTAGAACGATTGAGTTTGCAGAACGTCTGTTCTTGATCATTTTATAACAAATACAAGGGTCAGTATACTTGAAGTTGTTAGTTCATGCATTAGCAATCTCTCCATATTGATGGAAAGGAATTGTATGATTTCTTTTGTAATATTAATTTGGTACTTATAAAAGGAAAATATGGTTGTGGCTGGTTTTCAATGGAAAAAACGTTTTTTAAAGATGTACTAGATGTAACTAATCAAATATTCTTTTGCCGATCGGGATTTCTACTGCAAGACTTCAAATCTGTGTATCCATTTGGCTAAAGAGACATTTTAGCCCAATCTTGCAAAATATTTGCTATTGTAGTATAACTGAGAAAACAGTCTAAATAAGTGAAGACATACAGAATTCCCACAATAGTTTTCTTCACTCAAGACCCATTGCTGGGTATAAAACCAGTTTTATGGGTCTTGTTCAGCATTTTTCTTTTTTTAAATACAAGTATCTGGAATAGCATAGGGAGGATAGAATGCAACTGAGTAGAATAGAGTATGTCGCATATTATAAGGAAAAATATTGTCTCATGAAACTGGTTTCAGCTGCGTGTGTCTGCCTGTATGTGTGTATGACTGGATTACTGTGTAAACTATTTCTTACTATGGGTTGTCGTCAGTAGTTTGAAAAACATTATTTTAGAGAAATGCCAATTTACTTTTGCAAACTGTGTACACAGTAAGTGGAATTAACACCAACAGTTGTTGGCCTAGAAAATCCATCCTAGTATTAGCAAGTAGAGAAAAATGATCGGCACTTAGCATATTGTTTTATAAATGAATGTTTCTGAAGTGCCCTAGTTCTCATCAGAAATTTATCGCCATACATACACATTCCTGAGAAACCTAGACAAAGAGAAAGGGAAAGATGAGAAGGACCTGCTAGCATATTTAAAGCTTTTTACCTGTTTTCCGTGAAAATGTTGTTACCTGGTTAAGGGAGTTGTAACAAGGGGTACTCTGGGGTGAATGTCCAACAACCTCACTTTGTGAAGATCTAATTGACATCAAATTGCTCCTGTACAGGTGAGGCTTTTCCCCCACAAGGGTCTGATACCAGTCACATGTTCTGACTGGGGCAGCTAAGGGAAAAGAGCAAATGTCCAAACCAGGTACTGCATGGAGAGCCTGGGGACAGAGTGGAGCATGAAGACCCCAAGTCCTTCCCAAATGCTGAGGCTAAGAACACAGAGAATGGAGAAGCTAGGAGTGTTGGATACAGTCAACCTTTGCAAATGCCAGGAGCCAGGTCCAAGCAGGAGACATGCCCTTCTTGCAGGCCTCCTCCTTCCCCTGCCTCCAGCCTATTTCACTCCATGCTTTTGCACAACCTTTTCACATCGGTGGACTCTGACTGTAATAGCAGGAGCAGTCCTGATAGAACACCAGGGACTGGCTCAGGGTGTGGTACCTACACCACATGGCACGCTTGACTCCCACCCCAATGAGCCAACATCCACATACTGAACATGTATCATTTATATTTACTTTATAACTTATTAAACATTGGTCATATGCATGTTGTGCCATTGATTTCCATATGCTTTTTGACAAGAGCAGTTGACATTTCCTCTCTAGAACTAGGGAATTTCAGCCAAGAAGGGTTAAGAAATTTTTCGTGTTGCCCACAGCTTTCAAAGATGTCCAGCCCTAGAGTGATGGAGTTTACTCTTAATACTTAGCCTACTGGGCTAAGCTGTTATTTGAAACTGATCCACTCCTATTGCTCTCCACAGCAGTTGAACAGGTGGCAGCTTATGCCCCACATTTACTGTGGTGCCTACTGAAGGCATCAGTCTCTGCTTGTCCTTAAAAGTTAATTGAGAATATCAGGGAAATGAGTGCTAGGAACACTGCTTTCCATTTCCCAGGATAGTGGTGAATCCTTTGATCTTTCCAGGGTATTTTAGGAGAGCCTCAGTCATTTACTATCCTTTAATTGCCTTGGTTTTAGATTTTTAGTACCATGAAATGACAAATTTTAATAATAATTTTAAAAAAAGAATAGTGTTTGAAGTGCAGTGAAATGTAAGTTTAAAAGTAAAGGTGAATGAATATTGAAGTAATCCATTTAAAATTAATGGCTGAAAGTATTCATCCTATTAGTATTTTTTCCACTGGATTTTATTTCATCTGTGGATCAGGAAACTGGAGGCTAGAGAAGTGAAAAGACTTCTCAAGAAGTGGCCGTGGGGTCCAGGCTAAGATCTAAGCTCTCCCGACTAACCATCTCTATGCCACGTTGTCCTGCGAGCATGAAACAAGCGGAATTTCACCAACATCTTAAACATCATAAACATCTGTTTTTGAATGAGATATTTTTTTTAATTCCTCGCCAATTGATATCATCTAACATGACTTAGTAGAAAAAACATGCACTTTATACAGACAGGGAAATTCAAAATTAAGCCTTTGCTCTCATCTATACAGTGGGAGAAACATACTTCATTTCACAAGGTTGAGGTCCCACATCCACCACCTATCACAGAGCAGATGCTCAAGGAATAAGTTCTCATGCAGGAATTACTAGCTCTGACACATTTGTAAAGTCAGTGAGGTTGGTCTCTAATTCCATCTCACCTAACTACCCTTGCTGTTGTCTTGAAGGTGCTGTGGGTAGGTGTGTCGAGCCTTTGTGTCGTCCTTAGAATACCTAAGATTTTCCAACTACAGTGCAGGCAAACTTTCTTCCACACACCACCCCATTCTGTTCGTTTTTCCTATCAGTATCCAGGGTCCTTGGACCCATTCCCTGCCGGCCTTGCTAATCATATAGATTAATGTTCACAAAAATGGTAATAACTAAAACCAGACAGATGTATTGCCTTAGAATGTCTTGATATCATTTAGAGCAATCAGAATTGCCTCTTATAATCTCCTTACCAATCTTATGTTCACCTTGCTGATCTTCTCCTTATCTTTTTCAATATGAAGATTCTTCTTGACCGAGTGTTCAGGAGCAAAATAGGAGTTAAAACAGTCACTGTTTTTCTCTGACTGTTTTTCTCTGACTGTTTTTCTGGTTTTCTGTGACGTTTGTCAACTCTGCACCATGTATCACTCCCAGTAACGGACTTGTCTTTTCTTTAGATAGCTTGCCTTTTGATTTTTATGTAACTTTTTAATATAAAGTAAATGTATTGTTAATTTATTAAAATACATTAGTCAATTTTTTATCATTTTAATAACCAAGATAATACATGTTCATTATTAAAAATTCTAAATATACAGAGGGCTATAGAAGAGAGTAAAAAATTCCTCCATATTCTCACTCTTCCTTTTCTGTTCCCAAATTCGGATTATTACTGCCAGCAGTTTTGTTTGTATCTTAACAGAAGTTTATTTTTTGCACATGAACAAGTGCATCTTTTTTCTTTTTTTTTCTTTTTTTTTTTTTAGTTTCAGGTGCACAAGACAAAGTAATACTTAGATATTTATCATTTATATCCCTCACACTGTGTGAACCTCCCTCCCCCATCCACTATCCCTCTGACATCACACAGAGCCATTACATTTCCATTGTCTCTATTCCTAATGCTGTATTCCACTTCTTGTAAAGATATATATAATTATAGTTGGTATTCATTATTCTTCAGCTTCAGCTTCAGGTGTACAGTGCAGTGATCAGGCATCTACATCATCCCTGAAGTGGTCTCACAAATGGGACAAGTGTCCATCGGATACCCTACAAAATCTTTACAACATTATTGGTTACATTCCCCAAATTACTTTTCAAAACCCCGTGGCCATCTTGTGGTTACTGACTGTTTTCTAATCCCCTCACCTTCCCCTTTATCCTCACCCCTCTCCATCTAGCAACCCTCAGTTTTTCCTCTATGTCTCCAAAACTGTTTCTGATTAGTTCATTCACTTATTCTTTTCTTTAGATTCCACATATAAGTGAGATCATATGGTATTTGTCTTTCTCTGTCTGACTTATTTCACTTAACATAATGTTCTCTAGTTCCATCCATGTTGTTGCAAATGGTAAGATTTCTTTCTTCTTTATGGCTGCGTAATACTCCATTGTATAAATGTATCACAGTTTCTTAATCCAGTCATCTACCGATAGGCATTTTGGTTGTTTCCATGTCTTAGCTATTGTGTATAGTGCTGCAATAAACATAGGAGTGCATAAAGTTTTTTGAATTAGAGTTTTGGATTTCTCCGGATAGATACCTAGGAGTGGAATTGCTGTATCATAAGGTAGTTTCATTTTCAGATTTCTGAGATACCTCCATGCTGTTTTCCATAGTGGCTGCACCAGTCTGCAATCCCACCAACAGTGCACAAGCGTTCCCTTTTCTCCACATCCGCGCCAGCACTTGTTTGTTGATTTATTGATGATAGCCATTTTGACTGGGGTGAGGTGGTATCTCATTATGGTTTTTATTTGCATTTCTCTGATGGTTAGTGAGGTTGAGCATTTCTTCATATGTCTGTTTGCCATCTGCGTGTCCTTTTTAGAAAAATGTCTCTTCATGTCCTCTGCCCATTTTTTAATTGGGTTGTTTGTTTTTTTGGAGTTGAGTGAGTTTTTTATAAATTTGTGATATTAACCCCTTATCAGATATATCATTGGCAAACATCTTTTCCCATTCAGTAAGGTCCCTTTTTGTTTTATTGATGGTTTCCTTTGCTGTGAAAAAACTTTTTAGTTTGATGTAATCCCACATGTTTATTTTTTCTCTTACTTCCCTCGCGCACGAGAGGATATATCAGTAAAAATCTTACTCCGGGTAATTAATGTCTGTGAAGTTTCTTCCTATATTTTCTTCTAGGAATTTTATGGTTTCAGATCTTCCATTTAAGTCTTTAAGCCATTTTGAATTTGTATTTATATATGGTATAAGGAGGTGGTCCAGCTTAATTTTTCTGCATGTGTCTGTCCAGGTCTCCCAGCACCATTTATTGAATAGACTGTCTTTACCCCACCGTACATTCTTGCTTCCATTGTCATAGATTAAATGGCCATATAGGCATGGATTTATTTCTGGACTCTCTATTCTGTTCCATTGATCTATGTGTCTGTTTTTTTGCCAGTACCATGCTGTTTTGATTACTGTAGCCTTGTAGTATAATTTGATGTCAGGTATCGTTATACCTCCCACTTTGTTCTTATTTCTCAAGATTGCTGAGGCTATCCGGGGTCTTTTATGGTCCCATATAAATTTTAGGATTATATGTTCTATTTCCGTGAAAAACGTCGTTGGTAGTTTGATAGGAATTGCGTTGAATATGTATATTGCCTTAGGCATTATGGACATTTTAACTATATTAATTCTTCCTATCCATGAACAAGGTATGTGTTTCCATCTATTTGTATCTTCTTTCATTTCTTTCTTCAGTGTCTTATAATTTTCTGAGTACAGATCTTTTACTTCTTTGGTTAAATATATTCCCAGGTATTTTATAGTCTTTGGAGCAATTGTAAATGAGATTTTTTTTAAATTTCTCCTTCTGATGTTTTATTATTGGTATATACAAATGCAACTGATTTCTGAATATTAATTTTGTATCCTGCTAGTTTACTAAATTCATCTATCAGCTCTAATAGTTTTTTGGTGGAGTCTTTAGGGTTCTCTATATATAGTTTCATGTCATCTGCATATAATGACAATTTTACTTCCTCCTTACCGATTTGGATGCCTTTTATTTCTTTTTCTTGTCTGATTGCTGTGGCTAGAACTTCCAGCACTATGTTGAATAGAAGTGGAGAAAGTGGGCAACCTTGCCTTGTTCCTGATCCTAAGGGGAATGTTTTTAGCTCTTCCCCATTGAGTATGATGTTAGCTGTGGGTTTGTCATGTATGGCCTTTATTATTTTGAGATATGATCCCTCTATTCCCAGTTTCTTAAGGGTTTTTATCATACATGGCTGCTGGATTTTATCAAATGCTTTTTCTGCATCCATTGATACGATTATGTGATTTTTATTTTTCATTTTGTTAATGTGGTGTATCACATTAATTGATTTGCAGATGTTGAACCACCCTTGCACACCAGGGATGAATCCCACTTGATCATGGTGTATGATCTTTTTAATGTATTGCTGAATTCTGTTCGCTAATATTTTGTTGAGGATTTTTGCATCTATGTTCATTTGAGATATCGGTCTGTAGTTTTCTTTTTCTGTGGTGTCTTTGTCTGATTTTGGGATCAGGGTGATAGTGGCTTCATAAAAAGTGTTTGGGAGCCTTCCCTCCTTCTGGATTTTTTTGGAAGAGCTTAAGGAGAATAGGTGATAATTCTTTTTTGAACGCTTTGTAAAATTCACCTGTAAAGCCATCTGGTCCAGGGATCCTGTTTGTTGGGAGATTGTTGATTACTGATTCAATTTCCGTGGTGGTAATCAGTCTATTCAGGTTCTCTGTTTCTTCTTGAGTTAGCCCTGGAAGGTTGTACGCCTCTAGAAAATTGTTCATTTCTTCCAGATTGTCAAATTTGTTGGCATATAGTCGCTCATAGTAATTTCTTAAATATTTTGTATTTCTGCAGTGTCTGTTGTCACTTCTGTTTCATTTCTGATTTTATTAATTTGGGTCCTCTCCTTTTTTTTAATGAGTCTGGCTAAAGGTTTGTCGATTTTATCTTCTCTAAGAACCAACTCTTGGATTCATTGATCTTTTGTACTGTTTTTCTGGTTTCTATTTCATTTATTTCCGCTCTGATTTTTATTATCTCCTTTCTTGTACTCCCTTTGGGCTTATTTTGCTGTTCTTTTTCCAGATCCCTTAAGTGTAAAGATAAACTGTTGATTAGTGATGTTTCTTGTTTCTTTAGGTAGGCCTGCAAAGCTATGAATTTCCCTCTTAGGACTGCTTTCGCGGCATCCCATAGATTTTGGGTCGTTGTGTTTTCATTTTCGTTTGTCTCAAGATATCTTTTGATTTCTTCCTTGATCTCCTGGTTGACCCATTCATTATTTAGTAACATGTTATTCAGCCTCCATGAATTGGTGTGTCTTCCAGTTTTTTTCCTGTAGTTCATTTCTAATTTCATAGCACTGTGGTTAGAGAAGACAGTTGGTATGATTTCAATTTTCTTAAATTTATCAAGACTTGTTTTGTGGCCTAACATATGGTCTGTCTTGAAAAATGTTCCATGTGCGCTTGAGAAGAACATGTATTATGAAGCTTTGGGGTGAAATGTTCTGAAAATATCGGTTAAATCCAAGTGGTCCAATGTGTCATTTAAGGCTGTTGTTTCCATATTGATTTTCTTTCTGGAAGTCCTGTCCCTTGTCAGAGGTGTGTTGAAGTCCCCTATTATGATAGTGTTACTGTTGATCTCTGTCTTTATGTCAGTCAATATCTGTTTTATATATTTAGGTGCTCCTATGTTGGGTGCATAGATGTTTACTAGGGTTATGTCCTCTTGTCGGATCGATCCCTTTATTATTATATAGTGCCCATCTTTGTCTTTTAATATGTTCTTCATTTTAAAGTCTATTTTGTCAGATATATGTGTTGCAACTCCAGCTTTTTTCTCATTTCCATTTGCATGAAATATCTTACACCAACCCTTCACTTTCAGCCTGTGTGTGTCTTTTGATCTGAGGTGAGTCTCTTGTATACAGCATATACAAGGGTCTTGCTTTCTTATCCACTCAGCCACCCTATGTCTCTTGATTGGAGCATTTAATCCGTTTACATTTAAAGTGATTATTGATAGGTACATAGTTATTGCCATTTTAAAATTTGTAGTTAGATTGTTTTCATCTTTCTTCTATTTACAGAAGTCCTTTTAGTATTTCTTGCAATGCTGGCTTGGTGGTAATAAATTCCTTTAGCTTATTCTTTTCTGGGAAGCTCTTTATCTCTCCATCAATTTTAAATGATAGCCTTGATGGATAAAGCAATCTAGGTTGTAGGCCTTTGTTTTCCATCACTTTGAGTATCTCCTGCCACTCCCTCCTGGCCTTCAATGTTTCTGTAGAAAAATCATTTGATAGTCTTATAGGAGTTCCCTTGTATGTAACCCTCCGTCTTTCTCTTGCTGCTTTTAGGATTTTCTCTTTGTCTTTAACCTTTGCCATTTTAACTATAATGTGTCTTAGTGTGGACCTGTTTGGATTTATCCTGGTTGGAACTCTGCACTTCCTGGGCTTGTATGTTGGTTTCCTTCATTAGGTTAGGGAAGTTTTCGGACATTATTACTTCAAATATGTTCTGGATCCCTTGCTTCCCCTCTTCACCTTCTGGTATTCCTATGATGCGCATGTTGTTGCACTTGATGTTATGCCAGAGGTCTCTTAAACCAACTTCATTGTTTTTTTATTCTTTTTTCTTTCTGTTGTTCTGTTTGGGTGATCTCTGCTAACTTGTCTTCTAAGTCGCTGACTCGATCCTCTGCTTCATCTAACCTGCTGTTAATTCCTTCAAGTGAGTTCTTTATTTCAGTAATTGTCTTCTTTATTTCTAACTGGTTGTTCATTATGATTTCTCTATCCTTCTTTATGTCGTCTCTAAGCTCCTTAAACATTCTTATCATCAGTGTTCTGATCCCTGTCTCTGATAGGGTGGTTACCTCTGTTTCATTTGGTTCCAGTTGTGGAGGTTTCTTCTGTTCTTTTATTTGGGACATGTTTCTTTGTTTCCCCATTCTGGCTGACTCTCTGTGTTTGCTTCGATGTATTAGGTAGATCCCCTAGAGTTCTTAGTTCTTGCTGGGTTATCTTATGCAGTATGTGTCCTTTATATTTGACTTGCACTACTTCGTACTTCTCCTCTGCGTGTGCTCCAAAGGTAAATCTTGTGTTGTTTATATTGTCCTGTTAAAGACGATCTTTAATTGCTTTTTGCTTGTGAGTAGGTGGGGTTAACTCCTAGGCTGACTAGTTGTGAGACTTGGCTCTGCCCACTGTAGGGTGTTCTGCTACGTGACGGTTGACCACTTAAATGTGGTTTGGCCTCTGTGGGCTCTTGTGCCTATAGAGAATTCCCTCTGGGTGTGTCACTTGTAGGTCAAACCTGGTAGTATTCTGGTCTGGTCTGGAGTTGGCCTCGGGGTTTGTTGAATCTTGTGCCTCTTAAGCTGGGCCCTGGTAGGGCAATTTCTAAACAAAGCAAATCACCAAGCTCAACAACAACAACAACAAAGAAAAAAATCAAATACATTCACATGTAAAAACAACCGACAACCTACACTCAACACAGGCAAAGATATCAAAGATATAAAGACAAAACAAAACAAAACAAAACCAAAAAGCAGCGCCAGTCTTGGTTTAAGCCCACCAAGTAATCTCCAGGTTGTTCTCTGCTGTATCAAAGAGTCCTTTGTGTATTGTGCAGGCAGAGCCGATCACCTGGTGCCCAGAGTGACGTTGGGACTGCAGATTTAGATGCGTGGGGCTGAGGGGTTTGGGTGATAGTTTCTACAAAGTCAGTGCAGTTTCTGCCCCTGCCTGCACCTATGCGCACTGAGAGTAGCACCATCAGCCCTGTGTCCAGTTCTCCTGAGTCTTAGGGCACTTCTTCCGTGTGTGTGTGTGTGTGTGTGTGTGTGTGTGTGTGTGTGTGTGGCGAGCGGGAGATTTCTGAGCTACTCAAAGCCCAGAGCTGCGTCTGCCGCCTACTGCTAATCCCTGTGTGTGCCTCCGCAGTTGTAATTGCCCTGCCCTAGGCAGGCCAGAAAGGATGGGGCTGGGGATGGAGGGGTCTTCTCTCTCCCAGCCCAGCCATGTCACACTCTTCCCGCAGGCCAGAAAAGGTGGTGGCTGGGGGTGGAGGAGTCTCTTTTCTCCCAGCCCAGCAAAAATCGCACTCTTCCCAGCCTCTTCCCTGGGTCAGAGCTGCACGCCAGTCTTCCCAGAGCCTGAGCACTAAGGCTCCTCTGTAATCTGACACTACTCCTCAGTTCCGGGAGGGGTCAGTTTAAGTCTCTGGAAGGGCCGGGGTAGGATTGGAAGAGTAGGGGGATGGGCCCAGCTATGGAGTTTGTGTCCTTTGTCTGACCTAGGGCCCAACTGGAGGTCTTAGCTGAGGTTATTGCCTCAAATGCTGGATATGCTGCCCCCTGGGCGGGAGAGATCAGCTGTGGGACGCAGGGAAAGAGCCCACCTCCTGGCTTTTGTGTTCTCTGTTCTGTCCTGGGATCCCCTGCGTCTCTGCAGCTGCGGATGCTGCGTTTCCACCACCGCAGATGCGGGCCGCGTTTCCACAGCGGCAGATGCGGACGCATTGCCACCGCTGCAGATGCGGCCTGGTCTCCACTTCGCTCCCTTCCCTCTTCCCCTGCTCGCCCAATTTTCGTACATCTTTTTTTTGAAGATTGAAAATTAATTTGTGTTTTTTAAAACAAGTAATGGTTTACAAAGCTGAATAACTATGAATAACTAAAAGATGTCATTTTTAAAATGGCACTTCCTCCATTGCCATCCCTCCACAGTTCTGATAAGAGACACTGCCCTCAACTCTTCTCTTTTGGTTTCTGTTATTTCCTTAATATTTCTAAACATATTTATACTACTGTTTTTTTATTTATCAAGGGCATTGTCCTTCTGTTATGGTAAAGATCATGATGTTTGAATACCCTCACCCGTTTCTTCTCCCACCCTTTTAACATAGTTACATAACAATTTTCTATAAGTCAATGTTTATACTATATGACAGTGTAAATGTTGTTCATGGATGAGCTAAGTAGTACATTGTGATTTAAGTCATTTTTTTGGTCACCTTTTTTCTCTGGAGTTAGTAATTGCCTTACTTGTTTTTTCTTTTTACTGTTTTTTTCTTTTTGTGTATGTATATCGCTAGCTGATTCTTTTCTAATTCGTCAACAGATCTGTGAAATATTTCAAAACACAGTCAGCATATCAGATAATGTATCAATTCCTTTTCCTTTTCTTTTTGTTTTTAATCGGAGGTCTTCCTTCTACTGTGTTTCACTGCAAATAAGACTTAGCCGGACCATCAGCTCTAATTAGAGTGTCTTTTGGAGCAAGAATTTATATAAAAGCCGGTATTATATTATAATATTATATTCTATCATATCATATCATATCATATCCAGTCTTATATTAAAATAAGACCAGGTCTTATATTAATTTTTGCTCCAAAAGACGCATTAGAACTGATGGTCCAGCTAGGTCTTATTTTCAGGGAAACACGGTAGAATCCTTTATCTTCTTTTCTAATCAGGACTGGTTGTTCTCTTACATCTTACATGTTTGTCACCCTGGAACCTTGTTTCATTGTCATCCTGAGGTTAACGTTTTTCCTGTGCTGAATTCCCTGTTTCTGAATCCAATATTTTATTCTTTCTTTATTTACTCCCTTATTTACTGGGGCATATCCTCCTGGAGCTTTCTGAGTAAGGGTCCAGAGAAATAGTTTTAAATTTTTATTTTTGTCTAAAAATGTCCATGTTCTGCCCACAAACTTGATTGATATGTTGGCTAGGTATAGAATTCTCATATATAAATAATTCTGAGAATATTATTCCATTGTGTTCCAATGTTCCCTTCAAAAATCCATGGCTCTTCTGCTTCTTATTCTTCATATCTGACCCTATTTTCTATGGAAAGTTTTAAAAACTTTTGTGTATCCTAGATATTCTCAAATTTAAGGGAGGATCAGTTTTGGTATAGATTTTTTTTTTCTTTCCCCTAGCCCTTCTGGGGCCCTTTAACCTAGAGTTAATTGTAAGAAATTTTAATTTTTTATTCTTTTGAAATTTTGCTCTCCATTTTCCCTTGCTATAACTTCTTTTGGCTGGAGGACTACCTTGACTGATTTTTTTTTTTTCATTTTTCTCAATTTTTCTCTCTAGTTTTTCGATTCTGTTTGCTTCCTGAAAATTTTCCTAGAGTTACCTTCCATACCATCTTTTTTGTTTGTATTTTGGCTTTTATAGACTATTCTTGTTTTAAAACTACAAAGCTCTTG
Source organism: Rhinolophus ferrumequinum (assembly GCF_004115265.2). Taxonomy (NCBI): domain Eukaryota; kingdom Metazoa; phylum Chordata; class Mammalia; order Chiroptera; family Rhinolophidae; genus Rhinolophus; species Rhinolophus ferrumequinum. Next base: position 42,446,537 of record NC_046295.1, on the reverse strand, counting down.
TTATTCTCCAAATAATCCCCTTTTGGAATCAGTATCCTGTTTTTTTTCAAGGATATATTTTTGAGGATTTTTATTTTCTTTCCAACGTATTTTAATTTTCTGCATTGATCTCTGTCTCTTTTTCTTTTCCTGCTTGTTTGCTTAGGTTTCTGTTTTTCATACTGGAAAACTTTCTTCACAGTTTTGAAATTTCTAGGTTTTTGCACTAGTGAGTCACTAATCAGCTTTCTTTTCCCTGCCTCCTCTCCAGGCAGTTCTCTGGGTTAGGAGTCTGGGTTTTGGAGAATATAAAGATGGCATAACCCAGCTGTTCCTCTCATCAGTCCTGCTTCTTGTACAGCCATGGAACTAGACTTCTACTGTACTCTTCTTCAGCCTCTCCAAGGACTAATGTAAAACCTCCAATCCTCCGTGTTCTGAGTGGAAGTTTATCACTTACCACTGGAGATATGGAATGTGTGTGTCCGGATCCTACGTTTACAAATATCAGGCTAACTGAAATATGGAAAGGTGTTTAGTGGCTTTCAGCATCCTTTCTGGGTCAGAGCTGATATCACATATTTGGCAGATAGTCTTCCACATCTGTGGTTGGAGTTTCCTAGTTTCTTCACTAGGTTTGGTTTGATTTTGGGGAGGTCTCGGAACAGAATGGAATAAATATGTCTTTTCCTGGAAGTTTCTGAAAATTTCTTTCAAATTCAAGTTGTTTTGGGTATTTAAAAAAATTTTTTGAGTTATTTCTAGTTTTTACCTTCATTTATGTAACAATTTTTGAGTACCTACTAAGCATAGAACCTGATGGTAATTCTTTTCAAATCCTTATATTACCTAAATATTTTTGATTATGTGATTTTCTTCATCGTTCGTCCCCTCAATCCCCCTTTTGTCTTTTTAAAAGTTTAGATCATAGGAAACCTTCCTTTGCAGCCACGATGATTTTGGAAGTTTCTTTTCACCTTCATCAGAATGCATTGGCTTAAGCAGTCCAAGTCATATCTTTTGAGACTGTCTGAATCTTTTAGGGTCAGAGTCACTTTTAGAAACACATGCTATGGAATTACACAGTAGAGTCACATCATCAGAAGTGAATTTATGAAAATGTAGTTTTAGATGTTCAGTCCTCAAAAAGAGAAAAGGATGAAGAGAGAGAAAGAGGGCTGCCTTTCACCCAGAAAAAGGATGCAGTGAAACACTGTGAGATGGAGAAATGGACTGGGTTTTTCCTGCAGTTTCTCTCAGGTCCTGCCTGCCTCACCTCGTGTGAGCAGCTCACAGTGTGGATGTGAGCCTGGTGGGGTACTCCAGTGACACTAATTCGTTGTTTAACAAGGCCCCTAACTGCAAACCCAAACCCAAACCAACCTTCACCTGGTGCTACTAAGGAAACCATGATCTTGTCTACCACTAGAAGAATAGCAGTCTGTGTCGGACATATGGCACGACAAGATGGTTTTGTGGGCACCAGTGGGTACCTTCAAAATACACTTTTAAGGGTAATTTAGACTATGTCGTTTTCATCTTGCATCCTGATCCTAGTTGTTATTAGGTTACATTCTAAAGTCAGCGGAAATATGTATGTATAGGACCTGTGCTCCCTTTCTGCTATCATAGCCTTCAAGAGCACATGGTCACTGTCACCCCAAATTCCTTCCCCTTACAGTTTCTGAGCTTCCACTGCAAAGTTCAGAGTTACATCAGGAACAACAGTTCCTAATCCTTTACTCGGCCTTAAAGATCAAAATATTGGTGGGAGGTGGAAAGGACTGATTGGGGAATTTCAAATGCTCTTCTTAGAGTTGAATGAAACTTACAGATTGTAAACTTAACAAAACTTTAGAAACTCACTACATATTTAACAAGTATGGCACCGCTACCAATCAATCAGCAAAGACCATCAGCCAAAGTGGACCTCCACCATAAACTGAATGTTAGCCAGCTGACAAACACATCCATCCTCAATGGTTGGAACTCTTTCAGTCTCACTCTGCCTGTAGCAATTTTGAGATCTGTCGTATCCATTTCCCTCATCTGTTCCATTTCAACATTAGAGTTAGTTCTGATCCCTTCTCCTTTTATCTTTATTCAAATATTCTAGTCTCCAGCACATTTGTATTTGTGAGTTCATAAATTTTCCAACACATTTATATTGTCTGAAAAGTTACTTCACCTCAAAGGTTTTAAATTGGATTTACTCTTTCGAGGCTGTGTGCCAACCATGAGCCCTGTCCTGCTGAATCTCTGTAGTAACACCTGATAACGTCTAATGATTGTGTGTCAGTGACCACAGGCAGATTTTTCCATGTGAATTACTGGCGTTTGCGCATGTGTTGATCTTTCCAGGTCTTCCCTCAGGTCTTTCCAAGTTGTCTGCTTTCTCCATGATACCTGAATTACACACACACACACACACACACACACACACACACACCGTTGCTTCATTATAGAAGAAGCTAATTTGGTGTGGTTTTAATATTTCTGTTACTTGTCTTTAAAGGTGTTTATTTGTGTTACACTTATCTCTGAGTTTATTTGTGTTGCTCTTATCTCTTCCTTCTGGAAAAGATCTTTTCTTCCTGCCTAACACCCACATTACAATTTTCTGTACAGAGTGGAACATTGATATTTTACAAATATTTTTTCTGACAGCTCAATTTAGTAATAAGGTTATATTGCAAATGTTTTATAAAAACATTTTATTAAAAATATTTAAACATCATTCTGCAAATTTTTATCAGAATAAAGAACAAAGAGAAGGAGAAAATTCTTCTGTAGGGCAAAGTACTAAAACTTTCCATCTTAACACTTCACAACCAGTTCTTAGTTCTCCATTAGTGGGGTTAATAATATTTTGTTGAAAAAAATTTAGTATCTTTGTAAATTTAGAATACCCTTGCAGCTTATATAGTAATTACTGTCATGTGTACATTATACAGAATGCTGGGGGGGTTAAAAAGGGGCATGGGAGTCCATTGTTTCTCGAAGCTTGTTTGTCCAAAGCATAATTGAGTAATTTATAGTTTTCCAGGGAGAGATCTTTTGAGTCGGTCCACATGCATTTGGGTGAATTTCTTGTACCCACCAATAAGTCATTCAAGATGGGAATACTGATTTTTTTTTTTGATGATGATCAGAGAATACTTTCATTTTTGAAATTTTTTGACATTCAATATTATTTTATATTAATTTCAGGCATACAGCATAGTGGTTAGACATTTATATAATTTAAGAAGCGATCCTCCAATAAATCTACTAACCATCTGGCACTATACATAGTTTTTATAATACTATTGACTATATTCCCCATACTGTACTTTATATCCCTGTGACTCTCCTATCAATTTGTACTTCCTAATCCCTTCACCTTTCTCACCCAGCCCCCCAACCCCCATCCCATCCAGTAACCATTAGTTTATTCTCTGTATCTATGGGTCTGTTTCTGGGTTTCTTTGCTTATTTTGTTCTTTAGATTCCACATATAAGTGAGTTCATATGATATTTGTCTTTCTCAATCTGACTTATTTCACTTAGGATAATGCCTTGTAGGTCAATCTATGTTATTGCGAATGGTAAGATTTCCTTCTCTTTTATGGCAGAGTAATATTCCTTTGTATATGTGTACCACTTCTTTATCCAGTCATCTGATAGACACTTAGGTTGCTTATCTTGGCTACTGTAAATAGCACTGCAGTGAACATAGAGGTGCATATATCTTTTCGAATTAGTGTTTTGGATGTCTTTGGATAAATACCTCCCTCCTGAGTTTTCATGGTCACACACAGATGTGGGACATGCCTGTTCTGCGTCTCTGCCCCTCCTACTAGTCTCGAGGTGGCTTCTTCTTTATGTTCTTAGTCGTAGGGCTTCAGTTGAGCTAGAGTTCAGGCGATTCTCAATGTTGGTTATTCTGTAGTTTAGTTGTAATTTTGATATGTTCGGTCGTAAGAGGAGGTAAGCACAGCATTTACCTATTCCACCATCTTGACCAGAAACCCAATTTTTTTTTTTATACAGACAGTCAATGTTGCTTTTAAAAAGGTGCTAGTACTTTGTTCTAGTGTCCGTTGTCAAATAAAGCCACTGATAATAGAACAAGCGTCAAATAAATTACTGAAGACTGCAGATAATGTATACAGCAAAATTTTAGCTGAAAGTTTACCAAAAAAACCCATAATCATATCTTTTAGTAGATATATAAACTGAAGCTGAGTGGTTTGAGTTTTTCATATTTATTTTCCCTGCCCCTTTTTCACATTGTTAATCATCTAGAGGAATCAAGAGTAAAAGCAGAGACAGAGTGAATTCACACATAGATTAGTATCTTATTAACTAAAGATGTTTATAGAATTGTTTTTTAAAAGCTACTGAAAGTAACATGAAAAATATATCTTCATCTTTAAGTAAGGACTATTTCACAATAATTTTATTGGTTTAAAACTCCAGATGTATGATATTAAGCCATCTGGAAAGGCATTTTTATATGTGTCTAACATCTGGGTAAATAAACTTACTGCCCGACACTAAAAATTAAGCAAATGAATTAAAAACATTGATTTCTCTTTCTTATGTTTTATCCTCCATGCTGTGGAAAGAAAATGGATGCTTTTTCCTTTAAAAAATAAATAAGTAAAAGGAAAAATAAATATAGAAACTCAATATCTAACTGAGAATTATGAAAAAAAAAGATAGAGAGAAAATTAAGGCTCAAAGATATTACAACAAATTTAGAGGGGGAACCTTATTTTTGCTTTTATTTTCACATATATGTGCTTCATCTTACATTATAAATTCTCTGAACATAAATTATAAGTAAATATACTCAAACTCTTAAATATATAAAGATATATATTACACATGTGTGTAAAGATACATATGCACATGTGTGTGGGTTAACTTGCTTTTTATCAGTTTCCTTACCTAGGAAATAGGAATCACAATAACGACTACTTAGAGTTGGTGTGAGAATTACTAAATGCTGCTCCATACCAAGGGTCAGCACACTATGTCCCCCAGGCCAAATCCAGCCCCACTACCTGTTATTGTACAGCTCAGAAGCTAAGATCGGTTTCCACATTTTTAAGTGGTTGAACTAAGAATAATATTTAATGACACATGAAAATTATGAAATTCAAATTTTGGTGTCCAAAACAAAGCTTTATTGAAACCCAGCCACACTCATTAACTTATGTGTTGTCCATAAATGCTTTCCTGCTACGTCAGCAGAGTTGAGTAATTACAACAGAGGTAGTATAGCCTGCAAAGCCTTAAGTATTTACTGTCTGGTCCTTTACAGAAAAGCTTGCTAGCTCCTTTTACATACTAAAGTGCTTCAAACAACCTGGTGTATATTCGCATTAAACAAATGTTAGTCATATTCAATTTTATGTAAAATAAATATAACATTCATATAGCTAAACATACAGGTCAGAGTCTAAAAAAGTTCCATTGCTTATTGTTCTTGAAAATAAGACTTTAGAAAACCCTATTATATGACAAATCACTATGCTTAAAAGTGTAATATAGCCTTGGGAGTATAATGCACCAAGCTCATTTTACAAGCAATTTATTTTCAGAATATTTTGTATATTCCTTACAAACAAACTTTCAAGCCAACAGGTTACACCTCTTTTCTGCCTGATTTTCTTGTAATTTGATCAATGTATCTGCTGACTGCCATCCTTCAGTTCCAAACTTACTCCGATTCCCTTTCTTAATTCTCCTTTTTTACCTATTGTCTGATCCTTCACAGTGGAAATTCTAGCCATATGCCCACAGTCTTTGAAAGGCAGAAGAAAAGGAAAGATTTAGGAACCAAGAGTTAATGATAACTTCTGTGTGTATGTGATCATGTATGGGTCAGGTCAAGTGGTACCCCATTGAATAGGGCCCCAAAATGCAACTTATACAAGTCCTTTGAAATTACCTCTTTGGACACAGACAAACCAAATTCTTATCCTGACACTGATACTACCCTATTGTGTTTGCCAAAGAATTAGGCAAATACATGTTTCTGGGCCAAATTGATACATCCATAAAAAAATTTTTGATGCAGTAAGGAAATGCATCACTGTATTGCCTTAGTTTATTTCATTTCACCCTATTTTCCCCAGATTTACACTTTCCTGGCAGAATTTGCTCAGATTCAGTGTGATGTACTGATGAGTATGTGATTGGTTTTTATAGATAGATAAATCTTCCTTGGACCTTTTCAGGCTATTCAGGGTTTCCAAACTCGGTTGTATCATCCAAGCCTGTTTTCTTTTTAATCCTTTACCTTTATCCCTACAGCCTATTTCTATATCTCTTTATCCAAAGTCTTCAGTAATTTGGCTAAGTCACTATTCATCAACTGTGCAATCAGAAAGTGGACAACCAAAACAAAAGAAACTGACATTCAAACACTCTTTCTTGCTAACATTTGTAGTACAATTTGCAGAATGCTTTTTCAGGTTGAGCTATGGCTTACGTTTTCCAAGCTAGCTAGTACAAGAAACCAAGTTGGCTTTAAGGAAAATACCCATTGGGAAACAGAAATTTGATTTTCTTAATAAAGTAGAACTGTTTTCTAAGTTAAAAATATCGAAGTGATTTCATCTGATTTCAAACACCCTCCAGAAAACTTCTTTGAAATACCAAAATTCAAAATGACAAAGAGTAAAAAAAACTGAAATAATGGTTAATAATTTCAGAATCGAGTTCATACAAATCTGTGACTAACCATTAAGAACAATGACGTGAGCAGACAATTTTCATTGGCAATGAGCTGAGCTGATAATTCACAAAAGACAAAATGCTACAGGTTAGCAAGTCCTGTGTTCATCCTCACTGATATTCAAAAAAATTCAAACCAAGACAGTGAGCTATCATTTTTCTTCACCCTATATGTCATTTCATGCCACATGTAATTTGATATGAAAAAGATTTTGAAAGGATAGAACTCTCTTCTTGAGAGGGAATAGTGCAAAGAGCAAATTCACACGTTACTACAGGATGCATACGTTAGTTCGCCTCCTCTAGACAGCTATTTGGTAGTCAGTTATCAAGAACCTTAAGTTTTGCAGTGTGCTTTGATATATTGATATAAAGAAAATTATAACTAGGAAAATCTTTATACACAAAGTTATAAATCATAGAGCTATTTATACTAGTGTAAAAAAGCTATCTTATAATCGGGATTTAGTTAAGTTCACTATAACTTTAAGAAACAATTCAATATATTTATGAATTTTGAAACAGAAAAGTCTTAGGATGTAATTTTGAGGGCAAAATACAGGATATAAAATTTTATATACAAGATAATCACAATCCTTTAAAACTGCACGAGTACAGTAGCCACAGTCCCCGTGTGACTATTTATGTCTTAATTAGTTAAAATTAAATAAAATTTAAAAATAATTTCCTCAGTTGCATTAACCACCACTTCAGTGCTCAGTAGCCACATGTAGCTAATGGCTTCAAAATTGGAAAGCATAAATACAAAAATGATTTTCTATAATCTAAAAGTTCTTTTAGAAAATAAAAGTTAACAAAAACACAAGTTTCACGTGGGCAATTCAACCATGGGAATTATTCCCTTCCTTCAGCTCTTTTGTTTTTTAAATTTTTTTTATCATTACCATATATAAACTTTATAATGCAAAAGATCATTGAATTTTAATGTTTTTTTCCCTTCTTCTGCCTGCCCCTCACTCCCACCCCCACCCCACTCCAGTTCAAGCCGTTGTTTCTCTGTCTAGTTGTGTAGGACGCAGCTCACGCCAACTTCTGGCAGCTCAGGCCAACTTCCAGCTGCTCACGGCAGCCCAGCTCCAGGGAGAGCCATTGTTCACAATCTTAGCTGTAGAGGGTGCAGCTCACTGAACCATGTGGGAATGGAACCACCAACCTCGGTGTTAGGAACATGGCGCCCCAACCACCTGAGCCACCGGACCAGCCCAAACTTTAATTTTAATAATAAAAAAAATCTAGAAAATGAATACAAGTATAGTTTGGGGAAGGCCAACCAAAATTTGCTCTCTATAGTTGAGTTCTTTTTTGCTGCTGTTAACATTCAGGTCAGATCAGAATTACAGAAACTCAGGTCGTTAGAGAATGGTGGTCCATGGAATTGGTACTCAGTCTTGGAGGAGTTTGCATATAATTGTGATTCAAAATTACCATACCCCTGTTTCTTCTGTTTACTGTTCTTCACAATTCCAAACAAGTGGGTTATAGATGAGTGTCTTGGCCCTAATTTTTGTCCTGGTGCCAACATTAAATGTTTACTGTGCCTTACCAGTGATGCTCAAGGAAAAGAAGAATCACTGGTATCTATGAAAATAATCTGTTATTTTTTTCTTTGTTGTCCATTTTAAGTTAATTTTTGTTTGGTTCTGGCTAAATCTAGAAAAAGGATACTAAGTCGACCTTAGTAGATGAGCTTTTTCTACAAGCAAATTACCTCCATGCTTATTCAGCCAAGTTGTGCCTTTGGATTCTTGACACAGGGTCTAACTACAGTCCGTTGTGGTCCCTAGTTAGAATCTACCCAATCGAGTATCAGCCACATTCTATAGATCTGTCCAGTTGTTTCCTTGGCTCTCTTGGTGGCTGGCTCAGTTCATGGACACCTGGTTGGTTGTTGCTAAAATATTATTTTGTGTGATTGGGGACATAAGCCAAGAAGTTTGTGACAGGTTGGAATGCTGAATAAGTTATTGTAAACTCTGGAGGTAAATCTGTATCTTCATTATGTAAAAATTTATAAATCTTTTCCAATTAGCTCCAGTAGAAACAAAGAGATTATAGCCATCAACTTAGATAAGTTTGAAACATGGAAGGAACTGGTCTTCATGAGAGTCAGGCTGGAAAAAATGTCCGATGAACCAGCTAAGGGAAATTGTCTGGTATGTAGACCCTTAGTAGAAGAATTACAGTGAAAGTGATGGCACATAGGGTTTAAGTTTGCAGTGTGATAGAACAATTTTTAAAAGGCAAAACAATTTTTAAAGGCAAATTTTAAAAGGCAAAACAATTTTGAGTAGAGTCAGGGAAACAATTGCATTTGGCCCTGAGATATCACATCAGAGAACAAGAAGGTGATGAACTCTCTTAAGCCACTAGTGAAACTGACCCAAAATGGTGGCACAGAATAGTAGGTGTAGATGGAGTACGGGAAAGATGGGGAGAAAGGCCAGTGAATTGAAAAGTCAATGGTGTGATTACTCAAGGCATAAACATCTGAATCCTACTTGGTAGATGAGGAGCGTTATGAACAGAAAGAAGGAATTTATGTATAAGGCTAAACGTTAGCTCACTGGCATGTACGCATAAAATTAGTAGGATATGGAGCATAGGGTAATTTTCAGTAGAAAGATCAGTGTGCTGTAAAATAGTCTTTGAAAGGAGGTTGCTACTTAGTCACTTGATCAAACTCAACTACTAGAAAATATTTAAGGAAGTAGGCCTGTCTTCTTTCACTTCTGGGACTGTGGGCTTCCACGTCAGAGAGGGTTACCCATTTGTCATGTTTTCTTGCTCATATCCAGGCTCTCCACTCTCCTTAGCCTGAGGATGTGTGTCTGCCTCTCCTGGACCCTTGCCTCCAGTCTTTCTGTCTTCCTCTTTTCCTCCTCCACCCTCTTCTACAACACATGCTGGTTTGCACCAGTTCACTTTACAAGGACCTGCTCTGTGATCTCATCTCATTGCCTAGAAACCTTAGATATGGAGGTAATAGGCAAATATATTCAGTTTCTTTGCTTCTCTAAACATCCTGTACAGGTAGAATACATTGATTCATAGGCATAAATTATAATAATTAGAACCTTCGAGAGCTGTCGTTAGGCCTAGAGAGTATGCCAAATTTGATTTCAAATAATCACTTGCAAAGATTTGCAAAGACTAAGAAAATCACGGAGGAAATAATATCTGTCCAGCTGTTTGGTATTCTTATCATTTCTATTCCTGTTTTCTGATTTAGATAGCAGAAGTGGAATGGCTAGGGAGTGTCTTTAATTATTTGTCTCTCCAACAGCTCCATTTACATATTGTATCTGCTTTTCTCTTGGTTTGCTCTGGGGTTGAGAGTATTGAACATTTTTAGAGATATTATAGATACTCGAAGAAACATTCTAAGTGAACAAAATTGGCAGAAATCTGTATGATTTTCCAGTTTCTCATAAATCAGATGTATCTGGCCTTGAAATCATGAATAGATTAACTTTCTACAATTCCAAGGAATAGAAAGATTTTACTGACTCAATAGTTTGGCTGAAGATTTGAGTGCATTGCCTAACCAAGAGATTCTGATGTAGCAATTTTTCCATCTTTGATAATGGCTCCCGTCATAGTTAAGTACTTTGCATGCATTGCCTCATTCTTTCCTCCCAAACCCTAGGAGATACAAGGAAACTGAGGTTCAGTCACTTGCCCAAGGTTACATGGCGTATTTAAGGCAGAGCCTTTGTTTCAAACCCAAGTCTCCAGCTCAGCCCTGACCCTTCCCTCCCCCCTCTTATTCCAACAACAGGAGCTTGGCACAGAATGTTTTGAATTCTGGTAATGTTGACATCAGACAGGACACATAACAATGTGATCCTGCTGGAGATATAAAGTCAAATACACCAAGCTTTTTCCTAAATAATTGAGGGAGGAAACCTGTATGCAGACCAGGCTTGCAAATTGTTTTTCATAAGGCTTCGGACTCATTGTATCTATTTACCCAGTGAACATATGTAAATGAAATAAATACCTGAGAGAGTATGTATGTTCCTAAATCACTAACATCCATGTTAAGGATGTGAATATTTTTTTTTCAAGTAGTCAGTGTTTGATAAGCTACAAATGATAATTTTGATTCAAATTTTACATTATCATGGGTTATTCATAACAATTAGTCTTGGTCTTTTAAAATAATGATGACCTTTAAGGTAATTTATAAGGTGCACTTCAATGAGTTATGTCTGAGGGGAAATAGTGAAACAGAATTTTCATAGATCTCTTCAAAGGAGTGTGGGTTTAAATTCTCTTTTGCTTTTGTTCTCCTTTCCTCCTTATAATCTCTCCATCTATCAAGAGTCAACTCAAAACTATATTTGCTTTTAAGCCTTCCGCAGTCAAATCTGTCCTCTGTGACCTCCACTCGCCTGTTTACCACTCTTACCGGCCCATCCCATGGACCTGTAATTACACATTGACACTCCTATTTTCTACTGTCCTGCAGGATACAGGCCGCACCTCCAACATACTGTCATTCCCAGCTTCCTACAAACCCTCAGTGTGTACTGAATGATGGGCAAACAAGGAATAGGATAATGTATGCTGGGGGTGTAAGGAAGGAGCAAGCCCAATGGGGGCTCAGGAAAGGATATCTTGGGGAAGTCAGTTTGATCTGGAGGATTCGGAGTGGGGACAGCATTTCAGGCCACAGGTCAGGAAAGTACAATCATGCTTGTGTGACAGTGATGACTTTGAGTCCATTTATGTGGAGAAGAGAGCATTTGTGGAGGGCCTCACTGTGGAGGGGTGCAGATTAGAGATGGGCGTTGGGTCAGGTTGTGCTCAACTGTGAAAGCCAGACTAAGGAACTTGAGGCTTTACCTGATGGGTAGTGTTAGTCATGTGTTAGCAGGGGATTGCATAAAACAACGTTTCCTTCAAATTAGAAATCTTGAGAATCAATTTGAGATGTTAAAGATTAGAGGTATAACACCCCCTCACTGATTGCTTGAATTGGGATTTTTCTAATGACAGTAAAAGGACACTCAGTGGTCACACCATTCCATTCATGGTTACAAAGTGGGGAGCAGAATAAGGGTGAATACTTCCCACTTTAGTGCTCTACCTTTTCTGTGGTTCTAGTCCATGGGAGGAGGGTTACCTGATCATCATTGTCTTAGTCTGTTTGGGCAGTGATAACAAAATACCATAGACTGGGTAGGTTATAGACAACAAACATTTATTTCTCACAGTTCTGGAGGCTGAGATCTCTTGGTACATGCTACAAAGTGATATGCACTTGGTTGCCACTTGTTCTGGGCTTGGAGGTGTTTAGGAGAGGGTATGCTGCAAACCAAGACCAGCTGCCCGCCTGGGACCCCTTCAGTGGACACCACGATATGAGCTGAAACCAGCCACTACCTGTGCAGGACTTGTGGCCATTTATCTGGAACTATGTTGTAGGCCAAGACTGGTCACCACTTAGGCCAGGCTTGGGGCCACCTGATGGGAGTTACAATGCAAGTTGAGAACGGTCAATTCTTGTGTTTGGGGCTGCTTAGCAAAATCCACAAGGTACGCCAAGGCCGGCTGCTGCTTTTTTGGGGTTTATGGACCTTTGAGACATTTTGGGAAAGTCCGCAATGCAAGCCAAGGCAGGTCACTTGTGTGGAGGAGCCACTGGAAGAGTCTTGGGCCAGGCAGGTGTTTGGTGGGTCAGAATGAACGGTTTTAATAAGGTTAATGGAGAGCATAGACATGGCGCCTGCCAGCGCTTCTGCCCCTGAGAAAAGTTGCCCTGACAACTGTCCTTCCAGCCCTTGCCCTGAAGATAGTCCATTTAGTTAATTTCTCCCCATTTTTCGCTGGCACTTTTTGAGCTGCTGCCCCTTTACTGGAGCTTAGAGTGAGTGAGTTTGTGAGCAAGTAAATCTTGTGCAGGCTCTTTAAGAGTGTCTCCATCTCCTGCAGTCCTTTGTCTTTCTCAGACACAGTTCCTACCAGTTTCAAGATGTTATGGGGAGCCTGGTGTGGGACTGTGATCCTTTCTCCTCAGAGGGGAACCTCCCCAGCCGAGCTATCCCTCCAAATTCTTAATCATCACACCATGGGTATGGGTCCTGCCCATTCTGCATCTCAGCCCCTCATACCAGTCTCACTGTGGCTTCTTCTTTATATCCTAGTTATAGGAATTCTTTTCAGTTAGTCTTCAGTACTCAATATATACCGATAACAAAAGATGAATACTAGTCACATTTGATTTCTGCAATTATAAGAGGTGTTCAGTGTGGCTACCATCAACATCCAAACACTTCTGATTACGGCAAACTACTGCTTGAGCAACGTTGACCAAAGTGTCCACTTGTATATATTTTTTTCGCACCCCCGTATGTGTATAGATGGATGGATGGATGGATGGATGGATGGATGGATGGATGGATAGATTTATATAATAAGTAATAATAATTCTGGAAATATAGGTGCACTTTGGACAAAGAATTAACTTAGTTTTCATCATTTAAATAAGAGTTAATTCTGATGTCCCAAATTAAACACTGCTTAGGATATGCAAAAGGAAGCCTGGTATTTACTTCTAAATTCAGATCTTAGGTATTTGATCATGAACGAATAATTTCTCATGAAAATTTATCAGTGTGCCAGATTTAACACGATTCTGTGGGCTTTGTTTTCTCTTAAGATTGAAGGAGTTATCTCAGCAGATTTATTATTATTCTCTTCTGCTTGTCAACCCGAGAGTTTGCATAATGAAAACAGCCCATATGTGTCCTGAATCGTTTGCACGTAAATCTTGATAAAAGCTACTACAGCTCAAACCAAGGTTACAAAAATCGAATGCATACAGAAGATGGGTTGGACTTTGGAAATAAACACAATTGACAGATTGAGTAATAAGTAATTCACGCCTTGTTTTTCTGATAATTTTTTTCAGAACCGGATGGAGGAAAGCAAAGCACTCTTTAGAACAATTATCACATATCCCTGGTTCCAGAACTCCTCGGTTATTCTGTTCTTAAACAAGAAAGATCTTCTAGAGGAGAAAATTATGTATTCCCACCTAGTTGACTACTTCCCAGAATATGATGGTAAGTCAGCACTCTTTAGCCAGCCCGGTATCAGATGTTTTGCCTCCCAAGACCAATGCAAGAGCTAACATGTTGCAGTGCACCTTGCTGCCTTAGCCCTCAGAAGCGTGCATGGTGTGACGGAGGGAGTGAGAATTTTTGTTTGCTCTATGTTTTAATGATATGAAACATTTTATTCCCTAAAAATGCTGAAAGTTATAGCAAAAGAAAACAACTTCTTACATGTTTTGAAATAAGTATATTAAGAGGAAAAGTCCAGTAATTGTGAGTAATTGTGTACCAACCATGACAATTCCCTCCTTACCTCCCTTTCGTTTGGTGACAGTCTACCTCTGTCTCTCTCTGGAAAGAACCCAGTTTTGTGGTCAAGAGCGCATGCTCTGAAACCAGTCTATCCAGGTTCAAATCCCAGTTCTGGTACTTCCTTTTTATAGAATCCTGATCAAGTCATTTCATTTCTCTGGGCCTTAGGACCAACCTTATGGGATTATTTTGTAGACTGTAATAGATATTGTATGTGTGACATTTTAGCATGATGACTGATACATAGCGAATATTCAGGAAGTATTTACTTCCGGGAGGCTTCATGGGCCAATGAAATCCCATCATCCTGAGGGACAGTGCCCCTTCTTTAAGCTCTTTCTGTAGCACTTAGAATAAATAGCACCCACTTCAGTATTCATATGGATGGCTTTGCCTTATTTACTTCCTTTTTGTAAACAAATCTTACCTCCCTAACTAGACTGTGAAATGTTGAACAACTGAACATGACACCCAACCCATTCTGAGAAATGCTTGTCTATTAATTGATAACAAAATGCATCCGGCCACTCTAAAACCAGTGAAAGAGTCACAGCCACTGCTCCATAAGAGCTTATGTGGCTGGGTACACACACATATCTTCCCCTGCCTCCATTACATACTTGAGTCTAGATTACCCCCAAATTATGGCCTGATGCCTGTTTTTATGAAGTTTTATTCAAACAACCACACGCATTCATTTAGGCACTGTGGCTGCTTTCATACTGCCTCAGCAGAATTGGTAGTTGTGACAGAGATCAAATGTCTAAAATATTTACTGTCTGGCCTTTTACAGAGAAAGTGTGCCAAACTCTGGTCCAAGCAGAATAGTAGTTAGAGGACAAGCTTTGACTGTCAGAGTTCTAACTCTGCCACTTACTGGCAATGATGCCTTGGACAAGTTTAGTCAACTACTCACTTTCTTCCTAAGTAAAAAGGAATTGAATGGAATCATGTAGTTAACTTACTTAGCACGGTGCCTGCCTCAGAAGAGCAGAAACACAAAAGACCTATTACAGAGGGCCCATGACTGCAAGAGAACAGACTACTTTTAAAATTACTGTATCAACATGATATCTAAGATGGATATCAGTTTAACAATGTTTCCGTACTTCTAAAAGCTCCCTCAGAAAGGCAATTACTTCAAAAAACTTAGATTCAATTTGGCTTCACTGCTTTCTGTGAATATATAAACACATCAGGGATGAAGTTTTACTCCTCCCTTTATCCCACATGCATTTGGTCCAGTGCTGACTCACAGAAGAGAAGGTTACCTATTTAACTGAAGGTTACCTATTTAGCTGAAGGTCCCTTTCAAAATACATATAAGATTCTGAAGGTTGGTGAATACAAAGTGGAAATGTTTGTGCACTTTATCAGGTATTAGAGATAGTTCCATTTTTGTTAGCTGTGAGTTCCCATCCTCTCTCCAAGTACATTTTCCTTTGTGCTTTGCTATTCCGTTAAAAACAAATCCTTTCCTAGCCTAAACAGTGTTTTGACTTTTACCCCTTTTAATTTGTCACTAGCCTGCCACCAAATCATAAATGCCTGAGACTGTATTCCTCAGTGTACCTGATGAAACTGGAAGTAACTTCGTGTGTAGTTAACTTGCTCACCCAAAGCAACAGGCTAGTTCTTTAAACACAACGTCTACCTGAATAAGATGGGCACAAAGCCTTTAGCTTACACTGAAACACAGGTGTTTGGCTCACACCCATGGAAAGAGAGATTCATAGTTTTTTGCAGAATTTGGTGGGCATCAGTAGATGGAAAATGATCCCCACCCCTTCACAGAGCACCCTTCTGTAGACCAGCCTGTTTTCATGATGTGCTTGTATACCAGATGACAGAGGACAGATACAGCACAGCCTGCCCCACAGAGACTCATGCTATTCGGTGCAGCACACGTAACCACACCAAACATTGGCTGTATTTTTCTGCAATATTTTTTTTTCAATGGGTGTTTGGGGTACTGTTGTTTTTTTTTCTCTCTCCCTCTCTATGCAACATTTTCCTGATCTTTTTACTTATTTCCTTTGTCCAATGATTTCCCAGATTTCCCATTACTATAAGCATTTTCCTTCCAACATGTGCCCATTTGAATGTTTTAAAATCTGAAAATGTTGTTTACTGTTAATCTCTCCCAGTACACACATAATGCACATAGGGAACTTGGCCATGATAAAAAAGACACTGATTGTTATGCATAAAGCATATGCAGCTGTCATTTCATGAGACTCAAAGCCCTTATAAGATGAGCTAAGACTGAAAAAACTCTAGGCCCACTCTGCAGTGATGTTTTTATACTAAACATGTTTATAATATTAAAAATTTCACACTTCCACATTTCTGCACTTACAAGGTCTTAATCATAATGAATGCCATTTCTGTACTTTAGGAAGGGAAATTACCATTTCCACATGGGCTTGAATTGCAAAATTGTTCACAGAGACTGTAAAATTCCCTTCCTGCTGTGATGGCTATAATGATTTCTTTGTAGTTTGTTTATTCAAATAACATAATTTATATTTAAAAACATAACGCACTCCAAGTGCTCTTTAGTAAACTTGAGGCTAGTCCTGATATTCATTAGAATTAAGAAAAGAGAGAGAGAGAGAGAGAGAGAGAGAGAGAGAGAGAGAGAGAGAGAGAGAGAGAGAGAGAGAAAGAAAAGGTAGACCATTTTTCCCATGTAGGGCAAGTACAAAATCATATGGAGGAAGTTTATTCACAAGCTAGAAAGGTAGCGTTCTTTTATGAAAATGAGAAGCTGCCCCAGCTCTAATAATCTATTAGTTTTACTTTTAAGTATTTTTATTATTGCTGTGGAATTAGTAACTTAACCATAATACATTGAAAAAGATAGGACATTAAATTATTTTATATGTATCATAGCATTTTAGCATTTTAAATGATGACACTTTTTCATTCAATATGATGCCAGCCTTTTTCTTTTCTTTTCTTTTTTTTTTAGGATAAACTGTTTGTTTGTTTTTGTTTTTGTTTCAGGTGTACAAAACAATGTAATAGACATTTACACCCCTCACAAAGTGATAACCCTCCTCCCCCAATTTACTACCCCTCTAACATCATATATGATAGCTGTTCCAATTCCATTGACTATTTCAGGCCAGCCTTCTTAATCGTCGATCAAAATTTCAATTCTAAGTACTTTGTATAAGTGGAATCATACCATATTTGTTCTTTTTTGTCTGGCTTATTTTACTTGGCTTTGTGGTTTCAAGGTTCATGCATGTTGTAAAATCCACCAGAACTTCACTTTTATGGCTGAGTAATACTCCATTGTATGTGTATACTACTTGTTTAGCTAATGCTCTGTTGTTGGACCCTTGGGTTGTTGCTACCTTTTGGCGATTGTGAATAATGCCAAAAAAGTGAATATTGACATACAAATATCTGTTAGAGTCCCTTCTTGCAATTCCTTTGAATATCAGGGTGCCAAAAAATATATATACATGTGACTTGTATTCATCTTTTGTTATCGGTATATATTATTACAATTTTAATACAGTTTTTTCCTTTCTTAAAATGTGTATACATTTTTTTGGCACCCTCTGTATATACCTAGGAATGGAATTGTTGGGTCTTGTGGTAATTCTATGCTTAGCTTTTTGAGGAACCACCAACCTGTTTTCCACAGTGGCTACACCATTTTTCATTCCCACCAACAATGCACAAGGGTTCAAATTTCTCCACATCCTTGCCAACACTGGTTATTTTCCACTTTTTTTATTATAGCCAGTCTAGTAGACAATTGTGGTTTTGATTTGCATTTCCTTAATGATTAATGATGTTGAGCATCTTTACATGTACTTATTGGCTATTTGTATATCTTCTTTGGAGAAATACATATTTTTTATATATTCTTGATATTAACCCCTTATCAGATATGTGATTTGCAAGTGTTTTCTCCCAGTCTATAGGTTGTCTTTTCACTTGCTTGATAATGTCCTTTGATGAACAAAGTTTTTAATTTTGATGGAGTTCAATTGATGTATTTATTCTTTTGCCTGTGATTTTGGTGTCATATCTAAAAATCCATTGCACAATTATTAAATACGTTTTACTATATCCTGCTAAATACATCACAGTCTTTGTTCTAAGCAGATAGGACATCAGAGACCCCATATAAGTTGTACAAAAATGTAAACCAATATTTTTTTTATCATCACACATAGTGAATTGAATACTACATAAACATGATGTGCTCAAAAACACAGGATGTCTGCAAGAGATGACTATAGAGGAACCTGACCTTAAGGAACAGGTGTTCTATTTCAACAGAGATTTCAGTCTAGAGAACGTAAAGTGATCCATAATGGAGGTACATGTGGGGGTGGATTGATAAGGGAGCCTGAGGCAGCTATGTCTGTCTGTATGCACACATTATATAGCTGAGACCAATACAATTAACTCAGTCCAATAGAAGTCACTCTCACTCCCCTACTGAAGAGCCTGCAGTGGCTCCCTATTACCCAAGGAATCAAAGCTAAACTTAGCCTGGCCTAAAAGCCATCAGCCTGTTTTCATCTAACCACATTTTGTGGATGGATGGACAGATGGGCAAGATAAAGTGACAAAGAGGAGCAAGTATACATGATAGTGTTGGGGAAGATGATTATAACAGATCAGATCTGCAGTGCAGAACTCATACAACTTAACACAAAAAAACAATCCGATTAAGACATGGGCAGAGGGCCTAAATAGACGTTTCTGCCAATAAAGAAGCTGAACATCACTAATCATCAGGAAAATGCAAATTAAAACCACAATGATGATCACCTTGCCCCTGTCAGAATGGCCATCATCAACAAACGTGTTGTCGAGGATATGGAGAAAAGGGAACCTTCAGCACTGTTGGTGGGACTGCAAATTAGTGCAACCACTATGGAAAACAGTATGGAGGTTCCTCAGAAAATGAAAAATAGAACTACCATATAACCCAGAAATTCTACTTATGGGTATTTATCTGGAGAAATCCAAAACACTAATTTGAAAAGACTTATGTACTCCTATGTTCATTGCAACTGTATTTACAATAGCCAAGATAATGGAAGCAATCCAAGTGTCCTTCAGTAGATGATTGGATAACGGAGCTGTGGTACAATACAATACAATGGAATATTGCTTGGCCATAAAAAAAAAAAAATGAAATCTTACGTTTGCAACAACATGGGTGGATCTGGGAGGTATTATGCTAAGTGAAATAAGTCAGACAGAGAAAGACAAATACCATATGATCTCATTTATATGTGGAATCTAAAGAACAAAATACATGAACAAACAAAATAGAAACAAACTCATATGTACAGATAATAGACTGAAGGTTGCCAGATGGGAGGTGGGTTGGGGTTGGGGAAAAGGTGAAGGGATTAAGAAGTACAGATTGGTAGTTACAAAATAGTTGTGGGGATTTAAAATGCAGAATAGAGAATCAAGTCAATAATGTAGTAACTGTATATGGTGTCAGATGGGTACTAAACTCATAGGGTGATCACTTCCTAAGTTATATAAATGTCTAATCACTATGCTGTACAACTGAAACTAATATAATATTGTATGTAAACTGAAATTGAAAAAAAATGTAGGTACCTTATAAAAAAATGTGCAGTGCAGACATCATCTTCATGGGCAATGACTCAATAAACACTTGTTGAGTGAATGCATTGGTGGATGAGCTAACAAACTGTCCTTCTCCTCCCTTGGCCAACAGGACCCCAGAGAGATGCCCAGGCAGCTCGAGAATTCATCTTGAAGATGTTCGTGGACCTGAACCCAGACAGTGACAAAATTATCTACTCCCACTTCACATGCGCCACAGACACCGAGAACATCCGCTTTGTCTTTGCTGCCGTCAAGGACACCATCCTCCAGTTGAACCTGAAGGAGTATAATCTGGTCTAATTGTGCCTCCTCGACACCGCCCTTCCCTTCCTTGGTGGGCTATTGAAGCTAGACGAGAGGGACTGTATTTCTGTGGAAAACAATTTGCATAATACTAATTTATTGCCGTCCTGGACTCTGTGTGAGTGTGTCCACAGAGTTTGTAGTACATATTATGATTTTATTTAAACTATTCAGAGGAAAAACAGGATGCTGAAGTACAGTCCCAGCACATTTCCTCTCTCTCTTTTTTTTTTAGGCAAAACCTTGTGACTCAATGTATTTTAAATTCTTGGTCATGCACTCACAAAGTTAAGAGTTGTCTCCCTGTCTCTGTCTCTCTGTCTCTCTCTCTCTCTGTCTCTCTCTCTCTTTTTGTCTCTCTCTCTCTTCTATTGAGCAAAACAAAGCTGATTCCCCTTTTCCTAACCCATACTTCCCTCCTGATTTTTCCCAGGTTACAATGGCCTTTTTTGTAGTTCCATTCTTGGTCAGATTTTTTTCATGAATGAAAAAGTCAGGACAATGCCATTTGATTTAAGCCATCAACATCAGCTTAATTTAACAGTTTGTGGTTTTTGCTGAAGGATTATAAGTATTAATACTATGGTTTTAAATGTATTGCTCTGAATACACGTATAGAGTTTTTTTTATATATAAATATATTGTCTTGCCTCCCTTTGGGCTAGGACAATGGATGCCCATCCAACGGTTGTCATTTCTTTTGGATTTCTACCTTCAGCCATAGCATGGTTGCTCAGAGAATGTGCAAGAAGTCAGTAAGGCAAGGGCAAAGACACACAGAAAGAGTCCTTTCTTTTGAAATGCCATGTGCCATTGTCCTTCCTCCCTTCCTTGCTGCTTTTTCTTTTTTTTTTTTTTTTAACCCTCTCTTCTTTAAATTGCAGATGCCAAAAAATAAGCCAACAGACACTACATTACCCCAATGGCTGCTACCCAGAGCCTTTTCCGAATGGCTCTTAATTTTTTTTCCCCTGTTAAGACTTTTCCTTCCTTGTTTTTCTTATTGTTTGGGCCACAATTTTTAGATGACTTTTATTATGGGTATGTGTTGCCAAAGCTGGCTTTTTGTAAAACAGAATAAGAGCTTAAAAGATAAAAGCCAGTATCTTAAAATGTCAGAGAATGAGACTGTGAAGCCTAAAATGATTGGCTGTGAATGAACCTGCACCACCAATTGCCAAATGATTGGCAACTGTAAATTTGATTCTCATGGTCCATTCTTTTCTTTGCCCTTAAATCACATTGTTTAGTGTCCATGTCCCATGTTGAGTGTCCAAATCAGCAATGTGGAAAAGTGTCCTCTGTGATGCAACATGCAATCTGCTTGTGTCTCTTCATTTGAAGCCAACTGTACTCTCTGTATGTTCTTTAAGGTCCAGTAGGTCTGCCAAGAACATGATTGATAGTATTAAGCTGACACCTTTAATTTGCAAATCTGAAGTTCCTGCTAGTTTACCACTTTTGGATCTTTTTAAACTGGTGACTAATTAAGTTGAACTTAAGAAAGATTTATGAACTTAACTCAAAAGTAACCTCTCTGTTGTGTAGAACATGTATTTATGTAACTGAACCTACTAAGAGAGATGTTTGGAATTCTATATGTGCAATTTTCAACAAATGCAAAAAGTACAGCACATGTATTGATGAGCTTCTGTCAAGCAGCTTGAGTTGAAATATGATTTAAGAAAATTAATCATAATTGTTTTAAACTGCTGGGAAGTTAGAATCAGGCCATGACACTGGTCTCATTTTAACTACTATACTATTTGGCATGAGGCTAAACTTCCACATGGATCAATCTCTTGGAACAACAAAAGGGAAGGAGGAAATTATTAGATGAGTACCAGAGTTACTAAATAGTAATGGAACGTTCTCATTCTTTACTCTCCCAGCCTCAGACAACACAGGTTACTTTTTTTTCCTTGCTCAGAAAGCACCTGTAATTAAGAAACAGACTGCCTGTAGGTATAGCGCAATTACAATCGCTCTAATCATTGTACATACATCTCTCTCTTGATATTGCAGCATCCATACTGGCTTTGTAATCCTTAATTTTTTGGCAGATTGAATGTGCTGTATTGATATGTATCTATGTAATTGTATTGTATGTCTTATAGCTAATTCACATTTTGGATAATGTTATTTTATTTACTTTTTTAAGAGAGGAGAATGTAAATTTGTCAGTTTATTTCTGACTAGGGATATTTTTTTTTTTTCCATTTAGAAAAGAAGAAAAAAAAAAACCTTACTATCGTACAGAGCGGTACTAGCATCGTGCTGTATAAAATCATTTGCACATTCCTGAGTAGAGGTATACTGATTATAAGACCCAAAGGTAATTTCATAGCAAAATACATAAATCAGTTGGAGCTTTTATACAAACATGGAAACCAACTTTGTAGAACTTTTGCCATTTGACCTAGGATTGGAATATGAGCTTTTATACAATTCATATTCTTATTTGGCAAATGCACAGTTTAGTATTACCTCTCTGATGGCCTTTATTAGAAAGGCAGTTTTAGAAGCTATTGTGATCCACTAAGGAAATGTTTTAACAGCTAGAGACCACTGCTTGCCTGAAAGGGCAATCTTAAATTTGGTGCAGCAAAAAAAATTTAAAAAAAAAAAAAGAAAAGAAAAAAAAAAAGTAAACATTCGAAGGCCTACAGTGTGTATAGAGAAAACCTCATCACAAGATCATAAGTGTTACAGTTGTAGGGAATCAAGATATTCTATTTAATAGAGCTATAGTAGATTGTAGTCAATTAAACCTGATCTCAAAGCTCGAAGAAGCCGAGCAAAACAGGGAAAGATTGTTATATTTGTCTTTATGAAATTGGGATGGAATTGCTATGCAGAATTGAGGTTTGTGGCTTCACTGTTCCTCGTAGGGTGCATGACAAGATCCCTTCTCTTGAGAATGGAAAAAATTGATCACCCTAGCTTCAGTGATACGTAGAAACCTAATTGTATCCACACTAGTCAATCGAAGCTAAAGGATTTTCTTTTTTGTTTCTTTGTTTCGGGTTTTATCGAAGGGGCTTGGGGGCGGGAAGGGATTCTTTTCAGTTTTGTATAAAAACAAAGTTTACTCATGCTTTATATTATATTGTGATTGCAAGCGTTATAAGCGTGTGCCACTGGACTCCTATTGATGCTCTAAGTAATGGAAGTCTGTGGCGAGTTTTATGGTGACTTGGGCATGTTTTATTCAAAAACAAACACACAGAGACCTTTTTTCAGCATACCAAGGCAAGCAGCCAGTTCATGACTTACTTAATACATTGCAGTGTACCAGTTTACAGATGATTTTTCCCTTTTTTGCGTGATACGGCAGTTCCAACCCACAGAGAATCCCTTATTTGTAAATTGGAGGTTTGTACTATGCCTTACAGAGCTTAAATTAAGAAGTTTGTGCCTCATATCTGAAACAAAGGGAAATAACAGACCCGTTCAAAAGTAAAAAATCCACTAAAGTGTTGTGTTTTTTTTAACATTTCCATATTAAGAGCTCTGTTGAATGTCAGGAATAGACTGGGGTGGGGTGGGGGTAGTCAGGAACCTGTGTCTGTTGTTTCCTAGCAGCTGACATCTACAAAAGGTATTTGAAGGACACCTGAAACTTGTATTTTTTTGTAGATTAACTGGCAGGTCTAATATTTAAGAAAAAGGTAATTCAGCTAAAGGACAATTTACTTTTTGTACTTCAGACTATCTTGATTGTCAAGGTGTATGAACTGTAATCTTTAAACTTATACTGCCACATGATTGTAAATTTTAGTTGTCTTAAGTTAGGAATCAGTGAAATGCTATTTATGCTGGATTTGGGTCAAAATGACTATTATTTGCAAAAAAAAATGGGAAGAAAGGGCTGCATAATGAGATACTGCAAGACTCATATTGGTTGGAAATAACCTTCAAATTACTCTCCATTTCCCTTTGTGTTCAGTTTCTCAAAAAAGAATGAATAAAATGAAATATAGCAGAATGTTAACCCATATAAAAATAAAGTGTACCCAAATATTGTAATGTATATTGCTGCTCTTCTTAAAATTAAATAAGGGTTTAAAACCACTTAATTGGTAATCGACAACATCTCAATTGATACAAATAAGGTGCGCTTGGTATCCATTAATATTTTCTTCCGAAGATGTATCTTTGGTTAGAAACACACACAAAAATTAAGACAAGTAATATTGTATGTTTGTCTATCTCTACATATTTCCAGCATATGTAGCGTTAATGGGTCTGCCCTGGTAACTATGTCTTCAGGATTTCATTTTGGTTCCATCAAATTAGGAAAAGAAATGGCTTAGTTGTATATGATTAGCTAGAGATTTTTGGAGCTAGACACCTGCTGTTTAGTAGATACTTAGTACAGAGTCTAAACTTGTCATTTGTTTTTCTCACAGAATAACAAACCATTTCCTGCCTTCTTCCCAGTTACCAATGCCCTTTCAATAACCCTCTCGCCTCTGGAATCATCTGTTCAAAGTATGCATACACACCTAGCGCATAGTAGGTGCTCAAATAATAATTTCTTTCTTACCTCCTTATCTATCATGTAGTTCCATTTCCCCACATGGTTCCAGCCCTTTAGGAAATGACATTTACATGTTATTAAAACACCTAGTGGGTAAAATTTGGTCGTACTGGGATAAAAGAATTCTGATTTTCATAAGCTGTGGAAGACAGAAACAAATAACAGGGAGAAAGATTTTCTTCAGTAGAATATTTTAAGTTTAGGGAGAAAAAATATGTTAACTTTGTTGAGGTTACTTTAGCTGAAACATGTTTTTGATGGATTTTTTTTCCTCAAAAAACTCTAAATGCAACTTCTTGCTGGATTCCTCACCTGTTATCACGTTGGAAACTTACTAGACCTATGTATTTAGGGAGTTTTGTCAGAAAACATTTTTAACTTGCAGTATTTAAAAGAATCATTTACTGTTCTTTAAAATGTCATTCAAATGCATGTATTGTCTATTGTTTGGGGATGGGAACTAGTTTTGCAAAAAACACCTAATGTTGTATAACAATGCCCCGATGATCTTGCTGGTTAAAAATACAGTATTTTTGGCCATAATTTTGTACTACAGTATTCTTCATTCTTGAGTTTTGCTTCTCTTGAAGTTGCCTAAGATTCTTCCAGAAAGTTTTTTTTTTTTATTATGAGCAGTACTGGAATAAATCTTTCCTTCCTTAAAACACTTTATAGTGCACATGCATTTCCAAAGTAGGCAGGTTTAATAGTTTTCTACACAGCCAAAACAAGTCTTTTCCATTCTAAAATAATCAGAAATTTCAGTCTCCTTTAGTAGAAATATTCGTATTGGTAGTATTGATCACATTTGTTTTAAAAAAATAAATAAGCTCTGATTTAAGTTGCAAGCAACTGTAAAAATAATGCTTGGCTTAGAGTGTCCCCGATTCAGCAGTGGTAGTGAATGGGTGCACTCCACATGGGTAAAAGGACCTGGTGTGGGCATCCTTTATGTCTGTGACTTGTAGAAACACTGTATCTCAGCTTTTGAGATCAGCTAAAAAGTAGCTTTTCTTTTGATAGCAGTTGTGTGAAGTTGGGGTTGATGCAAGTGTCTTTCTAGAAAATTGGTGTTTGTGTAGGGACTTAAAACTCTAACAGAAGCAAAACCTATTCCTGGTACCTGAGGTTAAGTCTTTCTAACTTGACAGCTCAGCCCTTGCTTGTGAATTTTGTGTTTTTCAGAATACTGTTCCGTCCAAATACTTTAGAGAAGAGTGTCATTTTTACTTAAAAGCCTTTGGCTTAAGGCTCTCCTATCCTATCCCTACACGTTTGGGAGACCATTTCCAGTTGATGAAGCTCCTTCTCTCTGGAGGTCACTATTAAGGGAATGGTGTGACTGGGGACTGACACTGAGTACAGGCCTAGAATGCTCAGTTCCCACAACCTCTGCTGAGCAAGTGGGGTGTTAAGCAGCCCCCCAGCTCTCCCCACTCTGGAGCCTTCTGACTGGGGCTTGACCACTCTAGGAGCTTGGTCCGTCTGCATCATCTTGAAGATCCTCTATCCACAGAAAGAACAGGAAGTCACTCGCTGAACATTACTTGAGCCAAATATTTTAACTTGACCTTTTGACTCATAAAGTAAGCCTGCCTTGTCAGATTTTTTTTTTTCCTGTCGTGTCCTTCTGGAAGCAATAAAAACGTATTTGGTCTGAAAGCTTCTCCGCCTGGCTCTTCATCTTCCCTGCCTCCTCCCATCTTTCTCTTAGGTTGCGATAGCCTGAGTGCTGCCTCTTGAGAAACCAATTAGACCATAGCAAAGAGTGGAGGTGGAACTTGATACTAAGGAACAGCAATGGTTCATTTGATAATGTTTATAGAACAGTTTCTGAAGGTAAGCAAGCCAGTGTCTTACTCTTTTGTTTACTGTTGAGTCATTGCAATACTCATCAGCTACTCCAAATTTAAAGCCCTTATTGAACTTTTGATCAGCGTTGGACAGTGGAAGGAGTGGTTAAAGGGTGGGTGTCTAGTTGGT
This sequence comes from Rhinolophus ferrumequinum, assembly GCF_004115265.2. Taxonomy (NCBI): domain Eukaryota; kingdom Metazoa; phylum Chordata; class Mammalia; order Chiroptera; family Rhinolophidae; genus Rhinolophus; species Rhinolophus ferrumequinum. The sequence continues at coordinate 42,419,981 of NC_046295.1, read as the reverse complement.
TTGTTTTAAATTACCTATGCATTACCATTGTTCCTTTGTTTCACTGCCATGGCTAATTAAAATATGGATTCAGCTATTACAAGGAACTGCACTCAATTTTAAGGGAGAGTCCTAGGTCCCTGCAAAACAAGGCCTTGTTTAGAAAATGTAGGTCTCTAAAATCTAAGATAACACAGGGAGTTCTAAAGATTTTTCTTTGAATTCTTATGCCTCAAGACTTGAAATGCAATCTGTGTTGATTTTCTCTTTTCCTGTGTTTCTTTAAGAATGCAAAGGCCAGACAGACTATTTTTCTGTCCCATTAGCCTCAGGATACAAGAAGGCAACTTACCCTTTTTAATTATGAGGATAATTAAACCAAATGATAAAGAAGTGCGGGCAGGAATCCCTCAGTGCAGACTTCCCCAGCCTTATTTGTCCTCTCCAGCCCCAGAGGAGGTGTTTGCAGCTTAGAGGACCATGGACCTGTCCCACCCAGGTAGACAGGCATAAAGGGCCTCTGAGACTGTCCCTCGCTTCTCAGTTGGCCCAATATATGTGTATGGTGGATATTTAAAGCACCTTTAGAAATGAGGGGGCCAGGAAAAGACATACCGGCAAATGAGGCTTGGCAAACCCTAGAAGTCTACAAATGGGAATTCCACACTGTACCATCTGCCAGGAAGCTAGCATAGCCACTGACCAGATCTTGTGTGCCTCCGCTCTGGGGTGTGCCTCACCTGGGAGGCCACGCCTGTTAGAAATCCTACACCCCCTGCCACACTCTGTCAAGTCAGGGTACCAGCCGTGGCGCACCTGAGGTGCAGGGCTCACATCAGAGGTGATAGCAGCCATGATTATACTCCTGGGATCAGAGCAGCACTAGCAAAAGGAGCCTGCTTTCTTTTTGTGGAATACAAAAGGGCCCACTCTGTGATAACCAGTGGGGAAGGGGTGGGGGGGGCGATACAGGACTGTGGTACTGATTGGTAGTGTGTGTTTATTCTCACGGTGCAATACTTCCACCATGCCCGGTTTTAAGCTACTGATTCGTGACATCACTGAACTCAGAGTAGGGAAGAGACATTATGAATAACAATGTGCCCTCCAGCTAGGCCTGCACAGCACCCTGAGTCCTTCACAACAACGCCTTTCCATAAACCTGGGGAAATGGCAGCAGGACAAGCCTACCTGGCTCACTGCACCCAGAGCATATGCAGTCCTGCTCCTTGTGACCTGGAGCTAATTACCAAAAATGCTCATAATGGGCTCAAAGAAGTGCAGTTTGGACAGAAATATGTAAGCTCTCAAAAGGAATGGCAGGAATGGATAGCCAGGAAGCTGGGGAGTAAGAATGCAAAATCAATTTGGATATCAGATTTACCTAACACTTTGTGAGTGTAAGTGCACGTGTGTGAGTGTGTGTGTGTGTGTGTGTGTGTGTGTGTGTGATGTCTCCAAGCAGCTCAATTGTTGCTTGAACAGAGGAAAAGCCTGTGCAAATGTTCATGTCAGTTAGGTGATGAGATTAATCCTACATCTTTTAAAAACTGGTCACTATATATATGTGGGTATACATGTAGAATCTAAAAATGGCTTGATCCTGTTGCAGTTGTGTGCACAGATAAACGTGCAAATGCACATGAGTATGTACAGTCAGACTTGCTTATCCCTTGGTTATTAGAAGCATTTTAACTCACAGGAAATAAGTCATATTGACATGCTCAAAACAAAATATCACAAAATCTGTGGCTAATATTTTCATTTAATTTTTTTTCCTCTTGCCAGTCTTTCCAGGTGCCGTCTTGAAAGAGCTCTGCCCTATCTAAAAAAGAACACCTACGTAATTATGGCAAATCAATGTTCTTAACAGGGCAGACAAACCTAGGCTGGTGCTTCAATACCTTTGAGTGAAGAGGGGCTGTGTTTCAGCCGAGACCAGGAGGAAGGGTCTCCCAGAAGTTGCAAAAGTTGGATGTCGTCTTACCTCAATTATAAAGCTGAACCTATATGATTTAGTGAATGATCGCTGGTGGGTGTTAGCATTTCCCTTCCTGAGTTAACTCTTCCCTGTGCAGATTGCTCACTTCCCATGAAGGATGAGGAATTCCCAGAACCCGGGGCTCAGACCACACAAATCTCATGCCACACAAATGCCTGCAGAGAAGCACAGACTCAGATCCACAGGGTTTGGAGCTGTGCTCTTGCATCACTATTCTCAGAATGGCTGAGGGTCACCACCCTTCCATGTCCTCTGATTCACACGGGGGTTACTACAGACAGTTCTCTTTCAGGTCAGGAGCTGTCTGCCTCCTTTTAGCATTCTCTGACCACAGACCAGAAACCAAAAGTCAACGCCTGAGGAGTGACGCATAACCAGTGAGGAGCAGGAGTTGGTGGATACATACTGCAGCTTCGGGCCCCAGTGGGCAAACCCCAGGCTTGTTCTGCACACTCCCGCAGAGTGTTCCCAGTGGGCCCGAGCCCACGTGCTTTGGCTGGAACCCATTCGTTCACACTAAATTTATTGGTTTTCCTCCCTCCCCTGCCTCATACACTCTCCCTCTGCTCTCTGGGGTCACCTCTCAAAGAAACAACTGGTACCAAAATCCTTTACACGGGTCTGCCATAGGGGAAACCCAAGTTCAGACAATAAGGCCGTCCAGGGGTGGCTTTCCTGTGGGGAAGTGCCCACAGGGACGTGTCAGGAACTTTGCCTTTGGTGGACTCCCACCTGCAACTGATAGTTGATGTTCAAGATTAGTACTTGGAACCCTAGCATGACATGAATTTGCTATAAAGGCCCACAGTGAGAGACTACATATATCAATAATGTATTTAGGGAAAAAAATTCTGCCTTTTCCTGGAAGGAACACTGGAATATTTTTATCTTTAGTTATCTTTAATTATTTTTAATTGTTGAAGTAAAGTGATGCAGGCATTCCAGGCTTGTTGTCATTCTGTCTAGAGGGCTTCTTGACTCCTTTCTTCCACCTACCCAGCCCTGGGCATGGCCTCCAGGATGAGCCCTCACAGCAGCCCTGACGAACCAATTCCAGACATGTCAGGCTGGCTGCCACCTCGGAGACAGGAAAGTGCTTGTCTTATTCTCCAGCCAAGGGATGGTGCTGACATAATTAGAGGCAGAGAAGAAAGAGAAAAGAATATTCTATCAAAGAATTGGCATATATGGTGACATTTAACTGTTGGGAGAAAAGTCAGAGAAGAGATTAAAAACTATAACAAAAGTGAAGGAACATGTTCTGAAAGAGTATCTGCCTTCTTTAAAACTATAACAAGTTTCTCTAGTTTCTGATGGTTGGTAAAGGTATGTCTTTAGAAAAAATACAATAAGGAAACTGTTTCAAATCTTGATGAAACAGGACTTTAGAATGAGAGGCTCACTGCCAATGCAAAAACTATAATACCACAATTTTGTTAGTACTAATGTCTGAATATATTGTTCTAAAATATGTTGGAATGTACTTATATTTTATTTAGCTTTCTAATTATTAAGTCTTGGATTAGATATAAAGGAATGAGTTTTTCAGGGGCCTGTACATTTGGGGATGGTTCAAAGCTAAATAAAATTGTATTCAAAATCAAATGCTGTTATCTTTTTAGAAGGCACTCTCAGGATTCCAAATTACTTCATAACATCAGATTTCTTTTACCCAAGTACTTTTGCTGGGCATAATTCTATAAAGAGTGAGGAGGTATTTCCAGAAAGAAACAACGACAAAATCCAGTGATGGCATAATATTTAAGGAAAAAATTATTCAAAGACATCCATATAAAAGAATATGTGCCCATATGTCTGGAACTTGGAAGAAAATTCAGGCAAACTTCGGGGGGAAAAAAATTACAGTAAAGTAAATTGACTGTTTTTGTGGAATTAGGCACCAAGAGACTAATTTAATGGTTCAAAATATGAGTGATTCAGGAAACTAACAACATTGACTTCTCCCGTTCCAATTAGCGACCACAAATATGTTATAATTTCTTATCCTTTTTCTCCATCATTTTAAAATTTTTAAATATGTCTCCATCTAAATTATTCAGATGGCAGTGTGAGACCCTTCCTAGCTTCTTACCTTTGATTTCATTGTTACTTATTAGACTTTCTAAGATAAACTGAAATACCCCCAGGAGTGCCTGGTCTGAGATCATCCACAGAATCATTGAACAATGGGAAGATTGTTTTTCCTTTTTGACATCTTTTTGATATCCCTTTAGAGTTAATTTATTACTTTAAATGAGACATTTCTCCATGAACTCACTTGTGAATCTGCTGGCGTTAAATATTAGCATTAGAGATAAATTGTATTGCAAGTATTATAGATTATATTACATGTAATCCATCAAATATAGGCTACTATCCATGAACTGGACTAAAAAGAAAGTGATCAATTCCTATTATTATAATCCTGGGCATTCTTTTACCTGAAATCTCTTTGTACCCTTGGTTAGTTTGGGGAGGTCAGGTTGCTAAACAGTATGACGTGGACTGAGGGGCATACTTTTGACCATCAGAAGAGGCCAACTCATTGCTGTGAACTCATATCTTTGAGCTCACACCTGCTATTTACCATGTATATTAAGATTTTTTTTTTTTTGGACACAAAAGTCTGCTCAAGCGACTTAAACAGATAGGCTTTCCCCTCCTTCAAATATCAAGAAGTTCAGAGTACGTGCTGCTTACTCTTTGATGACTCAACTGCAATAGGGCTGATGTCTCTAAAGTTTTCAGGCCATTTCTTCATGGTCACAGGATGGATGTTGCAGTTCCAACCATCATTACTACACACAAAGGAAGACTGAAGAAAGAGATGGGGTTACCTTTGTCAGGAAAGCAAGAGCTTTTCCAGACACTCCACAGCAGATTTCTGCTCACATCTCATTGGCCAGATCTGTATCATATGACTAACATTAGAAAGAGGCCAGTTAAGGAGACAGTTGGGAATGGGAGTTTGTTCAGTCACTCAAGAGTCTTGCATCACGAGTTTTTTAAATCATTAAAACACATACTAAATATGCACAGGTCTTTTAGTAGGAAAACACAAACCACATAAGATCATATCATTAGGCCATTTAAGAGAATAGAGGGATTTATAAAGACCTTGCAAAACTTTGATCCATGTTCTAGAAAATAAAAATGCCCAGTTTCCTCCTTGTTGCTATCACCTGTTAACCACCCCTGACATTACCCCAGGTACTTTCAGTATCTATATGAATAACCCACTTGGCAGCCTGGACTTTGAATCCTCTACATTTTCATCTATAGTAATCAATTCCTCTACTCCACTCTAGTCACCCATTTCCATGACCACTCTTTGAATTTGAAACTTCTCTACCATCAAAGCACTAACCCAAATCTCTGACTACAACTTCCCTTCCTAATGGTTTTTTCAGTTATTTCCATTCAGTTGTCCATCTGCAAATCAATCAATGGGATATACCACACTAACAAAGTAAAGGATAAAATCATATGACCCTCTTGAGAGATGCAGGAAAAACCCACCATAGTAAATGTAAAAAAATAAAAATAAACCTTGAAAAATTAAGCTGATCCACAAATAACTGACTGCTGAAACAAAGTCTAATACTCCCAAAAGAAATACAACAAATCCAGCACTAAAAAACATAACATACATTTATGTCCACTGTCCAATTAAAGGTTAGTAGATAGGTGAACAAGCAGAAAATGAAGCCCATAACCAGGAAAAAAATAAATCAGTTATGGGAAAGACACCTGGAATTGATAGAGACGATAGAATTAGCAGACAAATACTTTAGAATAGCTATTATAAATATGCTTAAGGATTTAAATAAAAACTTGATCACATTCTTCTCAAGTGAACATGGAACATTCTCCAGGATAGACCATACGTTAGGCCATAAAACTAGCCTTAACAAATTTAAGAGATTGAAATCCCATAAAGCATCATCATATCAAGCATCTTTTCTGACCACAGTGGTATGAAACTAGAAATAAATTCAAAAAGAAAACTGGAAAAACTACAGATATGTGGAGATTAAACAACACACTACTGAACAACCAGGGGGTCAACCAAGAAACCCAAAAAGAAAATAAAAAAAGACCTTGAGACAAATGAAAATAGAAATACAAAATATCAAAACTAATGGGATGCATGCAGCAAAAGCAGCTCTAAGAGGGAAGTTCACAGTGATAAGTGACTACTTCCATAAACAAGAAAAATCTCAAATAAACAACCTGACTTTACACCTCAAGGAATTAGAAAAAGAAGAACAAATGAAGGCCAAAGTCAGTAGAAGGAAGGAAATAACAAAGATCAGAGCAGAAATAAATGACATATAGACTAAAAAGACAAGAGGAAAGAAAATCAATAAAACTAAGGCCTAATTCTTTGAAAAGATTATCTATCAATGGACTCATCTAGGTATCTAAAGAAGACATCTAGATGGCCAACAGACACATGAAAAGATGATCAACATCACTAATAACCAAGGAAATGCAAATGAAAACCACAAAGAGTTATCACCTCATAACTGTTAGAATGGCTACTATAAAAAAGACAGGCTATTATCAAAAAGATAAGAGATAACCAGTGTTGGCGAGGCTGTGGAGAAAAGGGAACCCTCCTGCACTGTTGGTAGGATCGTAAATTGATGCAGCCATTATGGAAAACAGTTTGGAGGTTCCTCAAAAAATTACAAATAGAACTACCATATGATGCAGAAATTTCACTTCTTGGTACTGATCTGATGAAAATGAAAACACTGATTTGAAAAGATATCTGCACTTCCATGTTCATTTCAGCATTATTTACACCAGTCAAAATATGGAAACAACCTAAATGTTTGAACGTTTGTTAACAAATGAATGGAATACATATACATATACACACACACACATATATATAACATAATGATATAATTTATATATATGATGAATATATATATTTATTATATAATATATAAATATATATTACATAGTGATACAATTTTTATATAGTGAATATATATATTTATTACATAATATATATAAATATATATATGTATAAAATGATATAATTTAGCCATGAAAAAGAATGAAATCTTGCCATTTGTAGCAACACAATGGACCTTGAAGGAATTATGCTAAGTGAAATAAGTCAGAAAAAGAAAAAGAAAGACAAATACTATATTACCTTACTTATGTGTGGACTCGAAAACAAAAAAAAAGCAAAAACACTACCTCATAGATACAGAGAACAGACTGGTGACTGGTGGTTCCTAGAGGTGGGAGTTGAGTGGGTGGAATGTGTAAAGAGGATCAAAAGGTACAAATTTCCAGTTCTAAATAAGTCACGGGGACATAATGTGAAGCATGGTGACTATAGTTAATAACACTGGGCTGCATATTTTATTTTATTTTTTATTAGTTTCAGGTGTACAAAGCAACATAATAGTTAGACATTTAAACCCCTCATAAAGTGATAACCCACCCTCAAGCTACTACCCCTCTGACATCTTATATAGCTGTTCCAATACCATCGACTATCTTCCCTATGTTGTACTCCACATCCCTGACTACATATACCTATATATTTACTTCTAGTTGACAATCAATGTTATTCTGCTTCAACTCTTCAGGTGTATAACACATTGGTCAGGCATCTACACAGTCTATGATATGATCCCCCTGATAAGTCCAGTGCCCATCTGGCACCTTACATGATCTTTACAACATTTCATCACTTGGAATATTTCCTGCCACTTCCTTCTTGCCTGCAAAGTTTCTCTTGAGAAATCAGTTGACAGTCTTATGGGGGCTCTCTTGTAGGTAACTAACTGTTTTTCTATTGCTGTTTTTAAGATTCTCTTTTTGTATTTAAACTTGGGTGTTTTAATTATGATGTGTCTTGGTGTTGGCCTCTTTGGGTTTATCTTTTTTGGGACTCTCTGCTTCCTAGGTTATATGTCCATTTCCTTCATCAGGTGAGGGAGTTTTCTGTCATTATTTCTTCAAATAGTTTTTCAATTTCTTGCTCTTGCTCTTCTCTTTCTAGTACCCCTAAGTTGCAAATATTGGTACACTTGATATTGTCCTGGAGGCCCCTTAAACTCTCCTCAATTTTTTGGATTCTTTTTTTCTTTTTGCTGTTCTGGTTGGGTGTTTTCTACTACCTTATCTTCTTCATCACTCGTTGGATCCTGTGCTTCATCTAATCTACTGTTGATTCCCTGTAATATATTCTTCGTTTCCATTATTGTATCCTTTAATTCTGACTGTTTCTTTTTTATGGTTTCTATCTCCATTTGTACAAGATCATTAAACATTCTTATAGCCAGTGTTTGGAACTCTGCATCTGAGAGATTGCTTATCTGTTTCGCTTAGTTCTTTTCCTGGAGCTTTGTTCTGTTCTTTCATTTGGGACATGTTTCTTTGTCTCCCCATCTTGGCTGCCTCCCTGTGTTTGTTTCTATGTATTAGGTAGGGCTGCTATGTCTTCCGGTCTTTGTAGAGTGATCTTATGTGGTAGGTGTGCTGTGGAGTTCAGTGGCGCAGTCTTTCTGGTCACCTGAGCCACGTGCTCCAGGTGTGTCCCTTGTGTGGGTTGTGTAGTTGAGCCTTGGTTGATAATTGCACAACAATGGGAGGGACTGACCCTTGGGCTCACTAGTTGAGAGGACTGGCCTTGACTACAGAGGAAGAGTTGTTGTGCAGGGGCTGACCCTACAGAGTAGGATCTGCCTCAGTAGGACTCTGGTGCCTGCCTAATCTGCCCCCTTGGGTGTGTCATACTTGGAGATGGCTAGGTGATGCTTCAGTTCGATTTGAAGCTGGCCACTGGGGAGGCCAGCCCCAGGACCACCTTGGAGGGGATCTGCTGCAGGTCTACTTTAGTCACAGCCCATGCCTGAACAGGGCCACCTACTGTGTTTCCCCGAAAATAAGACCTAGCTGGACAATCAGTGCTAACGCGTCTTTTGAAGCAAAAATTAATATAAGACCTGGTATTATATTATTTTATGTAAGACCGGGTCTTATATAAGACCCGGTGTTATATTATAGTAAAATAAGACCCAGTCTTATATTAATTTTTGCTACAAAAGACGCATTAAAGATGATTCTCCGGCTAGGTCTTATTTTCTGGGAAACACAGCAGCAGGAGCCAGAAAGGATTCCGCAGATGTCTGCTGCCCATGCTGTGATTGGATGCACCTTTGAGAGGCCAAGCCGCGAACCAACGCCAGCTGCTACTAGTGCCGGCTTACAGCTGCTCGGCCTGAGGTAAGGACATGCTCAAGCCAGATGCTGCTTATTTGGGTTCCACAAACCTTTGAGAGACCCTAGGCAGCCTGCACGAAAAAGCCACTGAAAGCGCCTGGGTGTGCAGGAAAGTTGGGCGGGGCCAGGTCTCAAATCACCAGGGCGGGCAAACGAACAATGGAGACTCAGAGAGGGCAGCGGCCTGTGTTTGCACCTGTGTTTGCACGCTGGGAAGGGGGAGGGCTCAACAAAGAAACAATGGCCTCCACCAGCCCCCTCCTCCATCCAGGAGAAAGCTGTCTCTCCAGCCCCCGTCTGAAGCCAGACAACTCAACTCCCCACCATTTGTCCCTGCTGCCTTTCCAGCTGCTGCCCCAGGGATGGAGCTCAGAGCAACTGATTCTGTTGGTGGGTAAGTCCACGTGCAGTCCCTTTAAGAGGAGCGCCTGTGAGTGCAGCTGTACTCAGTCTCACTCAGTCACAATCTCCACTGTTTTTCAAAACCAAAAATTATGGGGACTTCTCTCCCTGGCACTAACCCTGGGCTGGGTTGGGGCTGGTATCTCTCTCTCCTTTAGGGGATGTGGGGGGATCCCCTCAGCTGAAATAGCCCTCCTGATCTTTAATGGTCACATGTGGGTGTGGGACCAGCCTGTGCCGCGTCTCTGCCCTTCCTACCAGTCTGGAGGTGGCTTCTTCTGCACGTCCTTAGTTGAAAGGCTTCAGTTCAGCTTGATTTTAGGCGGTTCTCAATAATGGTTGTTTTGTAGATAAGTTGTCATTTTGATGTGGTTGTGAGAGAAGGTAAGCACAGTGTTTACCTACTGCGCCATCTTGGTTTTCTCCTTGAGATTTTTTTCAATAGGGAAGGTTTGTTCAAAGTTGATTAGATGATGCTTTACCTCTCCTCGTAGGTTCAGAGAGCCTCGAATACTTTTTTACTCCAGGCTCAGAGGAGGCATCTAAGTCCTTCCATCTATCCTGGATTCCACCCTTCTCTGTACTACATGTTTTAAAGTTACTAATAGAGTAGATAGCATCACAAGAAAATAAATTCTGTAGGTATGTATTCTGACTGATGTTAACTAGGCTTATTGTGGTGATCATTCCACAATATATACAAATATTGAATCATGTTGTACACCTAAAATTGATAGAATATTATATGCCAGTTATACCTCAATGTAAAAAAAGAAAACAGTTGAAGATGGTACCTCCAAATGGATCTGAGCCTCACCAGCCTCTTCCCCCAGGAGACCTTTGCAGTCAGCCAGCCCCTGCTTCACTGTAACCATGTGTCACAGAAAGGCCAGGATCAAAAATGCCAATACGTTGGAGAAGATGCAGCAGGACTCCATATAGTGTGCCACTCGGGCTTTGGAGAAATAAGACACAGAGAAGGACATTGTGGCCCATATTAAGAAGGAGTTTGACAAGAAGTACAACCCCATCTGGTACTGCATCAGGGGGTGGAATTTTGGTAGTTACACAACACATGAAAGCAAACATTTCGTCTACTTCTACCTGGGCCAAGTGGCCATTCTGTTCAGATCTGGTTAGAGGCATGGACTATGCCACACACCCAGTGACCCATCCAAAAACAAGGACTGCAGCCTATATCCAAATAGTGAATCCAAATACTAAATCCAAAGACTGAAGTCTTCAGCCTCGCCTAAGGAAACACCTTCATCTTTGAACCTTTTTTTGTATTGTTTTGTATAGGGCATTCTCTGTACTCATTTGTTGTGGTTATAAAAATTAGCAGAACAACTTACATTTGTATTATTTTCTATTCCATACCTCTCTACCCTATGTTTTTTTCCCTCTCAAAATTCCATTATTTTCCAAAAATAAATAAGTAAATCTGTTGGAGAAGTAAAACAAACAAACAAACAAACATTGACATAATGAGGGGGAGAAATGGAAGAATCAAATGAAACTACAAGAAGTGAAAAATACAATACCTGAAATTAAAAACTCACAGATGACATTTAGAGAAAATTGACATAACAGGATTTCTGGAATGAAGCAGGAGCTGAGGAAAGGGGGAGCCAGGAGGAGAGAAAGAAGAAAAAAACAGTTGAAGAAATAATGGCAATTTTTAAAAACTTTATGAATACTGTAAACCGAGAGTATTAAAAATTCAACAAACCCAAGAATGATAAACACAAAAGTCACACTAAGACCAATCATAATCAGGTTATTTGAAACCAATGATAAAGGGGAAAAAATGGCTTAAAAGTGGCCAAAGAAATATGACACATTATATCCTGAGGAACCAAGATAAAAATTAACAGAGGTGTGTTATCTGGAACTATTATGACAATAGAATGCAGTGTTTAAAGAGCTTGAAAAAAAAAAAAATCAGCCTAGATATTCATATCCCATAGGAGGAGAAATCTTTCAAAAATTAAAGATTCATACTTTGGAGGAGCGTGAATGCTGAGAAAATGTCCTACAAGTAGATCTTCACTATAATAAATGTTAAAGGAATTTCTTCAGACAAAAGAAATATACTAGAGAAACACTTGGATCTCTTTCTCACAAAGAACTGTAAAAAAAAGAAGTAATGAATATGTGAATAAACATAAAAGATTTTTTTTCTCATGTTTTTGTTCTTTAAAAGATAACTTAAAAGCAAAAATAAAAATATATAGTGGAATTTATAACATATGTAGAAATAATAGGTATGATAGTAATAACAAAAGGATAGGAGCAGGAAATGGAAATATATTCTTTTAAGGTTCTTACAAGTGACATAGTTTATATTATTTGAAGGTAGACTGTGATACGTTAATGATGCATATTGTAAACCTCAGAGCAACCATGACAAAACAAAACAAAGAGGTATAGCTAATAAGCCAAGAGAAAAGAAAGTAAAATAGTAAAAAAAAAAATACTCCATTAATCCAGAAGAAGGCAGAAAAAGAGAGAAAAGAAAAAGAACAGATAGGTTCAATAAAAAGAAAATAGCAAAATGGTAGATTTAAACCTAACCATATCAACAATTACATTAAATATAAATGCCAATCAAAACAAAAGGCAGCAATTACCAGACTGAATAAAAAAGCAGCCCTGAATAAATGCTGTTTATGAGATACACACTGTAAACACATGGATAAGGATGGTAAAAGTAAAAGGAAAACTTCCAGTTTCTAGTCCAGCATGTAAGGAGCTTGGAAGTTGTCACTCCATCCTAAGAAGAAATAAAATGCTGAACAAGCTGAAATATTAACCCTTCTTAGATCCATTGTGAGATCACAGAGCAAACTGCAGCCCCCGCCCCAAATTGGAGAGACAGAATCACAACTTACTAGATCTGAAACCTGTGAACAGAAGCCTCTGTGGGAACAAGTACCAGAGTAGGAAAACCTAAACTATAATCCACCAACTACTGGATTCTCAGTGTGGACAAATCTGTGAGTTTAAAATTCTAGGGTGGACCCCACAAGTTTGTGAGTTTTACCTCCTGGACAGGTTCTCATAGTGAAGATCAGAGAAAAATGCCCTGGGGTTTCAGGCATGGGGAAGGGAAAAGTAACCATTTTGAAACACACCAGAACATTTTATACTTCTTATCAAGGCCTGCCCTCAACAGAAACTATTTTACCAGAGCTTACATTGTGGGGGTTTGTGAGAGCCCAACTGACCTAGGAGAAGGGAAGCACCTAATTCCAGCCCCAGTCCAGCCTTCCAGCCCAGCTTAAGGCATGAGAAAAACTGAGATTCACTTGTGAAGTTCTCAGCTCCGGGGCAGAGGCACGGGCTCACTAACAGTCCAAGACACGTTCCCTCCTTTCAGCACATCACTAAAGGCCTACTTGCCAGAGTTTCTTTCACACAGTACATCATGTCTGGTTTTCAATAAAAAAATTACAACACACACACACACACACACACACACACTTTGAAGAGACAGTGTGAACTAGACTCTGATATAGCAGCGATATTAACATTTTCAGACTGGAAAAGTAAAACAACCATGATTAATACACTAAGGGATCTAATGGATAAGTAGACAGTATGCAAGAGCAGATGGGTGAAAGCAGAGAGATGGAAATTCTAAGAAAGAACCAAAAAGAAATGCTAGAGAGCAAAAACACAGTAACAGAAATGCCTTTGATAAGAAGAAAGGGCATGGCTGCTGCTGAGGTTGGTAATATCTCAATAGAAACTTCCAAAAGTGAAAAGCAAAGAGAAAAGACTGGGAAAAAGTGGAATAGAATATCCAAGAAGTGCGGGACAACTAGAAAAGATATAATGTACAAGTAATGAGAATAGCAGGAGGAAGTGAAAGAACAGGTGAAATATGTGATGCAATAATGACCAGGAAATTCCTCCGATGAATATCAGACACCAAATACAATCCAAGAAACTCCGAGAACACCAAAGATAAATGCCAAACAAACAAAACCCTGCACCTAGCATGATATAGTGAAACTGCAGAAAATGAAAGATAAAGAAAAACTCTTGAAAGAAGCCGGAGGAAAAACTGCTTACCTACAGAGAAAGACATATATGAATTACATCCAACTTCTCAGAAACCATGCAAGCAAGAAAAGAGTGCAGAGATATATTTAAAGTGTTGAGAGGGACAAAATGACCACCCTAGAATTCTGTATCCTTCAAATTATCCTTTGAAAGTGAAAGAGAAAGAAAGACTTTCTCAAAGAAACATAGTGGGAAGTTATTGACAGTAGATCTGACTTGCAAGAAATGTTAAAAGTTCTTCAGAGAGAAAGAAAATGATATAGGTCAGAAACTCAAATCTATATCAATAAAGGAAGAGCATTGGAAAAGGAGTGAGTGAGGGTAAATAAAAACTTTTATTTTTCTTATCCTTAATTGATCTAGCAGATAACCACTTATTCAAAATTATAACAGCAAAACACATTTGATTATATATACATATATATGCTTATGTATGCTTATGTGTAAGCGAAGTTGATAACAGCACTGATACAAGGGATAGGAGGGAAGAATTAGGAATATTTTGTTATATGGAACTAAATAGATGGAAAGATATTTCATGTTTATGGATAGAAGACTCAGTAGAGTGGTTTTCATTTTCCAGATGTCAGTACTTCCCAATTTGATCTATAGATTCAATGCAATCCCAGTCAAAATCACAGCAAGTTATTTTGGGGATACCGAAAAACTAATTCTGAAGTTTGTATGGAGGAGCAAAAGACCCAGTATAGCCAATACTGTATTGAAAGAGAAGAACAAAGTTGGAGGACTGAAATTACCTGACTTAAGGACTTACTAAACCTACAATAATCAAGACAAGGTGGTATTGGTAAAAGAACAGACAGGTCAATGGAACAGAATATAGAGCCAAGAAACAGACCCACACAAATGCAGCCAACAGATCTTGACAAATGAGCAAAGGCAATGCAAGGAGAAACAATAGTCTTTTGAACAAATGCTGCTGGAACAACTGGATATGCACATGCGAAAAAAAATGCTAAATACAGACCTTATACCCTTTACAAAAATTAACTGAAAATGGATCATAGACCCAAACATAAAGTGTAAAGCTATAAAACTCCTGGAAGATAACATAGGAGAAAATCTAGATGCCCTTGGGCATGGTGGTGAATTTTTAGATACAACACCAAAGGCAGAATTCATGAAAGAAATAATCGATATGCTGAACTCATTAATATTAAAAACTTCTGCTCTGAGAAAGACACGGTCAAAAGATCAGCCACATACTGGGAGAAAATATTTGCAAAAGACATAACTGATAAAGGACTGTTATCCAAAATATCCGATGAACTCTTAAAATTCAATAAGAAGATAAATAATCCACCTAACAATTGGCCAAAGACCTGAACAGACGCTTAACCAAAGAAGATATACAGATGGCAAACAAGCTTATGAAAAAATGTTCCACATTGTATGTCATTAGGGAAATGCAAATTAAAGCAATAAGATACCATTCCACACGTATTAGAATGACCAAATTCAGAACACTGAAAACACCGAATGCTAGCAAGGATGTGAAGCAGCAGGGAGTCTTATTCATTGTTGGTGGGAACACACAATGGTACAGCCACTTTGGAAGACAGTTTGACAGTTTCTTACAAACTTAGCATACTGTTACCATATGATCCAGCAATAGCACTCATTCGTATTTACTCAGAAGAACTGAAAACATGTCCACACAAAAACCTGCACACAAATGTTTATAGCAGCTTTCTTCATAACTGCCAAAACTTGAAAGCAGTCAAGATGTCCTTCTGTAGGTGAATGGATAAATAAACTGCTAGATCCAGACAATGGAATATTATTCAACTCTAAAGAGAAATAAACAGTCAAACTATGAAAAGACATAGAGGAATCTTAAATGCATGTTACTAAGTGAAAGAAGCCAATCTGAAAAGGCTACATACTGCCTGATTCCAACTATGTGACATTCTGGAAAAAACAAAACTATGGAGACAGCAAGAAAAAATTCTCTATGGGTGTCAGGGGATAGGGGATAGGGAAGGATGAAACGGCAGAGCATAGAGGATATTTATGGCAGTGAAACTCTCCTGTATGAGATTATAATGTTGGATATATGTCCTTGTATATTTGTCAATTGAATGTACAACACCAAGAATGAACCCTAAAGTTAATTATAGATTTTGACGATAATGATGTATCAAGGGAGGGTTATCAATTGTCACAAATGTCCCACTCTAGTAGGGGATGTTGATAGTGGTGAGGGCTGTGTATATTGGGGGTGGGGGAAGGCATATAGGAAATCTCTGTACCTTCTGCTCGGTTTTGCTGTGAACCTACAACTGCCCCCAAAAATACAGTCTGTTTCTTAAAAAAATAAAATGATTAGAAAACGTATCATGTAAATGATAAAGAAAAAGCTGCTTATATTAATACGTAGTTGAAAAAAGTAGACTTTAGAAATATTATGATATAAATAGGAATATTTTATAATGATAAAAAGTCAATTCATCAAGAAGACGTCATTCTCCTAAATATATATGCATCTAATAACAGAACTTCGAAATACCTGCAGCCCAAACTAACAGAATTGAAAGAAGAAATAGACAAAAATTAGTTGTTGGAGATTTATTTCAACACGCCTCTCTCAGCAACTGTTAGAACAAATAAACAGAAAATAAGTCAACAATATAGACGACTGTACAACACCATCACCAACTTAACCTAATTCACATTTATCACCTCATTCTCCTTCAATTACCACCCTAACGGTTTCTCTTCATAACCATTGCTCAGAAGAATTATCAACATTCTTTACTTTGATTCCCCCCTTTTCCTCACTTCACCTTCCTCCCGTGTGGTGTCTCACTCTACCGGTGCTTTGAGATAGCTCTCACTGAGCTCAGCAGTGATCACTGTGTCACTACACCCAGCAAATATCCTTCAGACCTTAACTTATCTTACATTTCAGAAGTAGGAACACCACGAACTACAATTTGCTTCTTGACATAAGCTCTTTACTTCTGTTAATGAAATTCTTCCTGCTTTTCTTGTTTCCTTAAGCTTCTATTTTCTTCGCAGTTTCCCCAAGCCATAAAATGTTGGAGGACTCTGGGGCTTACTCCTAGCCCCTTTTCTCTCCTTTCAACTCTCTGAGGAGAGAGTTCAATGACCACCTATGTGCCAACACTTCCTAAATTAATTTCTAGAAGCCTGACTCCAGACTCACATATTCAACTACCCTTATGACATGTCAGTAGATGAAAGACAGCTCAAAGTTAACAAGGACATAACCCTCCTTTTTTTTTTTGCCCATCTCTCTCCCACATTAAGTCTAATCCATCTTCATGTCATCAGGATTTTACCTTTAAATATGTCTTTAATGCACATCTGTCTCTATCATTACTACCTTGTTTTAAGATACCAAGATTTCTCACCTAATATGGCAATAAACTCCTAACTTGTCGGTGTTGACCTAACACCCATTCGGTGGCCTGATTAAAATCTGTTTTCTTCAAAGCAGCCAGATAAATTTTCAATACACATGTAAGATAATTCCCTTCCTCCCCCCTAACCCCCATCAACTTAAAACCCTTAAATGGCTTCTTAGGATAAAGACAAAGCCTTTTACACAGTCTACATAGCCAGGGTCCTCTGACAGCCAGCTCACCTTATTTCTTCGTGTTCCTGATGTATTAACCTTCTTTACATCCCTTATCCTGCTATAGGACCTTTGCATATGCTAGTCCCTTCTCCCTGACTGTTCTTGTCTTATTTACATCATCAAATTAACTCCTCACTTTGAGTTCAAATCTCACATTTATTTTCCCGTCCTCAGGGAAGTCTTCCCTGGCCTCTTTGGGTAGCTCCAATCCCCTTATTATGGTCTATTGTGCCATACACTTCTCTGTTGTAGCACTAAACACAAGCCCTACATTTGGTTCTGGGACTATTTCATTGATATTTGTATCTTCCACTAGACTGCAAGGAACTCGAACACTGGGCCTGTTTTGCTTACCAGTGCGTTCCCAGTATTAATCACATTTCCAGGCACATGGCAGGCAGTCAATAAATACTTGTTGACCGAATAAATACACACATTTGGATGAATGGAAGGCCTTCATAAACAGATGATAAATTCTTCTTTTCTTATTCCCTTCTCTTTCACTAGTGCTACTTTCTTTACTGAAGTGAAATAAGACTTGTGTGATACATTACGCCCAGTTTGTCAAGCCTCAGAAAGAAAACTGTACATCACGTAGGAAGGAATTCCTTTCCAAGCTCCAAATAAAACAAAAGGTCCAGGCAATGATAAAGAGGTTTGGGGAATCAAACTCGACTGTTAGGGATGCCTCAGGAGGGTTTTTCAGAGCCTCCATGACAACAAGTAAAAACACAACTATAAACTACTAAACTTTGGTGACAAGAATCTCCAAGGGCAATGGCAGTCTATGGTAAGAATCATAACTCTTCCCCCAAAGAGGTCTACAACCTAATCTCCAGAACCTGTGAATATGTTATGTTACATGCAATGGGGAATTAGGTTATAGATGAAATTAAGGTTGCTCATCACATGACCTTAAAAGAGGGAGAGTAACCTGGATTATCTGAGTGGGACCAATGTAATCACAAGTGAACTTAAAAGTGGAAGTGGAAGGCAGAAGAGTCCTCAGTGTTGGAGTGATGTGAGAAGAACTCAACTGGCCATTGCTGGCTTTGAAGGTGGGAGGGGACGAAGACAAAAGGAAAGCAGGCAGCCCCTAGAAGCTGGAAAAGGCAAGAAAGCATTTTCCCCTGGAGCCTCCAGAAAGGAATGCACCCCTGCCCACACCTTGGTTTTAGTTTAGTGAGACCTGCATCAGCCCTCTGACTTCCAGAACTGTAAGATAATAAATTTACATAGTTTTAAGCCACTGAATTTGTGCTAATTTGTTACAACAGCAATAGAAAAAAAATACAGGATCAAAAAGCCTTTTCCAATTAGCATGTTTGGCCACAGCTTGAAAATACCAAATGGTGAGACCCCTCTCAGAACAGAAATGGCACTAATCAGTCAGAGTTGTGTCACATGGCAAATACGTCTTAGAGTCTTCCAGGTAATTTTTATAGTAAAAGAGTCAGGCAGGAGTTAACTGTTTCATTAGGGAAACCTCCAGGTTCAGGGCCATTAACACACACTTCTCAACACTCCTTGACTCCTACTGGGCAGCAACAGTGATATTCTTTTAGTCACATATTCTTTCAAGCTGAAAGCTCACAAGCAGAGATGGCCTTCAGTCTTCTCCCAAGTGCCACACTAAGAGTCCCCCTCCTTCCTCCAGCTAGGTCAGTGTGCAACTGTGTGGCTGGCCCAAGAGTTGATCACTCCATCTTTGAGGTCACTTGGCACAGTGTCAGTCAGAACTCTGAGAACAGGAATGGTGCCTTAACCTGAATCTTCTGCTTCTAGATGGAGTCATCGTTGCTAAATAGCTCAAGACTTTCCAAAAGTAAAAGCTGGAAGCCATGAATCCTCTAAGAGATAGATGTGTTTTGGGAAAATAAAATGATGTGGAAAGCAAACTATGTGAAGCACATTCTTTAAGCATTAGTGCGTTTGAGTGATGATGAAATACCAGCTAGACTACGTGTACACGGATTTTTTTCTTACTGGCTTGCTGCCCCACTGTGATACAGGCCTTGCTCTTGGTTAACTTGTAAACTGCTCTTATAACTCTTTCCTTTCTGATGTCAGTTAATAAAATAAAACTCAAGTGGATGTCAGAATTAACACTTTCTTTTCTTGGGCATATTACTTTGATTCTATTTTGCTTCTTGAAATCCACTACCTTGAATACAAAATATTAAAGATTTTCTTGCCTGACACAGCCAACAGTCCAGCTCTTTGAGAAGGAAATCCTAGCCTCATCAACCAATTTTGTTTCCAAGTTACTCCTCATCTCCTACTGAGTATAATGTTGGACTTTCATTATTATAAAATTTGCACTGAACATGTGTTCCACCATGTATAACTCAAATATCAGCTTCCCAACGGGGTCTAATCCAGAGGACATATGGAGGCTAGGTGGAGGTCAAAGAAGGAATTGGGAATAGATTTCTGGTGATGGCAAGAGGTCACCATACTAACTCTTTTTTCCTGAAGGAATTCAGACACCATGGGCAGAGGAGCACATGACATTGAGAATTTTTAGACTGAGAGCACAAAGACTAAGGGAGAATCTGGAAATGGAATGTAGATATAAGTTTCCTTCCTGTCCCAAACAAATCCTTTCCCATATTTGTTTCCTGTAGATCATATCTTCAAAGTATAAGCCTCTCTTCTTGTGAGTGCAAAACTGAAGGAGATTAAATGAACTTGTGGTTAAAATTCCTTCTTATAACCCATTTTGCTACATTTAGAAAATTTTAGGGAGCATTGTGATACCTTCGCACCACACACAACAAAACAGACCTCCTGGGCTAAATCAAGCACATTTGTGAGTGTTGGGAATGAATCTTGTGATATATATCACTTTTCTCTGCCATCTAAGATGGCACAAATCCTATGATATACACCGTGATACACAGGGAAAAGTCACATCTCTGGCAAACTCAGCTATCCAGAATACAGTTTTATATGTGAAAGAAGAAGAAATCTCTGAAGACAAAAGAGAAATCACAAAAGAAATGTACTAAAATTTGAATTCTTAGGTTCTCGATCCTGTTGAATCTCACTTTACGTACAATGTTAACAGGACTAATTACATTCTGGTTAAGAGTGCTATAGTATCACTTGCAATCTATACAGTGAAGCAAAAGACAGTAAGCTTCATAATCAGGATAATCAATAATCAGGAGAGTCAGGAGTCATCAAGAAGAAAGATGATCTTCAAGCCATTGTGTTAAGATGGTAGAAAAGTTAGAAATTTCCTTCAATGTATCATTTTAATAAAAAAATGAACTCAACTAGAATAAAGAAAGCATATTTGAAATTTAATCAGAATTGATTTAATTGTGCAGCTGCTTCTGGGAAGATAGAATGGACACCCTTTTGCTATTCCTCTCACCAAGCACAACTAAAAATCCTGTAAATTATATATAAACTAAACATAAGAATCTGAAAGGTAGAGAGAAGAAGGCAGGCTGGCTAAACTTCAGGACCTAAATAATGACCAAATGGTGAGTTCCTTGGTTTTCTTTTTACTTCATATATCCCAGCCTTACAGCTAAAGAAGCTGGGAACTCAGAAATCCCAATGTGTGCAGATGAAAAACCTCCCCCAAAAGTCTGCTTTCTCTAGCCGAAGGACCAGGAAAGGGGCAGCCTAGCAAGACAGAACATTTTTAGACAGTTACTGCTCTCTTTATTGCAGCTAAACATCCCAGACAAATTGTGGGCTTGCTCCCACCTGTGCCAGCAAATGTCAGGTGAGGAGGTCAGACCTCCTTCACGAGGTTGTGATGAGGTAACCCACAACCCTTGCGAAGGTGATGTCAGAGAGGCTAAGTAGGACACCGGGACTCTAACCCCCATTGGCTGGTAATAAGCCCCCTCTAATCCCTATGGCTTCAGTGGAGAGCACATACAGAGCCTGGACCTCCCCCTCCATCCAGCAGTAACAAAATGCCTCTTCCCTTCCCTGCTGGGATGGTGTCAGAGGAAGCATACTGGAGACTCCAGACTTTAATGATTGCCCAACAGTAAAGTGGCTACAACCACCAAAGTGTTAGTGACAGCCACATGGGGAGCCAGAACTCCCACCTTTGTGCAGCAGTAAGGAGGAGTCTTCATCTTTTGGTGTCTATGTAGGACCAGTGGAGAACCTGGACTTCTGCCTGCACCTGACGGGAACAAAGTGGTATCCCCTTACCATACAGGAGTGGTGTCGTACCAAGCTAAAACAGAAGGTTTAAATAAGATTCAGTCTTACAACATAACACAAAAATGTCCAGATTTTGCTTGAAAATCACTCGTCATGCTGAGAACAAAGAAGATCTCAAAATGAATGAAAACTGACAATCCAGAAATACCAACATCAAGATGACAGAAATATTAAGGTTATCTGACAAAAGTGTTAAAGCAGCTATAATAAAAATGCTCCTATGAGCAATTATGAACTTGCTTGAGACAAAAAAAAAAAATGAAGTCTTAGCAAAGAAAGAAAAAGCCACAGTAAAGATGTAAAATATAAAGTAGAATAAAACAATTACAACTGAAAACTATGATAATTGAACTAAAAAAATTCAGTGATGGTATCAACAGCAGAATTGACGGGACAAAAGAAAGAATCAATGAACTGAAAGACAGAAAAATAGTAATAACCATTCTGAACAACAAAGAGAATAGATTGAGGGAAAAGAACAGAGCCTTGAGGACCTGTTGGAAAGAACATGGTAATCAAAAATATGAATAAATACAGTAGATTTTCTTTCACCACTTTAGTTTTTTGAAATATCTTTGATAGTGAAACAAAACATAACACTGTCTTATGTGAACTCTATACTCTTTTAAACCAGCTCCTCCTGAGTTTCTTTTTTTTTCCTTTTTTCTTTTTTTAAGTCTAACTCACCTCTCCTCCCTGCTCTCTCCAATGAGAGGGAAGCTGATTACTGGCCAGCAATGAGACAATGAAAGGGATTCAAGGTATATACAGGAAAAAAGGAGCTTCTAAATGTCTGAAAAATCTATAGACAGAGGAATGGAAATGTTGGCATTGAAAAGTGTCAAGTAGTATTTCTAAACTCTGGCAAAGAATTACAATTAGAGTTTCTGGTGCATTTTAGCAGTGCATGGCGGTTGAAGTTCAAGGAAGACTGGTTTGAAATATAGTCCAAATAATCATTCCCAAGTTTATATAACAGGGAACTGACCAGCTGAAATCCATCTATGAAGTGCAATTGGAAATCTGCTAAAGGAGAGAGAGAGAAATTCATTGCCAAATATGGGGCGATTTAAGACAGATTTTACATTCTGCAATATAGTACCTCTTACATCCTATAAATCCAAGTCCGTATTTTGCAGAAAGAAAAAGATAACCAACCAACCAGCACATTAAAATATATCCTATAGGGGAGCCTCTCTGATGATTTCTAAAGCAGCTAATCTTTGAAGCACAGGGAAATCGTGAAAGTTTTCAATGTAGGCAGAGGCTGGACAAAGTGTCCTGCTCAAAAACACCTTGAGAACACAGTTTTATCCAAGCTGAGTGCCTAGAGCTATGAGCTTAGGCAGATCCATAAATCTACAGGCTGGCTTTCAGATAAACCCCCAGACAACTGAATTGAGTGTTTTGAAAACACTCAACTTTTAAAAATGGGTGCAGGGGAAGTGGTATCATTTTATCCCCTAGTCTCTAGTGAAATGATCCAGCCATTCTGCCACAAAGAAAGCCTTTGATAAGGTAGTTATAGGAGACATGGTGAATAACTGCTTCATCAAGACATTTGTTTCAGGATATTTCAGAAACCAGGAAGTGTCTGCCTCTATTCAGTAAACAATCTTTACCATTCATACCATAACAACAAAAACAAGACACATTATCAAAGATTAAACCCAAAATTTAAGCCCAAAGCTTTGGCATCCGATAGATCAGGATTTGATTCTCAGCTGTTCAAAGTCTTAGGCAGCTATGTAACTCTGAGTAAATGATACAATCTCTTGGAGCCTTGATTTCTTCATCTGTGCAATGGAATAATAATGCTTACTTAATAATATTGTTGGGATACTTAAATAATATAATGAATGACTGGCACATTGCTGATATTAAATAAAAGTTATTTGTGTTTCCTGTTAACATTTGAAGGTAGAGTTATGCAACAGAGAATGGTAGTGGTTCCTATGGGTTGTTCTTTTTTTAACAGCTTTATTGAGCTATAATTTACAAGGCATAAAATTCAGTTTAAAGTACACAAGTCAGTGTGTTTTAGTGTATTACAGAGTTGTACAATCATCACCATCATCTCATTTTGGAACAATTTATAACCTCCAAAAGGAACCCGTACCTTTTAGCTGACACTCCCCATTTTCCCTCTCCCCAGCCCCTGGAAAGCACTAATCTACTTTGTCTCTTTGGATTTGCCTCTTCAGGCTGGACATTTCATGCAAATGGAATCATACAGTAGTATGTGGTTTTTTGTGACTGGTGTTATGGCTTGTTCTTGATTTATTTTTATATGAATAGTGCAAGTGAAAATCAAAAGGATTCTTTGTTAGATTATCTCCTTGGTTGAATTTAAAAGGATCGATACAGATTTGAGAAGAAAGGAATGGTTAAATGCTATATTCTTTTTCAGCAACCATTACGCAAATAAATCATGCCATTTGATCACATTACTGTGTAACAGCCTTCTTTTGTTCATTTATTTTCTCTGGATCCTGTTCTCAGCATTTGGCTGCATGATGAAGGAACTCTTTCCAGCACTGAGAATGTCCTTGACTTTGGCCAAGGCTTGACACATTTGTTACAGCAAGGCTGACACTTGCACCAAGCAGCTCTCTCCATGAGTCTGTGCAACGCAACAAAAGGGGTCCTAGTAGAGATGCAGGAGATCTGGTTCCAGCCCTCACTCTGCCACCATTCTCAGGTGCTGTGAGAATTAAAGGAGACAATGAACATAAAAGTGGTTTAGAAAGTGTTCACATATCAGTTAGGACTCTTGGGTCGTAGGAATGGAATTGCTGGTTTGTAAGGCAATTCTGTGTTTAACTTTCTGAGGAACTACCAACTTGTTTTCCATAGCAGTTGCACCATTTTACATTTCCACCAGCAATGCAATTTTTCCATGTCCTCACCAAGACTTACTTTCTTTTTTCTTAAAATAATTATACCTATCTTAGTAGATGTGAAATGGCATCTCATTGTGGTTTTGATCTGTATTTCCCTCATGACTAATGATGTTGAGCATCTTTTCATGTGCTTGCTGGCCATTTGTACATCTTCATTGGAGAAATGTCCATTCAAGTCCTTTGCTCATTTAAAAATTCTCATGGATTATTTTCCTTTTTGTTGTTGACTTGCAGCATTTATTTATATTCTGGATATTAAACTCTTACCAGATATATGATCTGCAAATATTTTCTCCCATTCTGCCTTTTTACTTTCTTAATGGTTTCCTTTGATGCATAAAAGTTTTCAATTCTAGTGAAATCCAATTTGTCTATGTTTTCTTTCTTTTTTTCTTTCTCAGTTTATCTATTTTCACTTTTGTTGTGCCTGCTTTTGGTATTATATCTAAGAAACCATTGCCTAATCCAAGGCCATAAAGAGGTATACCTGTTTTCTTCTAAGAGTTTCACAGTTTTAGCTCTTACATTTGTCTTTGATTCATCTTGAGTTCAAATTTTTTATATGGTGTGAAGTAAAAGTAGTTTTTACATTTCTAAATGGTTACATTTTAAATGGTTATATAAGTGCCTATATCATATACTCACTTTTGCTTCTTGGCTCATAAAGCCTAAAATATTTACTCTCTGGACCTCTACAGAAAAGCTTGCCAACCCCTGTGGCCAGGTGCAGTCCTTGCAAATAGAGGGCTTAATAAATGTTTAACAAAAAGACTTATTAAACAAATATTTAACTCTTCTACTGAGTACAAGGCACTTACTAATATGTTATGGCACGGGGTAGGGGTTTCAAAGAAGAGTGAGAACTCATTACATGTAAGCAGGAATTAATTATACCTAGCAGAGAAGCTGTAAGAATAAGTCCTATTTCTCACAATCGTTGTTATATCAGTGCTTAATACATAGCTCAGAAAGTTGGTGTATGACTATCAAGTTTTTTTGGATTGCTTGTGTATACTGGGTACTCCATACCCTCGCTGACATGACAGTACCTGCACATTCTAGGTACTCAGAAGAAAGAGGTATATGCTTCACAAAGTAGAAACTGTTGTAGTATAACCTTTCTGGCCATCAAACCATTTACTTGTACTGTCCAACTTGTTTCCAGGACCTTACTGTGGCTAGTTTCGGTGTGCTCAGTTGGCTCTGTATCAGTTCAGAAGTAACCTGATTTAGCAGATTACTAACTATTGCACTAAAGGAAATGTCACCAGAGGGTTCAGGTTACCTATGGATGCTTAGTAAACTACCTCAAAACTTAGTGTTTCAAAACAACTGCCATTTTATTATATATTGGGATCTGTGGGCCAGGATTTGGTGCAAGCTTGGCTGGTGGTTTTTCTGCTCCACGTGGCATTGACTTGGGGGTCATTTGGTGATGTCCATCTGGGCTAGGCTGAAGGGCTGGGATGGCTTGACTCGTATTCCTGGCACCTTGGTGGGTATGGCTGGAAGGATGAGTTCAGCCATGTAGTCTCAGAGTCTCTCCATGGGATCTCTCCAGATTCTTTATGAGGCAAATCAGGATTCCAGGAGTGAGTGATTCAGACAGAAAATGGAAGCTGCTAGTCTCTTAAGGCCTATGCTTAGAAACTGACCTAGTGTCATTTCTACTACAGTCCATCAGTCAAAACAACCGTGTACTAAACAAACAAACAAACACAGCCACATAGCTCAGCCAGCTCCAAGAGGAGGGAACGTATACCCCACCTCTTGAAGGAAGCTATGTCCGAGAATCTCTGGCCATCGTAATCCACATCAACGACCTTAAAAAGGGGGGTAGGTGGACTTCCATATATCTAAAAACATCAAAGAGTGACTCAAGTACTAAAGAAGATAGAAGGCAACTGCATATTTTCTTTTTAACTCCACATTTCTAACTGGTATTTATGAAACTTACAGATTTTCAAATCATGAAGAAAAAGACTGAATGTATAAGAGAGGAGAACTTGGAGTATCCTCTGATGTTTGCTTCATTCATGATGACCTTTAAAAAAAACTGCATATTTGATTCAGATATTTAAAATCAACATTTACTTTCAAGAGAACTCAATGGCTAAATTCTTATCTGGATCAGCTGGCCGTGCAAGGTGTTTGTCTACTTCTCTACCTTTGTTGGGAAGCCCGATTCCTGTCTGCCGTTGTTCCCAGACAGTTGGAATTATTCCAAATGATTGTGCAAAGTGAGAGCTTTCCCGTCTCCCTACAGTACCAGAGTAATCACAAATGTATCTTTTGTGCAAATATGAAGTATTGACGATGATGATGATAATGTATTATTTTAAAAATAATACTATCTACTACTAATGAGCACTTACTATTTTCAGGCAAGGAGTCAAAGTTTTGTATCTATTATCTCTTCTAATCTTCAATAACAATCCAATGAGGTAGGTGTTATTTATCCATGAATTTCACGGATACTTATTAAACACTACATGGCTTCCTTATGACATTGCTTTAGCACCTGTATCTAGCAGAATTTAAAACCAAGACCATCCCTAAACTTCTCAGTCCTAAGAGACAATAAATTCTATTTTTAACTTAAGTCCATTTACATTAGGTCTCTGTTGCTTATAATCAACATATCCTGGCAAGGACAGGCAGGGTCCTAGCTCCACAAATCAAGGGTCCAGAGTGGTGTTTTATTTTCCTTGGTATTACATACTGTAGTATAAAACAGGCAAATATCAAATCACAAATCCCATATTGCTGACTTTTCCAAGACTTCACTGTATTGTTGAGAATGGGATCTGATTAGAGTTTCGTGGTACAATTTAAGATGATGTGGCTGCCCCAATCTCGGCCCTAAGGATACACCAGTGAATAAGAGAGTCAGGATCCCTCTCATGGAGCTTATCTTCTTTATGTGATGGGAGAAGATGATGATCTAATAAAGAAGGAAATGAGAAATTAGATAGTAATGAATGCTACAATAAAAACATGAGTATGATGCTATCAAGTGGATGGGGGGGCAGGGAGGAGTGGTTACTTTAGGCCACGTTGCCAGGGAAGCCTGCACTTGGTAAGTCACATTTAAGTTGAGACTGACAACACAAGTAGAAAACAAATATTTCAAGGTCTGGAGGAAGCATGATTCAGACAGCAGAGCAGATAGTGCAAAGGCCCTGAGTTATGTCCAAAGAAAAAAGGGTACAAGGTCTTTTTTTTTTTTTTTTTTTTTTTTAGTTTAAATGCATTTAATTTTAGACAATCTACATGGCATGTTTTTTGTTAAAAACAATGTCTCCATTCAAAGGTAAAAATAAATGAAGATCTTGAGATGAAATCGGTTCCATTTTTCTAAGACCTGGTATTGTGCGTATGAATAACAGCAGCCATGATAACAGGTGATAGACCCCAAGTAATTGCCAAATTTGTTAACATTTGTCCATTTCTAAACCATCCTTAAAGAAAATCATATATGAGGTCACATATATGTGTGACCAGAGTGTATTTGAACAGGAAGGAGGATGTTAGGCTATGAAGTTAGAGAAGCAGGCAATGGCCAATCGTGTAGGGCCTCATGATCTAGAACAAGGACATTTAATTTTAATCTCTGATGGAAATCGATTGGTGGATTTTAATCTAGAGAATGATGGGCTACGTTTGGGGATTTTACGAGCTCATTGTGGCTGTCTTGTCCTGTGGTGAGTGGATTTTAGGGGGTCAAGAGTGGAAGCAGGAAGAACAACGACAAAGCTATTGTTTTAGTCCAGGTCAGGGGTGCTGTTGGCTTGGTCAGAAGTGGTGACAGCAAAAATAGAAATATATATACCTGAAGGACAACAGTAACACAGCAGGGCAATTCGGGGCGCCTCATTCACAAAGATTAAATGTGTGTGACATTCCCTAGTCTGCTCAGTGCATGCAGTGGTTCCAAAACAAATTCAGATGTGGCTTAAGGCCTAACCTATAATTGCTAAGATTAGGTGTGGGAGGTGGAGCAAAGAGGTAATCAATTAGGTGCTTGGTGGAGCTGAGATGGAAAAGATAGCAGGAAGATACATTTTGGAAAACAAATTCAGAGTTTTGTTTTGGGTTTGTTAAATTAAGGTTCCTATTAGATGTGCAAGCCAATGTGTCAAGAAGGCAGCTAAAGTTAGGGTTACAGTTATGCTTTGAAGTCCAGGGAAGAAGTCATTGATAAATGATATTATAATTCATATGGAAGAATGAACACAACTAAGATGAATTTGAGAACATTGACAGGTGATATGTCCCATCAGATATAAAAATATTCCATAGAACCCCTGTAGACAAATCAAGATGGTATTGATATAGGAATAGATAAATAGCTCGGTGAAACAGTATAGACTCAAAAAAATGGATTTCAGTCAATATGAGAATAAAATACATGACAAAGATTGAAGTTTAATTCATTGGGAAAAGGATGGAATGTTCAATAAATGATGTTGGGACAACTGGCTATCCATCTGGAAGAAAATAAAATTAGTCTCCTATCTTAACACATTTTATAAAAATAAACACCAGATGGATTAAATATTTAAATGTTAAAAAAACAAAATAATAAAAGTGCTTGCAAGAAAACCTAAGATACTGAATGTGCAATTTATAAATGGGGAGACCATCCTACAAAGACTGGAACTCTGGAAGCTGTGCAAGAAATTAGAGATATTTGGATATGTAAAAATAAAATCTTTTCTATGATGAAAGGTTCCATTAAAAATTATAAAGGACAAAACGTATTTGAAAATTTGTAGCTCAGATGACAAAGAGCTGATATGTAATGTTGAAGAGCTCTTATAGATCAAGAAAAAGACAAATGACCAATTTTTTAAAAATAAGCAAAGGATATAAATAAACAGTTCATAAGGTGGCACATGCAAATGCTGTCAAACTATGATGAAATGAAAAATTCATGAGTAGTCAGAGAAACATAAGGTAAAGCAGCACTTTAACATTTAACATTAACATAGCCCTTTAAGCTGCCAAAAATTAATGAGTGATAATATTTATTGCTGATAGGGATATGGGTATTCATATTTTTTAGTAGAAATATGAATTGTTTTAGTCTTTTAAACAGGAATCTGGCCATATCTTTTAAAATGAAATATATATATATATATATATATATATATATATATATATATATATATATATATATATATCCTTCAATTCAGCAGTCTTTTTTCCCCCCTGGGAATCTATCCCATACCGTGTTTCCCCGAAAATAAGACCTAGTTGGACAATCATCTCTAATGTGTCTTTTGTAGCAAAAATTAATATAAGACTTGGTCTTATTTTGCTATAATATAAGATTGGGTCTAATATAATATAGTTATATTATAGTTATATATATATAGTTATATTATATATATATAGTTATATTATATATATATAGTTATATTATACATATATAGTTATATATATAGTTAAATATAGACCATTTGTTATGGTCTCATTTTTAAACTAATGATAACAAACTCCTGTGTTTTTTATGCTTATGTATCATTATAAGAGCATAAAAAATAATGAAGAAAAAAATGTACTAGGTTGTTAACATTGGTTTGTTCAGGAGAAGAGTGATGTAATTGGAGGGGAGAGACTTAAATAAAAAAAGGAAAAGAAAATAAGCAAAATAAAAATCTCCAAACTTCTTATCAGAAAGATTGTACTCCTTAAACTCTTGAGATACTTAACTCCCATGAAAAGTAAGATTTAAAAACAAACTATAGCTCTTCCTGCCTTCTCCCAGTCACGTGTGTTTGAAGGTGGGTTTTATTGTCTCATAACGAGCGGATATGTCCTGAGAAATGTGTTGTTAGATGATTTCATTCTCGAGTGCACTTACACAAACCTCGGTGGGATATCCTACTACACATCAGGCTATATAGTATAGCCTGTTGCTGCTAGGCTGTAAACCTGTACTGAAAACTATAGGCAATTGTAACATAGCGATAAGTACTTGTGTATCTAAACATAAGAAAGGTACAGTAAAAATACGGTATAAAAGAAAAAAAAATGGTACATCTGCATAGGGCATTTACCATGAATGGAGCTTTCAGGACTGGAAGTTGCTGTGAGTGAGTGATGAGTGAATGTGAAACCCTAGGACATCACTGTACACTACTGCAGACTTTCTAAACACTGTCCCACAAGACCTCCACTTGCTTCCTTCTGACAAGGTCAGAAATAGAGCATCAAAGTTGTCAGTGCTGCTCCATGAACAGGGATGTGGGCTAAATTGATCGGCAATATCAAGGAGAAACTGGCTGTGTAAAGCATAGGTCATCATAATAGTGATTGTCCGGAGGGAGTGAAAGGTGGCCTGAGGATCAATAGAAAGAAGAAATCAATAAGAGATAAAGAAACAGGGATTGTCATGGCAATGTGGTTTTGGCTATTGCATGTTGGAGCAGTGGTCGGGTTAAGGAACTTGGCGGTACTCATAAAAAAAAAAAGAGGGTGTTTAACATGGAGAGGGTGGAGAATTGAGGACTCACTATTTTGACTTTGGACGTTTGTGTTTGGTTCCATTGACCCTGTCTGGCACAAATTGCTCTCTCTGGCATTGAACTGATGGAAGAAAGAAAACTTATCTATGCTTTACATCATTACAACCTGAAAATATTTCCAAAGTGCAGGGACAGACTGGCTCTACACTACTACAGAAAACGTTTACTAAAGTGGCAGTGGCACTGCATACTTGTTAAGGTCGTGTCTGAGGACCTGTGTTCTTGTACAGGATCTTAGGTCCTCAACGAAGAATTTACAGCAATGTACTCTGACGATTATCATGCTAGATCTGGGAGGGCTGTAGTGCCCTCTGAGTGCGCCTCTATGGCTGAAACAGGTCAGTGGACAACTGATTGGGATGTAATCTGTGCACTTACAGATTGACGTTTTGTGAGTGAGAGGGAGTCTATTGCCAGGCCCCACAAATATTGTTACTGCCAGAGAAAAGAATTCCTCCTGAATTATTATACAGCCTGTTGGGAGCCCTCCATTTCTTACCGGTGATTCAGCTCCATTATAGTCTTATAGGACCATAATCATATATGTAGTCCGTCATTGACCTAAACGTCATTATGCAGTGCATAACTGTAATTCTAGTATTTTCAGTAGAAGTTATATAATAAACAGTTTCTGGTCTTCAGGCAGAAAATATTTTGGAGCAGCAGCATGTTGACAAGTTGACTGCCTTAGAAAAATATATGTTGAGTACATCCATTCACCAGCTACAATGATTACCCATTCATCTAAATATCCATCACTACTCCATCAACACGCCTGAAGTCAATAATAGGCAGACAATACAAAAACATCTTTAACTTACCACCCTCATCTAGAAGCTGAGATGATTGGGTGAGGAAGGGTGGGGAATGGGAGCAGGGAGAAGGACTCAAGACATTATAGAGAACACATTGGGCTTGGAAAATTGAAGAAAAATTGGGAACATGTTGATCTCAGAAAAATGATTTAGAAAATTGGGTATCATTTAGTCCAACCCACCTGGGATATGGACCAGCAAACCCCTGTTGATGACTGATCTGCTTAACAGTTGATACTTACGTATGCATCTGAAACAAAAGTTTCATGAAACAATAATACATGTAGCATACTTTAATATTTTCTATTTCTATTCTGTTCTTTTCCTTAAAAAAAAAAAAATCATACCCCAGGAATGGGTCACAACTACAGAAAAACACTGCCCCAGAGCAGCATACATGCATAAGTATTAGTGCCATTTTAGCTTTGTGAATTTCAAGGTCATATTTTTACTCTATATTACTCGTTAAAATTCTAAGATGCTACATTTGTCAAAGAGAACAGCATCTTTTCAGCCCTCGACTTGCACATTTCCTTGGAGCTCTGAATTAGAAATAGGGCAGTCATTCCTTCTAAGGAGGCAAACTGGGGACACAAGTCCTTTGTAAATCATACATTGATTTGCTGTAGACTTGCTTGTTGGTTTTTCACTGTCATCCACCACAAGACCCTTCTTTTCTCTCTTCCAGTTTTTCTCTTATCTCAGGTTAATATTTCTTGTTTTCAATTTTAATCAGTCAACTAAATTTTATGAATTAAGAAATACTAGGACGAACAAGAAAAACTCTCCACCTGTGAGTCACTAATGGATTAGTCGAGGAAACAAACAGGTGTCATAGAGCAAGATGGTGAATAGAGGAACAGAGAAAGTGCTCCAGCAGCAGAGAAAGATGGGTCTAACTGACCAGGATGTACATGGTTTCTCAGAAGAGATGTGTTTGGGAAAGAAAGTACCTAACTTTCTTTCCTGGAAGAGGGAATAGCATGTGCCAGGACATGGCGGTGGGGAGAGCATGTGGTTACAATTGTCTGGAGTTACATCAGAGTGACAGGAAGTGAGGCTCGGCTGCGGGGATCACTATGCACATCTGTAGGTTGTGGCTCTGAGCTCTCACTCTCTGCTCTCTGGGAGGAAGCAAGGAGGGGTGGGTTCAGATTTCAGGGTATCAGTCTTACCTCTTTTCACTAGATTGAAACCTACCTAAAGTCTGGAAGGTCTCATTATCTGAATCCCCAGTGCCTGGTACAGGGCCAGGGAGGGACTCAAAAGACATTCGGAAGAATATCAGATAATTAGTTCACCTTTGTAGCCCAGCACTTGGCAGGTATCTGAAACACATGTCAAGGCTGTGCTCTGATTTCCACGAGGAATGAAATGGAATTGAAGCACTTTGTGAATAACGTAGGAAAACAAATATTCTCTTTTACTAAGACCTCTTTTCAAAACTATCCCTTCCTGGTAAGATGTTGCAAATGAATTAATAACTTAAAATTATTCTCATCCCGCCCCCAGATCCTATAGATAAGGAAATTAGAGATGTGAATAAAAAATAGTAATATAAAAATAACTGACTTATGATATCTTAAATTTATAGTTCTCACTAGCTACCAATGCTCTAGGTTTATGATTATTTTTAATATTATTTTATAAGTGTGAAAATTATCAAAGAAAGAATTGAAAATCCCTTTGAGCTTAATCTGGTTCATCCCTCTCATTTTACAGCTGAGGAAAGTGGGGCCTGGATAACTTTATTCGAGTTACCTTAAATAATTTTATATCAGACAATTAAAGTCAACCAAAAAGCTATGACTCAGAGCGACTTATCTTGCTACTATATATCCCTTTAGTTTCCCAAAACTGTGTGTTTCCATAATAAAATTTGTATCATACTGTTTATATTTTTGTATCTTGCCTTTTTCACTCAATATATTTTGAGATTTTTCCCTCAAATATTTGTTATTCACAAATTTGTTACTCATATATTCACCTAGTTAGTGACTATATAATATCTCATTGTATGGATAGACCATAATTTATTTGACCTGTTCCCTGTTGAGTTGGGCACTTAGGTTGTTTTGCATTATTGTTATTATTATTAGAAATAAAACCTTTAAATCATGGCTCCTCTCTGATTATTTCTTAGGGGGAAAATTACCCATTTGTTCAAAAGAGTTGAATACATTTAAGGCTTCTGATATATACTACCAAGTTGATCAGCCCAGGGAAGTTTCACAGATTTACCGTAGCAATATGTTTCATATATTTTTTGAAATCTTAGCAACTTTGGATCTAACAGATCAGTTATCCCGGTTGACTTGGAGTATAAATTTGCCTACATTTTAATCACTTAAAAAATACTAATAATTATGATGCAACTATTATTTTGAGAAGCTAAGAGGTCTTATTCTCAAATTGTAAATGAATCTATAAGGGCTAAGAGAGAAATGTGTGGCTAAATGGCCAAGGATCAAATGGGAAATGTCCAGGAGTTTTCCTGTAGGGGTCACTGTTACTATCAACTTACGCCTGCAAGGAAATGAAAATAAAGTCACGCATTTAAGAATGTATGCACATTCATTTTTAATGCCTGATTTGTCTACATTACCTAAACTGTAAAATAAATAAGGCCTTCAGGCAGAGAGCATCATAACGCCAAGTTCTTTATATAATGACACCACTCTCTCCACTCAATGTGCTTCTCCCTTTGAATTGATTAAATATATGCTACTCAAATGAAAGACACTACTGCTTGCTGTTAATAGAGGAAGCATTAGCTAATTACCTATCGCCGTGAAGTGGCTTAAGTGGCATATGATGACTTGAAGAGGAGAGGGGAAAAACATTCATTGCTATAGACAAGATCCCCTCCCTCCAACCTTCCGATTTCTGCTTTTCCCGTGGACCTCCTTGCACTCTGCCTCGAAATCTACACAGAAGACAAAATCAGATGTTGTAATCTGAATTCTATAGTGCCATTTGAGTACAAAGTGGTGCTTTTCAATCTTTAAGTTTTTATTAATGCAGCTCAAACATGATCCTGACGTTCCAGGAGCCATGCCAATGTAGCTGTGCGGACCCATCTTTGCAAGTCTGCTGTCAGGCTTCAGGGCTGGGCCAGGGAACATGCCAGGTGTTGCTGGAAACCTACGAGTCCTCTCTACAAAGCAGGAATCTTTCCCATCATAAAATGCAAAATAGCCAGCCGTTTTCCATTTCCTCCCGTCCCCAGCTCTCCTCATCGTCCGGTGGTGTAGGAAGGGGCTGGGAGGATATTTACTCTCCGCTCTGGCACTTCTCTTATTTAACTGAACCCAGTGGCAGCTGCTTCTCTGAGCTCAGCGCCAGCGGGCTCAGGCCCAGCCGCACCTTGCAGACAGGCTGCCGAGCTGACCAAGTGCTTTAACCAAGCCCGAACTGGGCTGGGGATGCGGGAAGCGGAAGGAGCCCGTCTAGGAAACCAGGGTGTGTGGGGTGGTGAGGCTGGTGTGCGATCCTTAACTTCAGGTCGGCGTGGAAAGCTCAGCCTCTGGTGTCCCGTGGCGGACGCTCGGCTTCTCTCCACTCCACTCCTCTTGCAGCTGGGAGGAGTTGAGGCTGGGAGTTCGCAAAACTCGTTCACCTGTCAGAACCCGGATCTGGGTAGGGAGCAGGGCCTGGCGACCAAAGCGCGCTGGTCACAGCAACCTCGGCAAGAGGCCCTTCCGCGCCAATAACGCTACAGCCCGGGAGGCAGGTGTGGGGGCTGCTCCCGAAGACTCGAGGCCCCCCCGAGCCCGCACCCCAGCTCGCTGCTCGCCCTTTCGCCCGCAGGCGCCATTGGCTTGGTGTGACACAAGGCCAACTCCGGCAGACGCCAGGGTTGCTGGTTCGGGACGCTCCGCCTCCTTCTGCCACTTAGAGCCATAAGCGCCAGCAGGAACCTTTCCACTTGGTCTTATTCTGCGGTTACTGCTGAGGTTTTCGGAACTCTCCAGGCCAGGGCCAGCCAGCCTCTTTACCTCCAACCAAAGTCGTCCCTTGGCCTACCTGGGACACCCCCAGGTCCGGGAAAGCCCGTTCTCCCCCGGGCACCGACGCCCCAACTTTTTACGCGCCGTCTGCGCCCTCTGCTTGGGTGTCCGGCTCCTGTAACAAGGGGACCTTTCGGGGACCGGCAACGCCCCCAACCTCAGCTTGCCCTCTCCTCCCGCGAGCTGTGGGCTGCGTGAGCCCAGGTCCCGGGTGCACTTGAGCGTTCCCAGCGTTCGGGATTCGCCCCGCCTCGCAGCCCACCCGCTAGGAGGGATTGAACCCCGGAGACCTGGGCCTCTTTCTCCAAAATTCAAGTCGGTCCTGGTCTTTTCTCCGGAACCCGAGTGCCGGTCGCGGATCGGCTTCGCGAGCGGTGGCGCGGAGGATCCGGGCGCTGCGCACCGCGTCGCCCCGTCGGTTGCTGCGCACACCATGGCTGGCTGCTGCTGTCTGTCCGCGGAGGAGAAGGAGTCGCAGCGCATCAGCGCCGAGATAGAGCGGCAGCTTCGTCGCGACAAGAAGGACGCGCGCCGAGAGCTCAAGCTGCTGCTGCTAGGTGAGTGCCTGCGTGACACCTTGCCTCGCCGGTCCCGGGGCAGAGCGGGTGCAGCGCGGCTTCCAATCCCCGGGCTCAGATGCCTTAGACCCCTGTCCTTTGTACCTCCAACGGGGCGACTTTCGACCAGCCCAAAACGGGGTTGAGACGAACACTTGACCTCTGTCTGTCTCCCTCCATCAGTTCTAGTTTGCCTTTCTCCCTAAAGCCTGGACCTCCCCACTCCTCTGTGTCCAGCACACACAGATTCTGCATAACCCCATCTTGGGTGTTCGGGTGGGCGGTGGGGAGCTGCGTGATGCACCTCTTGGGTTCAGCTCTGACCCTTGCGTTCTCAGCTCTAAATAAAGTACCGTTGACTGAGCCCTTACCGAGTGCGGGACTGCCAAACTCTTATGGGCATCACCCCTCAGTGATGCGGGCAGGTAATAATCCCCATTTTAGAGGATTCAAAATGGAGGCCCAGAAAATTGGCGAGCTTTCTTTGAGAAAAGACAAAGCAAATACCAGGTCAATCATGGGGGTGAGGCTCAGATCTTGGCCAGTCTTCTCACTGTGATTCCCCTCTGCTTGCCTCCCTTGGTTCCCTCTGGCAAGGTCTTTCTGTTTGCAGCAGGCCCAGACCTCCTTTGCCCAGTTGACTCAGCGGGTGCTGGTTCCTAGTGTTCAGACTTTGTGGCCCCAGCTGCCTTGGCTAGTTTCCTCATCTGACTTTTGGTCTCCCTGCACAGCTCTAGGTAGTACACCCAAGTTCAAAAACGAACGTTTAAGGTTTGCCCACTTTATGTCCTAGGGCCAGGGACCCACCTTTCTGTCTTTGTAGAACCTTGTTCAATCCATTTGAGGTTTGAGGAATATTTACCTTTTCCTTCTTGCAGACCAGGATATCAGCTGTCAAATCTTTCTAGATAGCTGCAAGTATTTCAACTTTTTCATTCCATCCCTCCAGACATCTCTTAAACCAGTTTATTCGACTTTGATATAAGGAGTTACCCTCTCAGGAAGCACCAAGGAAGGAAAAGTCCATCTAGTTAGAATAAAATGGAGAAAGCTTTTAGTCAGTGTTGCCTTGGGCAAGAAAACCTCTTGCTCTTATTCCTGGAGTTTATAGAGGGCAGGGTCTGGCCTTCCCTAGGCTGTGCTTCTCCCCACTGGGCTAAGTGTCTGCGGATGAAATGGGCTGCCCTCCCAAAGTCCTGTCTGGCCCTGGTACCCCAGACCTCAGTGGAATTCCCTCCCCAATGTCCCCAAGCCTGCTTTCAGGGCCTGTACAAGCTGGCAGGGCAGAATCCATCCCTGAAGAGTGCCCAAAAGGGGAGCTGTGCGGGGTTGTATAAGAGCTTGGAAATGTGGGCTGAGGGTCCACAGGTGTGGGCAAGAGGGAGCCTGGGTGAGGAAGGGAAAAGAAGGGATCCTGCCCATTGGCCAGGTCAGGTCTATCATGTCTGGCCCAGAACTCTGAGAGGTGCCTGAGAATTCTAAATTGTACCTGGGCTTCCAGGTGGTTATAAAGCTACATTGTTTTCAATGGAGGATTGTGTGACAATTTACTTGAGTCATTAGCCCTTTAAAGTAGTAATTATTGGGCCTCCGTTGGTACTCTTGCCCCAGGTCCCAGAGACGATAGGGGCAGGCCTAGCTTTAGCTGCATAGTTTTTCTTGTCAAGGACAGGCTGAACCCTCTTTCATTTTGAAATATTTTGATTTGTGTCAGTGTATGAAGTATAGTGTCTGGAATATACCAGGAGCTTGTCAAATGCTGGCCCTTTTTATGAAAAATGAAGCAGTTCACTGAGCTATACTGTATTGGTAATAAGCCTATTTGTTTGAAATACAATGCTTGCATTTACACTTAAACGAGGGGCGGAATGTTTACAGGTAAATTGCTTGCCCTGGAAGTCAAATTTAATCCTGGGGACTAGACTCCTTCTTCACCTTTCCAGGTCCTTACCCCAACCCTCTTCCTGTCCTCTTGAGACAGGACTGCGTGGCCTCCCAGGACCTCCATTTTCATCATTCCTTGCTGTGATTAGGTCCTTGTGTCAGTGCTAGTGACTCAGAAACTCCTAGAAATAGTTTCCAAACCACATGGAGCTGTCCAGAACCCCAGAAGGATGGAGTTTAAAACCTCTGATTTCTTTCAGTCTTTAAAGGAGAAGGGCACGGTTCCATTTCTTCCTCAAAATAAAGGAGTCAGAGAGACTCAGAAAATACAGGAATCAGGGAAGGGTTTGTGTTGTTTTGTCTGAAGTCATGCAGTTTGCATGCAAAATTCATTTACCTGAATCTCTATAGTGGGGGGATTAGATGATCTGCTCAGATGCCTCAGGCAAAAGCTCCACTTTGCAAAAGGGAGTATAGGATACTGTGTGGAGCACAGAATGACCTGAAAAGCCACGTCTTTCACAAGGAAGCATGCTTTTACAACGAAATGATCTGAGGATGTTTCCAAAGTGCGTTCAATAGGTCAGCCCATATCCTGTTTGTGCTTAATTAAAGGAGGGGTTAGTGTCCCTAGGAAAGATAAAAGCTGTTGGTTTGCTTAGGGCTACTAATTGCAAGATGTCAGCGTGATGCTCTCTCAGCAGAAAGAGATGGGAAATAAAGATGGTCAACTTTAGCAGAAAGAAATTCCTTATCAGTTCCTCAGATAAAAGTAGGACAAAAAGAGTTCTGACAAGAACGCTGATGAGCACTGTTCAGAACAGGAAGAAAGTGTCTGGCCAATGGCAATTAAATGAGGGAGAATGTGATTATTTATTTATTTACTTTACTTACTTTTTTTTTTTTTAGTATTAAATAAGGCTTGGGGAAATGTTGCTTGTTAATCAGGTTGAATGTCTCCAGCAACTCTGATGGCTTAATTTTGGATGCAGACCTTATGTTGGAACTGTCTGGAAGGAATGTTTACTGAGGAATTGGAATTTAACTTATATTGGGATAGGAATTAAAAATGTAGGTTCTTAGGCCAGACTGCTTGGGTTCAAACCCTGGCTCTACCGTTTCTTAGCAGTGAACTAACTTCTCTTGGCTTTCTTTGGCAATGAGCACTTGGTAGATATCAGATATATTCGCTATTTTTGAGCATTTTTTAGCCACCAGTGAGATATCATTTTCTATTTTAGTGGCTCAGTTGTAGGTTGCATAACAGTTTGTCTAAATAGTCCTGGTAGTGCTTTAACAGAAATGTCTTGCTTTGAAGTCTCCCTCACTGTTTTCTGAGCCATAAGCTGATTTTAAAGTCTCTTCCTACTGAACCAAGAATTGAAAATCGGAGTCCCAGAAAGTTTCATTCCATTGATTAGAACACAATCCCATTTCAGAGCTATTATGTTCCTGGGCTGAAGTCTGTTATAGGAACTGGTACAGATGTTATAAGTTCAATAGAAGGTGACAGAATTTTCTGGCTCTGTGAAGAGGAAAAGGAGCAAATTAATAAGTATGTCCATGTTCCTTCCTCTTTGTTTAGTTTAATCCAATAGGTTGTTCCAAAGTGCCAGGCATAGTGCCCAGTGCCAGGGATCATTTCCAAGCATTGAGTTGGAGGTGCTTGTTCACAAGTAACTGTCATAAGGATGCTGGTCATAAATGCTTAAAAGAGATGACAAGTTGGTGGCACAGGCAGTGTGTGAAGGGGGAGCCTCTGGAGGAGGGATCCTCTGAGTAGGGACTTGAAAAATGGGGAGGGTAGGATGCTGACGTGGGGGCTTGTTCAGTACACACGCAAACTTGTCCCTGCCTACCACGAGACACTTCTGGGGACAGTAAGTGGTGTACGTAGGACCTGAGGTAATAGGAAGGACCCTCAGTGGCAGATTACATTGAGTTTTGGTGTTTTAACAATTTGTGTCACTACTGTGTTTACTGCAAAGTAAATGTTAATGTAATGCTTAATATTTGTGCCATAATATACTTCAGAAAGAGGACCATGTGACTTTATCTGTGGCTTATGTCCATCCTGGCTGGAATAAACCAACCTCACCAGATAGCCTCTTCCATCCATGACACAGCAGTTTCTAGAGGACTTTCAAGGACAAATGCAAGTCGTCTCTCTTCTTTCTGCCTTTAAATGAATACAGAACATTTCAGATAATGGACGTTGTCATCCTTTATACTTTATACTGGTAGGCCACCTGCCTACCAGTACGAAGTCACTGATAGAACTAGCATGTAGTTCCCAGAAGGACATGTGGATGCGAGTGTCCGCAGCATGAAGTCTCTGCTGGCGCCCCTTCTTGGAGACCAGGGTCCTGATGTGTAGCCATAACAGAAAAGTAAGCTTCATCGAGGTATAATTTACATACAATAAAAGTCACCAATTTTAAGTGTATAATTTGATGTGTTTTGACAAATGTAAACAGTTGTGTAAACATTAGCACAATCATGATATAAAATATTTTCAGCATCCCAAAAACTTCCCTGTGCCACTCTGCAGTCAATCTCCTAGCCCCAAATCATTATTATTATTTTTGTTTTAATTTGGGAACAATATTTAAATATTTAAGAATAGTACAAAAACCCACAGGTATACCTTTTACCCAATTGATCTGTTGAAATTTTACCCCATTTTCCCTCTCATTTGTGTGTTCCCTTCATTTTTTTCTGAAAGGTTTGAGGGTAAATTATATGTATCAATTCATCATATGTATAATCCTTTAATCTGGAACATTTCCACAGGCCCTCATTGCTTTTGTGACTTAAAATTTTTGAAGAATATAGTCCCCTCTCCCTTTTTAAATAGAATGTTCCTCATTTGGGGTTTGTCTGATGATTTTCTTACAATTGGAGATTCCAACTATGCATTCTTGGCTGGAAATCTGGATAGTTGATGTGTTGTCCTCAAGGGTTACTTCTAGAGTCACCCCATGTCCATCTGCCTGTCGTTGATGATGTTAAATTTGATCATCTCATCAAGATGTTGCCTGTTTTCTCTGCTGTCTAATAATTTTATGTGAACTATTTTCTAAGACCATGCAGGTATCCTGCTCCTCATCAAAACATCCCTCTAGATTTCATATCAAATAATGATTCCTGATCCAATCTATAACATGATGCCTACAGAACGATGATTTTCCAACTCCAACACTCTCTCCACATTTACCAGTTGGCATTGGACATTGTACTGTAAGTGCCTTCCCTTTGCTCCTATTTATTCATACAAACTCACGAATTCCCTAGGTTTTTCTAAACCACTGGTCTTTACTTCATTATTGCAATTCATCATTTTGGTGCCAAATGGTACCCGCTTTGCACATTGAGATCCCTTTCAAGCTGGTTCCTGTGTCACTGTGACATATTCCCATCATTTTTTTGAGGACTTCCTTACTTTCAGGCATAACCAGTTACTCCAGGCTCATCTTGTACCACCCTTCCCAGTCCAGGATTTAGCTGTTTCTCTATAGGCCTTGGTTACTTTTAGTGGAGAACAACTGAACCTTTCCTTTTAAGATGCTTAAGCCACTTGAAAGAAAGATAACA
Source organism: Rhinolophus ferrumequinum (assembly GCF_004115265.2). Classification (NCBI taxonomy): domain Eukaryota; kingdom Metazoa; phylum Chordata; class Mammalia; order Chiroptera; family Rhinolophidae; genus Rhinolophus; species Rhinolophus ferrumequinum. The sequence continues at coordinate 42,378,155 of NC_046295.1, read as the reverse complement.
AGTCCACAAATTCAAATCAATCAGCAGTATCCAAGTACCCAAAGAACCCCATTTCTAAAGCGTGGAGTTAGAGGATGAAAGTTTTGAGGCTGTGAGCAGATATGAAATGGAAAAATCTGACAGTAGAGTGTGATAAAAAATGTAAAAAAATGTTAACCCTCAAAAGGTTCTTTCTCTTTTTTTAAAGATGCCTTCTGGTCTAGATCACCTTTTGTTTTCTCTCTTTCTGTAATACCTGACTGACGAGAAAAGTTTCCTTGTAAGAACTCCCATGCGTGGGTTTGGAAGGAGGAAGGAAACTAGATTGAAAAGGCAGAAAAGGGTTTTCAGTGAGTCAGTATGGAAAAACTATTGTGTAGATAAAATAGAGATGGAAATTCAGTCAAAAAGGGGACTTTATTAGAAGGATTCCCACCAGGGCATCTCATGAAATTAGAGGACTTGAGTAATAAAGACTGGGAGAAAGCATGTGCTGGGGCAGATCCAGGGCACAGCCATCAGCGTGACTTGGCTCCACTCCTTTCTAAGCTTGCAAGCCCTCTGGGCCTTACTTGCTTATGGTCTACTGGATCTGGTCTATGGATCAGGGTGAACTCCTAGAGCAATCACTTCTCACCAGGTGACTTACATCACAGACATGGCCTGGGCAGGACTCCCTATGAGTCAAATAGCCACTGCTGCAAACACTGTCAAAGGAATCAAGAGCATCAGTGGAAATCTAAGAGCTCTATGGGGTAAGTCCCTGTAGGAGCCACTGCGGGAACCCTAACTTCCATTATGAGCAGTTGACTCTCTGCTGATGAATACATTAACGGGCTATCATGTCGGCCGGGGTTCTTGGTTGCGGACCATTTAAGCAGAAGAATAATTTATTGGAGGGGAAGCAGGAAGCCCTCAGAATCAAAGGCAATTGGAGAGCAGGTTCAGCCAAAGGGCAGGATCCAAGGGAGTCTTGACACTGGCAATAGACCAGACCGCCAAGCACACAGCCACCCAGGTAGTGTCTGAGCCTGCGCTGGATGTTTACCTCCACAGCAGTGCTGCAAATCATCTGTCACCATCTCCTGCATCCTTGTGTCACTTTTCAAAACCTCAGCCCATCTGATTGTGCCCACCTGCCAGGGAGCTGGAGAAGAGGCAGCATGGCATTGTTGTCAGACCATGTTCTTTGGAGCCAGTCTTCCTGGGTTTAAAATCTAGGCAAGAAATAGTTCCCATTGTACTGCCAATCCCGTCTGGGCTCAGGCCACCTGCCTACCAGTATGAAGTCACTGATAGAACTAGCATGTAGTTCCCAGAAGGACGTGTGGATAGGAGTGTCAGCAGTATGAAGTCTCTGCTGGCGCCCGTTCTTGGAGAGCAGGGTCCTTATGTGTAGCCATAACAGAATCATGAAGTAAGCAGTGCGTTAAGGCTCTGAAGACCTGAGTATCTTTGTTCAGTGGGGAATCCTCTGAGTACTGGATATATGACCATGAGCAAGACACTTCCTTTGAGCCCCAGGGTCCTTACCTATAAAATGAAAGGTTTGGATCAGGTGACGTCTGAGGTCTTCCCAATTCCATCACCAGATGTTTTGTACCTGTGGTACTTGAAGTGTGTTTCCAGTACCAGTAGTATCACAACCCTCCAGGAACTTGTTAGAGATGCAACTTTCAGTCCCCATTGTGGCCCTCTGAATCAAATTCTGGAGTGGGGCTGGCGATCTGTATTAACAAGCCTGCAGGTGATCCCGATACATGCTCAAGTTGAGAACCTCTGTCTGATAGCATTGGCTTGGCGCTCAGGATCCGACAGCCTTTGATTGTCACTCTAGGTTCTAAGGCAGACATCCTTATCTTTCAGCAGTTATCCAGGAGGCCCTTGGAACGAACCTGCCTAGGAGATGCTCTGTTTCTTGAAGTTGAAACAATCTCTCTTTCATCAACTTGATGAAAGGTCTTCAGAGTCTGAGCTGGGTAATTTGTAGGGGTCTTTTAGCCTTTGTCCCCAGGTTGGTGGGTAAAGAGGAAGAACAAACATACATATGTTTTACCTTGGCCAGAATCCTTACAAAAGCAACAAGTGGCTACATTTGCATGAATTCTTGTACTTTAATGTACTACTCAAAAAATTTTGCTCTTATAAATTGCAGTGGATTTATGGCTATAACCATTAAGTAGTTATTTTTCTATCATGGACTAAGTGCTACAGAGGAAGCATATTCCAGTAAGAGCTACCATATATCAGTCTTCTCTTTGAAAATTCACCGTCTAGGGAACATTGGCTGGTATTTCCATCCAAAAAGTATTAATTCTGGTTGTCAGGTTTTTTTCTTTTTTTTGAGTAACTAATAATTTCTCATATTTTCTACTTTTTTTTTTTTAATGACTGAGAGGAAAAGAAAATATTTATCTTTTATTATTCGCCTGAAAGCCATCTTCTGTATTGTTGGTCAGTTGTCAGTGACCCACAGATTGATTAACTATGCCACTGCTCTTTCAAATCTGCGATGAGTAACACCTTTCTTCTGAATAACTCAATCCCAGAATTTTCGTTTCTGTTGCTCAGCTACTAGGTAATTGGGAAACATAAGCTAATTGTATCACTGAACAAAATCAAATAAATGAAGGTGGTAAATCATTTGCAGAGCCCTCATTTAGTCTCCATAGTAATCTAAGTTTTAGTAGGCTAAGTCAATGCCACTCAAAATGCAGTTGTGGGCCCGGGCCAGTCTGTGCACACACGACAAGTACAAATATGGAGAGTAAGCATCTAGAAACTTTTATAGCAATTTAACATTGCTGTGGCATCTAAGGGTATTTCTATTATATTTCATCAATGTATCAGTCTACAAACTGGTCCCTTTCCACAGAGAGTTTGAGAAACACAACTGTAAAACTTCCTTTTATGGATGGGGTAGAGAAGGTCCAGAGAAGTGAAGAGATTCGGCAGATGTCAGAGGGCTTGGTGGCCAGTAGCTAATTGGCAGTAGAACCAAGGCTAGAAGTCAAGTCTGAGTTGCCAACTCATTCTTTCATTAAGTCAGTCTGAGTCTTCAGGTTGAATTCCTTTGTTTCTAAGGCAACGTTGATTGTAAGACTTGCCATTGATTTGAGGACAGCTTTTCAGGAGAGCAACACCACCATCGTAAATGTGCAATTCACTGCAAAGTCATCTCAAACATGTTCATTTGTGTGGTATTAAGTCTTGGAATCAAGGCTACAAGGTAATTTATTTCTCTCTCTTTTTTTCCCAAATCAGATAGTACAAATTTAATATAAAGCAAAACTGTTCCATAGTATTGACATAGTACTCAATTTCATGAAACCTATTTGAGTGCTGAAATTAGGGAAGAAACCTCAGTGTATTGCCATTAGTCCACTAGGTTCTATTTTGAATTATTTTTGAAACTTTGAAAAGTTTGCTTCCTGGATTAGAGGGACTGTCGTATAAAAAAGGTTAAGGGGGGAAAAAAAGGACACCAGATGTTGTAAGAGCTCTAATGTCTGCATAGTTGACACATCTAAGCAATTGATGAGTTTAGGAAGAGTTTCATTCAGAGGAGACCTTGAACTACTTGAGGGCTTTGCTCACATTGATCCCACAGTGTTGAGCAGAGCTTAGCTCAAATACTGGTTGAATGAATATGTATGTCTCTCTTTATAGTAGTTTACATGAAATAACTAAATGAAAAGTATGAAAAATTCCTTATAGGAGCTGGAGATATCTGTTGTTTGGGGTGGTCTAGGAGTGTTCATGAAAGGAAGATAGACCTAGGCTGGTTCTTTAAGAAGGGCAAATTAGAAAAGCCTAGAATTGATTTTTTAAAAATGTCCAATATCTTGGCTAATTACTCATATTGATATATTTATACCTAGATTAGTGGTGTCAAAATATGAAAAGCGAGCCTCGGTCCTAGCAATGAAATGATATTTAGAAAATATTCTTTGCCTTTCCTTAAAGATTTTTCCTAGTAACTATACGTGATAAAATTTAGATGTGTGATTGGAATTATAGTTGAGAAATTTGCTAATTATTCCTTTCTGCTTTATTCTGAAATAATTTGAAAAAATCATACTCATCATGGCCTATATAAATTTTTAAAATATGTATAGGTCTGTCTATAAAATAAAGAAGTTAGATCTATGACTTTAGAGGCCTTTCTCACACTTAATTTTATGAATAAGAAATTTGGAAGCTCTAAAAGGAGAATCAGTCATTACAAGGGCTTAAATCCTTTGAAGTTTAAATCTAGTTTGGTGTGTTAAGAGCCATATCATTACCTGAGCAAATTTCATAGGAAATTGGCCTCTTTCTGTGCAGCTAGCAAAAATAATCACTTTATATTGCACTAAGTGGGGAATATTTGAAGGAGTAAGACATTTTGTGCTCCACATATAAATATATTGCATTTGTTGGTATAAATCTTTGTAATTGGTGTTAAAGAGTAGTTTTCAGATTTTAGAATTTTGAGTTTATTTTTTAAAAATTGAGAAAGGAAACAAAATGGGAATATCAATTTAAAAAATTTGCCAAGTAAGAATGTTAAACATATTTTAATATGTTTGTCTAAAACACAATGAAAAATGTGACATTAGACAGGATTATCAACTCTTTTCTTAACATATCCAAAATTAAAGGGTCTTCCTTCTCCTCTTCCCAAATCATGTGTTTTTACCTATCTTTCTTATCTCACTAAAGGGTATCATTGACCACCCAGGTGCCTAAACCATTTCCAGAGAGTCTTTATTGATTTACTACACATAACACTAAAAATGGAAATAATAATAAAATAGTAACAGTTGTACACCCGGTCATTGTTCTAGACACTTTAAATGAGCGATCTCAGCTACATCTCCCATGCTTAAAGGTGCAGTGAGTATTACCTTCTCCTTTCTGCATCTGAGGAAACTGAGGCCTCAAGGCAATGTTCACCTGCCAGGGTAGATCGAAGGTTTGAACTCAGACATTTTGATTCCAGAGCTGTTGTTCTTAATGAAGGTCCTGCTTCCGGCTCCCCAAGCCAACACTGCAGCAGAATCTACCCCCAGAAGCCAAATCTCTACTGTGCCCAATCCTTGCCATCCTCTTTGCCACTCCAAGCCGTCCTATTTCTTGTCTGGATTACTGCATTATCCATCACTCTTAAGCCCTCAGTCCATTCTCCATACTGCAGCCAGAGTAACCTTTTAGAAATATAAATTGGTTTATTATTTTCCTACTCAAAACATCTGCCTTCTCATTGATCACCCTTGGGTGCAAATCTAAAATCTGCACGCGGCCTGAGACTCTCTATCTGTCCCCTGCCACCCCTCTGCCATTATTCCCTGTGATCCTTCATTTCTGGCCACAGGACTTTCTTTTGGGACTTTCGGTAGGTCAAACCCTTCTCAGGCCTCTGAACACGCCGATTGGCTTCCTACAGCACGCTTTCTTACTAGTCTTCTAGCTAACTTCTATTCATTTTCAGAATGTATCTTAAATATCCCTTTCTCCTGGAAGCTTTCACTGACTTTCCAATCCAAATTAGGTCTCCCCAGAATAGTCTCCCACAGCCCATTCAACATTTCTTTTTAAAAACAATGATTATCCTAGTTTGAAACTCTATTTCTGATACTGTACTTATTATCTGTTTTCCCCGCTGGAGTCTAAATTTGATGAGTGTGGGGACTATTAGAACCAGCAAATCCTCAGCATATTCTGTAGTGCCTGGGGTTCCAGAAACGTGCTGAATAAACAGATATATTGCCACTTACTATTAAAACTACTGCATAAAAGAAAGGATATTTTAACTTAAGAGGGCTTATCTTACTATGTTTCTCTGAAGATAAGACTTAGCCAGACAATCAGCTCAAATGCGTCTTTCGGAGCAAAAATTAATATAAGACCTGGTCTTATTTTACTTATATATAACATAAGACCGGTTTCTTATATTAAATTTTGCTCCGAAAGACGCATTCGAGCTGATTGTTCGGCTAGGTCTTATTTTCGGGGAAACAGGGTCATAGAGGGTAACACTTTAAACTGAATAAACATACTTTTATGACTAACTCACGATTTGTCCTTTTTTAAACTTCCACTTTTGGACTAATGAAAACTTCATTACATACTGACATTAGACTGTGGACTGATGTTCTGGAACCAATAATTTATTTCATGAATCTTATTTGTTTCCTAAGCTTTCAGATTTTCTTATGCACAACTATGAATACTCTTAATATATATTTTAAATTTTTTTCCTGAAAACGTGGCATATTTGTAGCAGAGACTGCTAGCAGTGTCCGGGATGTCAGTTCTTTCTTCCTGTAATACTACAAGTTTTATCTGGGTACATGGACACCAGCTAAAGATTATATGTGTATTTCTCAGCTTGCCTGCTGCTAGGTGTGGCTATTTGACTAAGATACAGCCCATGGGATGTAAATCTGTAGTCATACAGCAATTTCTGAGTTGTGACCTTAAAAGGAAAAGAAGTGTTCTTCCTTTCTAGAAATGAATGCTGACTTGGTGGTAGAAGCTAGAGCAACCATCTTTTACCAGGAGATGGAAGTTGGGTGTTGAGGACAAAATAACAATAAGATAGCAAAGGCCTATGTCCTTGATTCCATGAAGCTGCGATATAAACTCTGAACTAGGAATGATGGGACCCTTCTTAGATAGCAGCTAAACAGGTATCCTAGTTAATAAAATATTATGCATTCTGTTTTACACTTAGCTTTTTAATACTCAACAATATATCTGGGAGTTCTTTCCAAATCATACACACTTCTAAGGCAGACAAGTCAGAATGTAATATGGGGCTGAGGAATCTGATGTGGTGATGTGATTGGCCAGCTGGTTGGCAATGCTGTATCTGGGTCTCTCGTTCTTGCACCGTCATCAACATTCTAGTGATATACAGTATGCTCGCCTGTGTTTTTTGTAACTGAGTTTGCAGATGTTTTAAGGGCTTTTCTGTGAACAAATAAACAGTGGAAGCTGCGTGTTTTAATTGATACTGAATTTATCCATGCTGAAAAATGTAAAAACTTAGTTTTTTAAGCCTTTACTTTAATCTTCGTTTTAATTTTGTAATATCTAGCAATTTTTTGGTATAAAATAACGATGCATTTCACTTAATTCTTTGATTTGTTTTTAATTTACTAAGTTAACTCCATTTATTAATTCAGTTCATTAAATTATTAAATTTCCTTTAAACATTTTAAAATATATTTACACACTCAAAAAACCTGAGTATCCTCAAATATTTCAAACCACTGACAAAGCATGTAAGAGACTCTAGTAGATCTCATAAACCTAAAGTTACACATTAAATTAATCTTATTCTTTTAAACAGTCAAATACTGTTTCTAAATGTAATAAAATACTATTTCTAAATGTAATCAAATCAAATAATCGCATTTATACTATTAATGCTTATAAATTTATCACAACTCTAATAGATGATTTAATATCAGGTTGAAATACCTTAAGTAGCAACAGCTACTTGGGTAGAGTCAACAAAACTCTATTGGCTCAGAGTTACTATACTTATTCTTAAATTTAACTTAAGAGTATTATTACTCTGTGTATTATTTAGATATTCTCATTCCTTCATCTTGTAAAGTTCAACCCAGCCAAGAAAAGATTTACAATCTCAGCCTAAGACTTCAGATGATATTTTGAAGGCCATACATTTTCTTGCAACCCAAAGCATCACTTATTTCTTTATTCCGGTTTCTACTATTAAAAAACAACAACTTTTAATCACCTCATTTTAATTGATTGGATTCTGTAGCCACTGCCGCCTGCAGTGGCAACCAGTTTCTTCATTACCTAATTTGTGTTAAAGAGATTCTACACTTTCCGAGCTCTTTTATCCGTCTCATGAGTATCATTTTTAATTCTTTTACTGTCACTTAACTTTAAAGAAGAAAAACTCAAATTCAAGAGATGAGCGATATAAGCATTTCTTAATGCTTGTCTGTGTTCTGCTTTGGATATCCTGTGTTTGAACACATCTTGTTAGTCTAATATTGTTCACACATTTCTTCTCTTTCAATGGAAATGCTAAGCTATTTAAGAATGAGTTAAAAAAACAAGGTGATATAAAGTGAATTAAATGTAAAACCCTAATGACAAACCATAAGCTTCCCCAAAACTCCACCAGCTGCAAGCCTGCAAAGCAAGCATTTGGGTTTAAATGCTTCTTCTTTGTTCTAAAATGTCTAAAATGTCTGACTCACTCCCTTTAATATCTTCTCTCTGCCTTTGTATTTGTCACTGTGGCAATACAGACTATACTAGGTAGCTCATGCATGAGAAAACCGCTTGAACTTTCCCTGGCCATTTTCAAATTACAGTTCATTTAGGGTAATGAGGAAGTCTTTCTCCCTTGCCTAATAATTTCATAGTGTCTGTTTTAGGGGATGGGCAGGTGGAGGAAATGAGGAGGTGGCTTTCGTTTATTTGACATAAGCTCATCAAGAAAAGATTGGACACTAAAGGTAGAGGCTATAAAATAGGCATGGTCCCAAAGAAGCCAATACATTCTATGTGTGCGTACAGGTGTGCATGCGTGCGTGTGTATGTGCTTGCACACACACACCCCACACACGTACCAGATAATTTAATTTGTAAGTTAGCACTTACAGGGTAATTGAAATTTGCCATTAGGATAATTAAACTGATTCTATCTGCATTGGCGTTATCTCTTGGTGCAAACCAGAAAATGTCCAGGAAAATTACTACCCAAGAAAACGATATTCCTTTGTTTAGTTAAAATGTACATTTTGAGCATCTGAAATTTCTATTTAAAGTCATCTTTCTCTATGGAGAATCATGTTGACCAAAGCAGCAAGGGTTTGGTTTTTAATTATTATTATGATTAGGAAAACTCAAAGAATATCTTAATTTATATTATGATATCTGCTAGAGCTATAATTAGAAATATTATTTCAGATTTGCATTTTTTTCAAAATTCTAAATATTTCTTATTACACTTGCCGCATTGCCTATTTAATGAATTGCTTTTCCTGTGGGTACTTTTAAACTTTCAATTGCCTGACAAAGCAGAATATTGTCTAAAGCCCAGTGGATAGTTGCCAGAAGTCTTTGGTAGGAGTCCCAGTATTGCTGCTAATTTGCAGTGTGACCTTGGGAAAGTCACAAAGTCACAGAGCCTCCTTATTAGTCAAGTGAGAACGCTGGATTCGGCAGTCTCTAAATTCTTCTGGCTCTGAGTTTCCACAGTAACTGTTCAGCCCAAGTGGAAGTGTTAGTTACCTTGACTGCTCAGGGTAGAAACTGACTCAGTGTGTGTGTGTGTGTGGTGTGTGTCTCCAGCATAACTGAGGAAATAGTATCTGGTTCTTGTTTGCATTGGTGACTAATGGCATAAATAGAGTTCTTCATACTCCTTTGTTCTCTAACTGTGCTTGAATTTTCAAATAATATGAGAATTTACATGCGCAATGTTCTCTGTGTATTGGAATAGGTTTGTCAGGGACAGAAATATGTTGAATTTGGTAATCTGACCAGAACTTCTCATTATCGAAATATCTATTGACATAAAAAGGACTTTTGGACTAACACTATTTGTCATTAGTTACAAATCTAGCCTTCAATTTACTTTAAAGTATATGAATCCTTGGGATATGCATAAAGTATATGAATTATTATTAAATAATAATAATAATAGCAGTAAACTTATATAACACTGACTATATGCCAGATACAATTCTAAGGGTTTTATATCTATTAATTTATTTAATCCTTACAAGTTATTGAGGTACACAATATACTTTTTACGTTTGATGAGAAAACTGAGGTAAAGAAAGATTAAATGAGCTGCCCAAAGTCACACACTACTAGATATGGAGCTGGAATTTGATTGACAAGGTAGTTTGGTTCCCGGGACTACTTGCTCTTATTACTCTTCTCTCTGCCCCTAATAAAAAAAACTACCATATGCCATCCACAGCTGATTTGGGCAGTGGGAAGAAATCTGAGTGGACAAAAAAGTCCAGCACGTGCTCCTGTCTCTTCCGGTTCAGTGCATTGGGACTTTGGGCAAGTCATTTAATCTTACTGAAATCAGTGCTATCCAATGGAAATACAATGTGAGCTGCAGATGGGAGCCACACATGTGATTTAAAATTTTCATCTCATTTTTAAAACAAAATAAAAAGAAATAGGTGAAATTAATTTTAATAATATATTTTATTTAACACAATATATCAAAATATAACCATTTAACATATAATTGATAATAAAATTTATCAGTGCGATATAATCTTTTTTCATAGTAAATCTTTGAATCATCGTATGTGTTTTATACTTATAGCACATTTCAATTCAAGTAATCTACACTTGAAGTGTTTTGTGGCCCCATGTGGCTAGTGGCCACCATATTGGATGGCACAGCTCTGAACACCCTTGTGAGCTATAGTAAAATGAGATCACGGTGGTGAAATATCACTAAAACCTCAGCTCTGCAATTCTAAGACTCTATAATGAGAAGCACGTGTACTTTCGTAGTTTACCATGAGATTACTGCTTGTTTTTTCCCTGCTGAAGTAGCATGAAGAATGTATTTCAAGATAAGAATTCAACAATGAAATGATTCTTTAAGAATCACAAAAGCAATGTAATGTCAAAATATGTGTGCATACCAAAGAAGGATTTTCAGAAAGTGACCATGCTTTCGTGGGTGGGTCAAAAAAATCAATTATTCCTTCCCTATTTATCCAAGAGCTTTCTGTGGGCCAGGTCCTGTTCTAGACCTCTGGCAATCCGAAGAGAACAGTTCAAAGCCTCTACCCTCATGGTGCTTACACTGTAGTGTGACAGTAAAAAGATGTGTAGGGTGATTTTAGGTTAGGCAAGTGCTATGAAGAAGGATCAAATAGAGTAAGGGGCTAGAGAGTGGGAAATGGGGGATTTGTGAGTCTGGTTTTAATAGGAAGACTTCTTTGAAGAGGTGACTATTGAGGGGAGATTGGGTTGAGAGACAGGCCACGCTACATGAAGACCCAGGGGACAGCACACCAGGGAATGACACAGTGTTCCAGGCTGGGGAAACAGCCTGAGATGGAAATAGGTTCAATGGGTTTCAGGAAGAACTAAAGGCATTGTGTTCTGCTGAGGGAGAGAGAAGATGATAAGAAGCATGATTAGAGAAGTAGGAGTTTGGATTTCAATTTAAGTGTTGTGAGAGCCCAAGGGAGAGCAATGATTAATAGAGGGAGGTGATTTGATTGTCTTTCTAAAAGGGAAACTCGGACTGCTGGACTGATAATAGACTCCATGTGGTAAGAGTGGAAGAAGGAAGACCAAGATGCTATGAAATTGTCCAGGTGCCCTGTCATGGTGCGTTGGACTAGCATAGGAATTATGGAGGTGGATGAACTGGTTAGATTTGGTTATATATGTTGAAGGTAGGGTTGATTGGTTGTGCTGATAGATGGCCCAGGGGTATGCGAGGACAGAATCGGGATGATCCCAAGGTTTTTAGCTTGAACAACTGGGTCAATAGTAATGCCATTTACTGACGTGGGTGAGAGTGAAGGCGAGGGGGACAGGGAATCAACAGTTCTGTTTTTAGACATTTGCCGATCAATATGTCCACATAAGTGTGGACACTAGAATTGAAAATGGGTCTAGAGAGATTTGTCATCTTCTTCTTAAGACATTTGGAGGGAGGACTTTGCTTTGACACAGAGAGCTGAAAATAGAGTTCTGGTTTCCTCTGGTTACTGACTAATTCTTCCCCCCCAGGATAAGGATGAGGTCTTTATGCTGCTTAGCTTTGAATAGTGATGTAAGTGACAAGGCTGGGGATTGTAACTTAGATACAGAGGTGTTTTCCCTCTACTGCTACATGGTCTTGGCTCTGTGTTTGGGAAAGAGCTGTAACAAGGGCTGGTAATTAGCTGGTAAGCATCAGCATACCTGTGCTGGGCATTAAATATTGAAATATCCCTGTGCCAATTGGTAAATAGCCATTAGTCTGAGTGCCCTGTTGCTTCCAGGCTAGCTGGCAGGGCCTGAGTTCTGGAATACTTCAGCTCTCTCTCTACCTGGCAACTAGTAAGTAATGCCTCTCACTGCAGTTGACTGCCTTGTCTCCATTCCACTTGCTACGAGCATCTTTTCTGATTGAGCATTGCCCTTGCCATACCATAAACGTTGTTCCAATCAGAGTGTCACCCATCGTTCTACCCCTGGGTAGGCCATGACCAAGCCATGTGAAGTCAGAGTCACCTTCCTGGACCAGTCACTTGCAAATAATCCAGATGTTGATGTCCTTGATCTCTTGCATGAATTATGTTTCCATTCTACTTTACCATTCTGTGAACACTATACAGCATGTTTTACAGTAGCCGGTGTCTGGATTGATAAGGCCTTATGTGATTTACTTGTTTCCAGCATAAATACCACAGATTGGGTACTCCCCATCTTACTCTATGGCTAAGAACTGTGAGATTTCAGACAGATCTTTTATTCCTTTCTTCCATATTTATACCACAAAGTATGGCTCTAAGACCAAGATATGAAAAAATTGAATTACTCTTATGAAACAACAAAAGATCTTGCTCTCTCTGTTTGATTCCATGTTCTGTCTTATACTTTGGCCTCTCTCTGATAAAAAACAAAGACAAACCAAAAAAACTGATGATTCCGTAGTACTCTGAAGTCTTGCATGCATAGTGAAGCCTTGGGTATGGTAAAATTCTTCACTTGTTATTTAAATATATACATGTATATTTCTATACATACAGAATATATATTCTATATGTAATTATATATATATATATTATATAATTATATATATATGTGTGTGTGTGTGTGTGTATATATGTATATATATGTGTGTATATATGTATATATATACATATGTTTCCCCGAAAATAAGACCTAGCCAGACCATCAGCTCTAATGTGTCTTTTGGAGCAAAAATTAATATAAGACCAGGTATTATATTATATTATATTATACTATACTGGGTCTTATATTATATTAAAATAAGACTGGGTCATATTAATTTTTCCTCCAAAAGACGCATTAGAGCTGATGGTCCGGCTAGGTCTTATTTTCGGGGAAACATGGTATAGATAGATAGATAGATAGATAGATAGATAGATAGATAGATAGATAAATGATAGACAGATAGATAGATACACACAGACGGTGCCAAGAAATTGTATATACATTTTAAGAAAGGAAAAAGCTATTAAAATTGAAATACGCAATATATACCAAAATATGAATACAAGTCCTGTGTATGAATTTTTTTGGCCCCCAGTATATATGTATATAGAATTCTGTATATGTCATTTTCAACCACCAACATTGAGTTGAGATGTTCTAAGTACAGACTGTGTACATTGATAAACAGGTTGGTGAAGGGACAGAGGCTTTGGGACATGTTTGGGGCAAGTGTCTACTCAGTTCCTGCTTGGTCATCCTACTCTGCCAGAGGGTCCCATGTGCTTTGGAGAGGTGATGCAAACATAGAGTGGTGGTCTGCAGCAGGATGAAGCACATGCTGAGTGGCTGGTGAGGGCAGAGTAGAAAGTGCTATTTCCTGATGCGTGGGCTTGGAAAAGTCCTGGAGGTGGGGGAAACTGATCAGGACTTTGTCAAGTTGGTGCTACGTACCTAAGTAGAGAAAGAAGGCACTTCTGATATTCTAGACTATAAATAAATGTCCCTTAAGATTGATTTTCCTTTAATGGCTTAAAAGATTCTCTCCTTACATCCCGATTAAATGGGATAATTTCTGATCGATGCCAGGACAGTTTATTCTCTAAAAAGTTGTTGGCTAGTCTGGAGAATGATGGAATCAAGTGGCTGGTCACATTTCCTACTGTGTAAAGGTTCTGTGCTTCTGGCACATTTGTTTCAGCCACAAAACCACTTGCCTTTGTTCCACAGGTAATAGAGAACTTTCTTTGTGCCAAGAACTATAGTACAGAGAAGAGTAAGATTGACAAATCTAAATGGATTTTTGGTTAAATTAGACTTGTAAGCCCCTTGGTCTTTCCAAGTTCATAACCCTTTAGGAGGCAAGCTGGCTTTTGCTGCTTTAAATGCTTTTGGCGTTAACAGTAAAATTATGATCGTGGGAGTATTTGTGATCTACCACCCCTATTTCTTTGAGGGCAAGGTTCTTTTTCACTATGTCAGCTGGTAGCTCTCCATGGGGAAAATCTAGGCAGTGGATGATGCAAAGAGAATGCTAAAGAAGAGAGGGAGGCCAAATTGATCTATAATGTAGAACTGAAGTGGGGAAGAGGAAAGACAGAGAAAAGCCATGGGGCTGAATGTCAGGATGCTTTTTTGAAGGGAGTGTTGAAATCAGAAGGGTTTCAGGGAATGTTTTCACTCATTGTGGAAGATATTAAAGGAACAGATATTAAGGAGAGAACATTTTGAGGATACATCCTGAAAATTAAGAATACACCTCTCCTTTGGCATTTTGTAAAGATTGAGAAAGAATTGGAGAATTAAGTACATGTTAGTTGCCTCACTATGTTTATTTGAATGTGACACAATGTCAAAATTGAGCTGCGTGGGGACCCGGGATTTATTTGGGAAATACACTGAAAACACTAAGATATGGGACCCTGACCCAGATCGCCCAAGAACTGAGAACCCAGCATGGTTTGGCTGACTCTGTATGACAGACAATGAGATGGATGGGACATGTGTCTCGTTTTCATCCTTAGAATGTAGGTGGAAGTGATGTGCACCATTTTCATTTATTCATTGGGACATCAGGAAAGAATGGTTTTTAAGCCATTACAGGGAAGTCAATCTTAAAGGACATTTATTTACAAGCTAGAATATCGGAAGTGACATCTCTCATTTTCTACTTAGATAAATACCACGTATTTGGCAGCAATAAATCTGGTCCATAATAAATGTCCCATTCACAATCCTCTTCATCTCCTTCTGTAGTCATCTTTGAGGCCATTAGCTAGAGAGGGCAGAGCTACCGATAAACAGTACCTTGTGGTTTGAGTCACCACGTGGAGGAGAGCTGCCTAACTATGAACACATGAATTGGACTTTATATGTGTGAAAGAAAAATAAATTCTCATTGTGTTAAGTCACTGAGATATTGGGATTTGTTACTGCAACAGAGCCTAGCCTACTCTGACTAATATACTCTATTTCCAAACAAAAAAAAAATATAGCAATAACCTCTCTGCTTCTCTCACTGACTACACTATTAGCCGCTGTTGCTTCCCTTACACTGTGGGAGTAACAGCTGCTAATCCTTAATGAATATGTTCCTCTCATCTCCAACATGTTTTCCAACAAGATTAAAACTCTAATGATGCTGCTTTGGCAAGATGAGGAGAATAAAGTATTGGGAGCTATTTAGTGGCAAATTATGGTTGAATTTTCCTGAAGCCAGTCTCTGTTCTGTAAGTTCAGCCCATGGATGAGTGAGTCTTTGTCTTCCTTTTTTCTTCCCCCCTTGTGTCTTTGTATTTGTTTGCATTTTAGGTTTTGGTATTTGCTTTCCATTTTTATTTATTTATTACACATTTTGCCTGGTTTCAGACTCAAAGAGCATGAGAGTCCTTAGGGAAGTATTTGGCCTTTATAGATATAGATTGTGTTTGGAGCTCCCTACATGGCCAGGTTGGTAAGAATGATGTCTGGAACAGGATCTTCGGGAAAAATCCTTTCCATGGTTGTCTCACTTTGGTTACCTACTAGCCTTGGTCTTTGGTGAGGATTTTGATGTTGGTTCTTTGGGTTGATATGATTTTATTACCTTTTCTTTCTTGTCAGAGGCAAATTGGTAGAATGTATAAGAGCTCAGTTTTTGTGTCTACATTCCAACTGTCACATAGTATCTGTATAGCTCTTGATAAGTAACCTAATTTCTTTAGGACTCTATTTCCTTATTTGTAAAATCAAATAAGATTTTGTATATGTGTTTCTTTAGCATAGTTCTGGCTTATTATAACCACTCAATAATAACTGTTGTTTATACAGTCTTGCACCACTTAACAATGGGGATACTTTCTGAGAAATGCATTGTTAGGCAATTTTGTCATCGTGCAAACATCGTAGACTGCCCTTGCACAAACCTTGATGGTATAGCCCTACTACATATGGTATAATCTGTTGCTTCTAGGCTACAAACCTGTATAGTATGTTACTAATACTGTAGACAACTGTAACACAAAGGTAAGTGTGTGTCTAAACATATATAAACATAGGAAAATACAGTAAAAGTATGGTATAAAAGATAAAAAAATGATACACCTGTATAGAACACTTACCATGAACGGAGCTTTCAGGAGTATAAATTGCTCTGTGTGAGTCAGCGAGTGAGTGGGAAGTGAATGTGAAGGCCTAAAACACTGTACACTAAAACATTGTGGACTTTATAAACACTGTATGCTTAGGCTCTACTAAATTTATAAAGTAACACAAGATTAAATAAAGCCCAAAATTGATGCCATCAAGAGACTGGGTAAACACAAAGTGTATGAGGCTACTGCTGGTATAGCATGGCACACTGTTTTATAGCAAACCTTTTTTTTTTTCATAAGCAGAAAGAGTGCACATTAAAATAGTGATAAGTGTGGTAGAGTAAATATACTAGGCAGTAACATAGCGTTTGTTATCATTATCGAGTATTATATACTGTATATAATTGCATGTGCTATACTTATATGACTGGCAGTGCAGTAGGTTTGTACACCAGCATCACTACAAACATGTTAGAATTGCATTGTCACATGACGTTACAACATCACTAGGCAATAGGAATTGTTCAGTTCAGTTATAATCTTATGAGACCACTATTATATATATGGTTCATCATTGACCGAAATATTGTTATGTGGCTCATTGACTGTATTATTATTATTAGTGACAATATTATCTGTTGTTTCCTCTTTAGTTTTTTCTTATGGTGATTTTTTTTTTTTAATTTTGCATCGATCATGTGTTCATACTCTGCATTGTGAGGGCAACTGAATTTTAGAAACTTCGAGATCATGAGAGCATTTTAAGTAGAATTGTGTCCATAATGGCAGCTCAGTGTAGAAATTCAAAGGCTAAATGCTATTTGGTTCACTGAGAATAGTCTTTTCCATTGTAACTTTGGTATCAGGCTATGGTGGGTGCACGAAGAAGGACAACTTACTCAAATCCACCAATAGCAGAAAAATAAGGTATCACTATCATTGCCTTTCTTTGTTCCCTTCTTCTTTTAATCTGGAGATCACATTTGTAAGAAAAGGGATGGAAAGGGGGCAATACAAAAGGAGGACAGTTAAAGCCAAGGGAGATTCATTGTCTGAAATCTCTGCTTCCCACTTCCATGGCCATTGTTGGGAAGTTCTTCCCCACAGCCCTGTTAGGTTTCTGCATGTCTTACAACGAAGCACTAACTGTTCTTTTTCCAGACTTTCTTTTGAAGGATGTTCATATAACAAACAGTCTTGAAAGATAGAGAGAGTGCCTTTCTCCAGAGTAAAGGGCAAACACACTTACCACCCACTAGAAAAGATTCAAGTTTCCAAAGCTCTGAGTTCCTCTCCTATAATGCAACCACAGAGCATTCAGGCATCCATCTGGGCCTGTCCACAGAGCCCCTTTGAGACTGTGGGGCAGGAGAACTGATACAAATATGCTGATGCTCATGCTCTTTCTATGCTATGAGTAATAAAGTTCTTTGTCTCTCGCTCTTCTGCCAGCACCCATGAAAACCGTGGCAGGCTAACTTGTTTGCTTTCAAGTAGGGTTAAATCTTAGACCTTTCTTAGTTCTTGACAGCACCGTCTAGTCACCAGAATTCTAAGTTGCCTTAAAGCCACTTGAGAATAAGGCAGGTTAAAACTAATGTAAGTGGATTGAAGCCATGAGCCATGTGTGGCCCAGTGTCAGAGAGTGTCTTTTGTGTCTTTATCCTCTTCTTATTCCTCTACTCCTCCTGCATTATTAAAGCCCCAGTTTGACAAGAGCAAAATCATCCTTGAAATGTGAGGTAGGGGGAAGAGTCTTAAGAAGTGAAACCAGAATCCTCTTTAACACAGTCAGGGGGGAGAAATTGGTGGCATTTATACATTAGCTCTCTCTGAAGTAAGAGTTGAATCTTTTACAATTTACAAATATTTCCAATAGATGATTCTTTTCCTTTGCTCTGGTCTATATCATTATAACAGAAACGTATTAACAGAAGTAGTTTATTTGGTTGCTTATATTTGATCCAACTCATATGGATGTGGGCATTAATGAATAAATGGCTTATTTAACTTTAGTTTGTGAGTATAGAGGAGCATGTTATGAACTGAATGATTGTGTCCCTCCCAAATTCTTACGTTGAAGCCTTAATCCCCAGCGTGATGGTATTTGAAGATGAGCCTTGGGAGCTATTTAAATAGGGTTAGATGAGGTTATGAGAGTGGGGCCTTCATCCAACGAGATTAGTGCCCTTATCAAGAGATACAAAAGAGCGCTCTCTCTCTCTCTCTCTCTCTCTCTATTTCCCCTCCACCCCCACCCCAGGTGAGGATACAGTGAGAAGGCGGCCAACTGCAAGCCAGGAAGAGAGCTCTTATCAGGAACGTAATTGGCCAGCACCTTGATCGTGGACTTCCCAGCCTTCAGTACTATGAGAAATAAATTCCTGTTGTTTAAGCCTCCAGCCTGTGGTGTTTGTTTTGGTAGCCCTAAGAAACTAATACAGCATGCAGACACTGAAGAGACGTTTGGCAATCAGAAACGTTTGGGAGGGTCTTTGCAGTTGGTCTTTATAAGAAACCTCCTCTGGTTTCACTGTCGTCCTTTATACCATGTTAAGGTATGTGAGGTGCGGATGATGTTAATCTGCATAAGACACGTATGAACACGTTTGACCCAGCATGCCTTCCTCGAGAAATTTCACTAAGCCATCCCAACTCCCACACATACTTACCTGAATCATCTGCCTCAAATAGTCATTCTATCAAGACACTTTGCCTGCTCATTGATTTATGATGGCTTCTGTTTTCAGAATTCATCAGCAATCACTTATTGTGATTTCTTGCTTGTGTCTTCTCAGCATGCCACTTGATATCTCTAGTCTATATGAGCAGCTGTAACAAAATACCATAGACTGTGTGGCTTAAACAAGAGATATTTATTTCTCACCATTCTAGAGGCTGGGAAGTCCAAGGTTAAGATGCCAGCATGCATGGTTGTACTCTGGTGAGGGCCATATTCCTGACTTGTGGATAGTTGCCTTGTTGCTGGGGGAGAGAGGAAGCTTTGGTGTCTCTTCCTCTTCTTAGAAGAGCACTAATCCTATCATGGGGCCTTCACCTGTGTGATGTCATATAAACCTAATTATCTCTCAAAGGCCTCATCTGCTAATATCATCAGTTGGGGGGTTAGGAATTCAACATCGGAATTTTTCCAGGACACAGACTTATAGTGCACAACAGAAGGTTTAGGGAGGTTGAAGCTTTTGAGCCATATAGCATTTTTCCTTTCAAAATATCTGCCCAGAAAATGACAACCCAAGAACTCTAACTAATTAAGCCCTGTCTAGCCCATTTGGTGGCAGCATTCATGCAACAGTTCTCTTTTGAGCCTTTGCTAAGACACAGTGTGTGTACCAGTATGCAGGAGACACAGCATCTAAAAACAGATCTCAGTTTTGATATTCATTATATTTGTTTTAATGATAATGGCCATTCACCTCCTGAAAAGAAGGGGGCTATGTCTATTAATGAAGAAAGTATCTAAGGGGCTGAGATTCCAGTTTTGTATAATCGCAGGATAATATTCATTAACTTGGTTTTCCAAAAATAACAACCAACTTAATGGGCTTCTAGGGAGAAATGTTGCTTGACTTAAAAGAGATTTGTACATACTCCTACTAGATAGATTCAGTAAGAATGAGGTTTTTCAATCCTAGTAACCGGAATTTTTTTTTTTTTTGTAAGAGATAGCTATTTTTTTTTTCCTTTTTAAAAAATAATAACTATTAATTGCTGGTAATTTTTTCCAGATCAATTAAATTGCCGTCTCCTGGTCAAGGCCTTAAAAGGAAAGAATAGTTTTCTTCCTTTTGGAAGAATAATAAAGCACTTACAATGTTTCTGTTTCATTGCAGGGCTGCCCACTTAAGAATCTAGTTCATCTTGCTCTGGCAAACATTTCCTGAATCACTTCATTGTTTGAATGGCTCCCTCCCATTAACAGGAAAGGAAGATATCTTTCAACAGAATATATTAGACTTATCAAGAATTACTCTTTGCCAGTGGATAGTCTTTTATCTAGTTTTGTTTTGGAATAGAAATATAATGCTGCTTATAATAGAATCTTAGAACATAGAAGGAATTTAGAAATCATACAGTTCAACCTCATTGTTTCAAGCTGAGATAACTGGGACTGAGAAGAGAAACTTGCTAATTAGTAAAGAAGCAGAACTAGAATCAAGGCTCCTTGGCTTCCAGCTCAGTATGGTTTCTGACCCATGATACTCGTTTCCTTTCTCATTGGATGGGTCTTTGTCAGCCATATTTCATCCTCATCCATGGTAAATGACAGAGAAACAATGTGCAAATCTCATGGTAATGTTCATGCAACAATTCTTTGAGCCTTCTCTAGGACTCAAAGATTTATGAGACATGTCTCCAGAAAACAGGGATTTTGGCCTCTTGAAAAGTTCCACAAATACTTCTTGAGCATTTATCGGTGCCGGACACTGTAGGTCACAGGGGCAAACTGACATTCACACAGCAGTCATTGACTGTCATGGGAATTGAACATTCTTGCTTAGACTCTTCTTGAAAAAAAAAAAAGATGAAAATTCTTACAGGGACTCAAGTCTATGAGGGTCCCTGCTAGTCCAGTAGGGAAATGGTAGGCACTTACTACACCTCAACATGCAGAGATCCAGAACATGAAAGGAGAGAAACATAAGTGAGTCTGAAACTACTTGCTGGGTTGATTGTCCTTTTTGAGCGAGCCCAAGGGAGGTTTCTCTGGGATTTCCATCCTCCTCTTCCATCACCTTTCATCTTCCGCCCATTCTTTCCCTCCCTAGAGCCCTGGAGCTACTCTCCCAAGCACTTGCTTCTCGTTCATATCTGTGTGCAGGGAAGGCTCCATTTGCTGCACATGTGCAGCTTCGTGTGAGTTCACATCAATCATTTTTGTCTACCAGAGCTATTTATTTTTAAAACATTAGAATTTGTGGAATGAAAAGCTTTTATAATTGAAGGATAGGGACCCAGGCCTTTAAAAATCTGGAGTGGCTGGGATGTCACCTCTGCCTTGACATCTTGTTCTAAGCACTTACAGGTCACAGTCAGGAGTCGCTCGTGTCCATCTTTCTATCTATGGATTGGTAACTCTCTTTGGTCAGCATAGCTGAGGTGCAGAATGGGCTCTTTCCTATAGACATTTTGACAAATTTGTGGACAGTAAAGGAGTCCTGGTTCCCTTATTCACCATGGCCCAGTTGGATTTTCATATTTAAATATTTTTAATTAAAAAAATTAATGTTGAGGTTTTAGGTAATTGTTGTGTCATTGCAATTAAAAGAATTCACAGACTCCGCCTGAAATGAGGAGGGCAAGGAAGGAAGTTTATTCAAGAAGAAGGAAGCCGGCCCAGACGTTGCCGGGGCAGAGGACTGCACCTCACTTTCGGTTAGCTTTTCCTTATAGAGGAAAGGGTAGGTAAATTTCCTTGTGGCAGGAGATGTGACGTATAGACTGAGGTCATTTGATTGACATATGCTGGTTATATGACTAGTTTCTTTCTGCGCATGCTCTTACCCAGAATGCACACAGAGAAACCCACAGGTGTGGGGGCCAAGCCTTAATGTTCATTCCATTCTAATTGCATTATAATTAGACTAGAGTTCAACTAACGGGCAGGTATTGGCAGTTTGTGTATGTGTGAAGAACCAGTTAAAACCAGTTGGGTCTTATTTCCTCTTTTAATGAGGGTTTAGACATCTTAGATTTACTTCTAGGGGATGAGCCTGGGTGGTTCTTGGGGACAGGATGCAGTCCCCTGTCAGGTTCACTTTTATTAACCCTTTTCTGCCCCAACAGTAATTGTATGGGGTTAATTAACAATTTTTATAGGGTTAAGTTGAACTGTTGGGTGATGTTAAAATCAATGATAAGGGTAGAAAGAATGATATAATAATTGTTAGCACCTTATAGTTTACTTAGTACTTTCCTCTATTTAATTTTATCCTTAGAATGACTCCATTGGTATTATTTCTATTTTCCTTTTGTAGAAACTCAGACACATTTAGCCAGTGGTGGATCCATGACTTGATCCTATGTTTTTGGGTTCTGGATTATGTGTTTTTGCTTCATGTCATTCTGCTTCGTTGGTAAGAACTGAAAGGTAAACCAGAAGGACTGCCAGGCAGTTAGTTATGAAAGAGAAGCCAGATGGTGTTTATCCTGCCATGTTTTCAAACAATATCCATGGACTTGAGATAATGATGGACTTGAGGGAGTGATCCCGTGGGTCCTCTTGACCATGTAGCCAGATTCACCTAAGAGATGGAGTGTGTAAGGAACAGCTTCAGTCCTTAATCCCACCCTGCTCTGCTTCCTGTGGACCTCTGCTTAAGGCTTTACCAAAATGAGACAATCTCAAACTCAACCTTTGAGGTCCTGACATTTTTATTGGTGTTGAGAACACTAATTTCTAGCAGATTCTTGCTTTCCTCTAAATACAAACCTCAGGACTGTCATCCTTTGAGACCTTGTCATATTTGTGGTTCTTGTCATAGCAGAAAAGAGCATCTGAAACTTTTCCATCCAAGTATCCTTAACAGTAGAGGAGAATGAAGGAGGAACCTTGGGCATTTGGGTATAAACTCAAGCAGCAGTATCTCAGCAGGAAGTGTCTCTGACTCTTGTATTTACAAAAATTAATGGAAATTTTACGTTAGGCTCTAACATATTTGTTTCCATATTACAGATAATGTTCAGGATGACTTACAATGAAGAATGTATGCTTTCTAGACATTTCTGCTGTGGCTTTGTGTCCCCAGCACTCTGCCAGCTGCCCTTGTGTTTCTCTTCTCCAGTTTAAGAAGCACTGACCCAGGCTAGTACTCGAGTTCCTCATTTTCTTCCACAACTGTAGAAATCTGGGGTCATTCCTGATAACCAAGTAGGTGTGGTTAGGGTCTGCATCAGTGGCTCTTAGACATTTACAGTCACCAGACCAAAATGTTTCACACCACACCAACTTTCCATTTCCACACACAAGACCCATCATAATGGTAAAGTAGTCCCTCCCACTTCAATTTCACTTTCTGCAGTTTCCGTTACTGTGGTCTGAAAATATTACATGGAAAATTCAGGAGATAAACAATTCATAAGTTTTAAATTGTGCACCGTTCAGAGTAGCATGATGAAATCTCGCTCTATCCCACCCAGGACGGGAATCACCCCTTTGTCCAGAGTGTCCATATTGTATATGCTACCTGCCCATTAGTCACTTAGTAGCCATCTGATGATCAGATCAACTGTCAAGTTTGGACACAGTGCTTGTGCACAGTACCCCTGATAGTAGCCTAACGCTACGTCACAATACCTACATCGTTCACCTCACTTCATCTCATCATGTAGGCATTGTATCACCTCACATCATCCCAAGAAGAAGGGTGAGGTGATATAATAAGAGAGAGAGAGAGAGAGAGAGAGAGAATATCCATTCACATAACTTTTATTACAGTGTGTTGTTATCATTGTTCTATTTTATTATCATTCTTAATCTCTTACTGTGCCTAATTTATAAGCTAAACTTTATCATAGGTATGTATGTATTGTAAAAACAGTATATATAAGGTTTGGTACCGTCCATGGTTTCAGGCATACATTGGGCGTCTTGGAATGTATCCCCTGCAGATGGGAGGCCACTGTACAGGTAGGAGGAAGAACACTGCTTTTGTAACAGTAAGAAGTGATGTCTGGATTTAATACAAAGGTAATTTGTTCACGGAGGAAGAATAAGCACGCCCATATTACAGATAACAGTATGAGCTTGCTGACAGCGTGAAGAGCTTTGTGGGCCAAACTTTGACAACCAGTGATTTGTCAGGAGCCTGGTGTGACCAGATGTTTGCCCCACTTGAAAAGAGGCAATAAAGAGTTGGCAACGTGGACATATAATCCAGGATGTGTAGGTAGGGCATTTATGAACTGATGGCAGGTTACATAATGTTCAGGACTGACTACCTAATTTGCAGGCCAGTGCAAAGTGAAAATGGGTCTTTTGTGCAAAACTTATGAAGAATTTCAAGATGGCAACAGCAGAGCATTAATTCAAGTACATGGAGCCCTGTGTAATTGCACAACTCAGATGCCCGTGTGACTGACCCTGATAAAGTTTCTTAAATTAAGAAAGTTCTTTCTGTGTAGAATAAAACCCTGTTGTTCCACAAATATGTGTTGTTTTCCCATTTAAAGTGATTGGAAATCTTAATTCCTAAAATATATTTTGTGGAGGACCAGAGAGTTTGTTTTCAAATAATGTTTATTTTATCAGAATAAATGAGTGTTCTGTCTGTGAACACTGATATTAGTGACTGACTAATCTTGAGTGAAAAGGATTCTTCCTTTGACTTCTCTTCCTTTTGCCAAAGATCCATAGATTTCTATCACATAGACTCTGTTTTTTACACTCTGGTTTCACATCTTGCTCTCTGGACTCCCCTGAGTGTGTTTTAGCAGCTCTGAGGTGCCTTGTGATGAGCATTAGACAATTTGCACATTTTGGGCCCCAGAAGGAGGAATTGGAGGCCACAAATTTCCCAGTTGTATCAAAGAAAACCCTGTGTACTGTAGGTAGTAAAGGAGAAATCGATTGCTCTCAAATTTTCCTAAGAGAAAAGGGTTAAAAAATTAGTTTTACCGACAAAAGCTCTTTATTGATAAGAATACATGAGCTCGGTTGTCAGGATAGGGGCTTGACCGTCATTGCATTTTACAAGTTTGAATTGCAAGGATGAAAAGTAATATGCTTCAGTGGTCCTCTCTTTTATTTGCTTCATTAGGTAGACACAGAGTGGGGACATCATCATAAAATCTGGACCTCTAGTACTTTTTAAAAAAACTAGGCAGCTGTGTAAAGGCCCCCAAACAAGGACATCATGATGATGCATTGCTAGATCTTAATTAAAACAGGAGGAAACGTGTTGTTACCTCACTTTTAAAAATTGAGATACTTTATGACGCAAATGCCTACTTCAGTTACAATTTTTTGTTGGGCTAGTTTTTAAAATTTTCTTGATTTCTGTTATTAGCCACCATCTTCTGGGAAGGGGATACCTTTCATCTTAAATCTTGATGTTACTTGGTATGATGGTGGATGGAAGGAATAGCTCACCAGGTGAAATGACTTAGACTGAAGGAGGCCTGATGGCAGCTGGCAGCTCATGGTCCAGCAAACACTTGACCAGTACATGTGTACTTGACCAACCCATTGCTGGAAACAGACCACCATACACTACCCTGGGGTTAGCAGATGCTATACCCTCAGGGCTAAGCTAATGTAAATTACAAAGCTGATGGCATTTGTCCCCACACATCTCTGTTTTCTTCATGGCGATCAAATTTTGTTTACCAGCAGAGCCCCAGTTAGCCTATATAGTGCTTTTGTGGGAATTAGGAAAAGATGACCTTTCAGAGCAAATCCACTAGGCCAGATTCAGCCCTCACTTGTCATCCTTGTGTGGAGTGTGAGCTGCCTGCACTTAACGGGGATGCTCAGTATTGCAGCGAAGGGGTCTAGCCATTCTCCTTCCCCCTATTCAAACCTTCTTTGTTGTGGGGCTTTTTTTCCCCAGGGCCTTTATTTTACCCAATGACCTAAATACACAAGGATTATGTTCAGACCAAGATGTTAATAGCAGTGGTTGTTCCAGGCATGCTATTATATTACCAATGCTGTTCTCATTGCCCAGAACACTATTTCCTGACTTCACATTTCATAAAAATCCCATTCATTTTGCAAGGCTTAACTCTAATATCAATTACTCTGTGAAAAAACTCCTGACCCTCTCAACGGAGTTAGTTATTTCCTTCTCTGAATAGTTGTGGTACTTGGTGTGTTCATCTATTTTCATATTTCTTACATTGTTTAATAAGTATTTACACATCAGTCTCCCCTAATGGGAGATCCCCTTGAGATTACAGGCAGTGGCACTCATTTTTATATCCATGGCTCATGGTTTATTATTTAGACATGAATATGTACTCAACAAGTAAATAATGAATCATGGTGTTGAATGAACTGGTCAGTCCGACTTTGTACCCGCCATGGGCTTTTCACTTAACTAGGGGACTCCCAGAGACTACTTGTTAAAGCAACTGATCAAAGCATAGACTGCCGGAAGGACAGACCCCTCTTGGCTCTTTGCCTGAAGCCCAGTCAGTATTTTGTATTCCATTCATGGTTGGATCAGGAATTAGTAAGAACTCTATAAGGAGTGGTTTTATCCTTGTTCCTTGTTTTTGTTTGTTTGTTTGTTTTTTTAACCTGAGTCTCAGGAGCAATGGGACCCTCCAAATATATGCTAGGAAATCCTTTAGTTTCCTGGATTCGAGACAAATTTGCTGTTTGTGTTTATTCAGCAGTATTATTGAACAGAAAGCACTCTCTGTGAGGTAACATACACGCTAATTGGGGAGATTTATAAAGTGATAAAATACACAAGAGGTCAGAAATCAGTGCAACCTATGGTGACTGGGGAAGTCTTCATGGGAAGAGTTTTTGAGATGGAACTTGAATGATGAGTAGGATTTCAGCTTGTCCATTCAACTGAGAAATACTTATCTGATGTGCCCCATTCTGTTGTGGGATATAAGGATACAAAGATGACGCAGTAAGGAGTATACTTGCATCAGTTCCAAATTTATGAGGTGGTGGAGCCCCTAAAAGCAATGAGTTCTTTGCCCAACCCCATGAAGTATTGCCAAATTAACACAAAATAACTAAATGGGCTAAGCCAGATTTCAGTACAAACACAAGGAGAGTCCATATGTTCAAAAAAGTTTCGTTTTTTTTAAATTGAAGTTTATTGAAGTGACAATGGTTAGTCGTTACTGAAGTTAGTAGATTTAGTTAGTCAAGTTGTAGGTTTCAGGTGTACAATTCTGTAATACATCATCTATGTATCACATTG
The DNA here is from genome assembly GCF_004115265.2 of Rhinolophus ferrumequinum. Lineage (NCBI taxonomy): Eukaryota > Metazoa > Chordata > Mammalia > Chiroptera > Rhinolophidae > Rhinolophus > Rhinolophus ferrumequinum. The sequence continues at coordinate 42,351,004 of NC_046295.1, read as the reverse complement.
TGTGTTCACCACCCAGAGACAGTTCTCCTTCCATGTGTTTGTTCCTGTTTACCCTCATCTCCCCACTTACCCTCTGGTTGCCACTAAACTATTGTCTGTGTCTATGAGTTTTTGTTTTAACATAAAAAAACAGTGTTGGAGAAAGCTAAAAGGGAGAATTTTATCAAGTATCTCATATTTCTGTATATGTTACCAAGAAGAGCACTAAAGATGGAACACCAGGGAAGACAAATACTTTAAAAACTTACTGAAGAAGATGAGTCAGAAAAAGAATCTTGAATTGAGGCAGAGGCTGTTCGTCAAGTTCATTAGCTTGCTTGGGTATGATGCTGTTGATTTTGTTTTCCAAACTCAGTTTTGTCTTTAAAGTTATACTGTGCCTGTTCAAGGCCGCTTCAGTTACTTCCATTTCTGCTAAGTTTGTTCATCAGTTCTCCAGAGAAGTTCAGGCCGTGAGACCAAAAAAGTTTTATGTGGTGCAAATGCAGCATCTTTAGAAAGAAACTAAATGTGGGCAAGATGTTTGGCTCGTCAGGGCAGTTCCAAAGGGTCTAATTAGGTCCTGAGGAGTTGTTGCTTGTTTGTAGCGCTGCCCATAACTATAAAATCATCCTTCAACGAATTTAACCAACGAATGTGCCTGAAATTCAACACTTGAAATCAAATAGACAGTAAAATGACCAAACTTCTTTTTCACTCCCTTTTGGAATGTTTTGGGATCAGCTTAATTTCTTTCTCCTATTTCTTTCCCCTGGTGTTAGATCCCAAGGAGTATTTAATCTACTATGGCTTATCACATGACAGCATCGAAAGCACTTGATATGGGATATTTGGAGGAGGCGGCATAGGAGAAAGCCAGAGCCTTGCATAAGGGAGCCTGTGTGTTTTCTCCGTCAGGTCTTTATTTCTAACCCTAGGTAATTACAGTCAACAAATATCAATTGTGCAGTACCGTATTCCATGCAGCAAGTCTCTTTGGCCAGAAAGAAATGAGTGTAAAACACTGTCATCCTTTCAAGGTTTCTATAATCAGCTTAATGAACATGGCGTAATTTCAATCATTAAGAAAACGGTATCTTTTTTATCCATTCTAATGTTTATGTTTATTATACTCGATGCAATGACATTTGTTTAGCGACACTGCCTTTAGATGAGGAGCTGAGGTCGAGCTGGCACTCGGACAGAAGCATGTCATAGTACAGAAGAACATGAAGTGGCTTTGCGTTTTTCTGTTCAGAAGTGTTTGCAGTGCTGAATATTTTCACACAGTACACTTAGCGACGTGTTCATGGACTCTCGGCCTGCAGGGGAGATAACAGCTCCCTCCCTGTGGGTCTGAGGAAACCCCAGTGTGCCATTTCCATTCTCCCTGTCCTGGGAGATAAACAGCCTTGTGCTTGGGCACTCTTCCAAAAGACTCATATCTTGTCTTTGTTTTAAAAAACAAAACAAACAAAACAACAACAACGACAAAAACTCAGCCGGTCTATGAAGCGGCGCTTGTCTTTTGAAAACATCCTAAAAGCCTTAAGTGCTGCTTTCCTATCTTTCTCTTGTCAAAATGGTTGCAATGTGAATTTTGCCACAGTAAAATTCATTTCCTGTCTGTGGAGCTGCCCATATTTACTTTATCACACTCACGTGCCTGTCAAGTGATAGTGTGGGTTAGTTGAGAGCGGTAGGAAGTGAAAAGGAAATGAGAAGTGCAGTATTTTATAATCACACGATTAGCATCTCGCTTTGGGAACAACGGTTTGGAAGGGAGTGGTGTGATGAGCTGGATAAAAGTGTAGAAGCAGGGGGCTCTGAGGCGGAACCTCTCTGCTGCTCCTTCCTAATTGTGTGACCTCAGGCTCGGAGAAGTTAAATAGCCGCTGGCTTCATCTTCTGTAAGATGAAGGGTGTGTGTGTACTGCGGTCAGCATGATGTACTTGGAAAGCCCTGGCTAGATGGTAGTTATCACTAATATGAATAAAGAGCTAGGAAGAGTATTGAAGGCATTTGTCACCGAGAATCATCTTCTGTGCTCATGAGCTGTGATAGCCCATCTGGGGTAGAAAAGGCACATTCCCGTCTGTAATTCATTCATTTAGCTCTTCAAATCCTTTGTGAGCTGAGCCAAGGAATAAATCTTTGACATTAATTTAGCAAGTAGTGATCAAATATCAGGTGTGTACTTGTGTATCATGCCAAGTGGTATGGAGAATGCAAGTATAGAAGATGCGGCAATAGTAGCAACCGTTTCCAACCGGGGCCTGTAAAATGGCAAACAGATACATCATAGTGCAGACCTAGTGCCAGGCAAGGGATAGAAAGTGTTTAGTAGTTTGGAAGTAGAGATGATTTCTTGGCAAAAGGTGGCATGGGAAGTGGGCATTAAAGAGTGGTGGAAATTCTGGGGAAAGGCATTTCAGGCAGAGAGGCAACAATAAAAGCCTAGTTTAATCCCCGTACTTACACAAATGCTAGTCACTTATTTTCTATTTCCTAGGGCCTTCAGTATTCTTCATTTTTATAACACATTAATATCTTCTTGCTTTAAACAAAAACAGAGCTGTTTGCAGTGGGCTTGGACTTGCGGAGTGTAGCCAGCTCTCTTACACATATGGGGAAGGCACCAGGGTTGAAACTTGAGCAAATCTGTCAGGGCCAAGGACAAGCCCAGGATCTTCCGTTCTAAGAAACAGTTGCTACCTACAAACTCAGTTATAAGCCAGGAGCGGGTTTCTCATGGCAGTTGACTAGTTCTTTCATTTCTTTCGCCTTCTGTAGACACCAGCCAAAGTATTACATTTTCGTAGCGTGCGCGAGACCCTTTTGAAAATTGAAAGACTAGGGGTGAAGGATGTTTTACCAAGACTGACTAGCTCTGTGGCTTTGGTGTCATCTCAGCTCAGGTTCTTCAAAACCCAGCAGCCTACATATGGACACGTGAAACTTTGGGTGTCCGACACACTGATTGATTTGGTTTCAGTTCTTATGCTATTTAGGGCCATCTGGAAACCAGAGCAGTGGGAGGATCCATGGCAAGTTACCTTTTCTTTCCACCACCCTGAGCTGATGTCTCGGGGGCTGGGGAGTGCTGATGACCTCTGAAACTCTGACCCTGCCTTTTTTCGTAGAGCAGACAGAATCTCTTTCTTGGACTAGAAGAATTGAATATCTGGAAAAACCTAAGCCTAGATTCAAAGAGTAGGTGTACTCCAGTTTCTAAACTCAGAGTTTTTATATTCCGACTCTTTTTGAGTCTGTTGTTCCAACATGTTGCTGCTGAATTATTTCCTTATTATTTCTTTATATCTCGTTTCCAATTTATTTAGTCTTGGCAGAGATATAATCTTTCCCTACCCCAACTCCCAGCAAATGTGGCCTTGCTGGTGAACGGGCTTTATAGATGCTGATGCGTTAGGAGAAAAGGAGGTAGTACTACGAAGTCCTTTCTGAACATTGAACAACTGTACAACATAAGGTGGTTTTAGCTTTATTAGACCTTCTCATTTGCTCACTAGTAGGGAAGAATAAAAACGTACTTCAGAGCAAGCTTTTAAAGCTATGTATCTATTTGACCTGACTTGTTTTTCTTTCACCCTTTCTCTTCTTTGCCAATATGTAGTTGAACAGCCCAGTTGAAAAGGAGAATCTGTACAAAAGAGAGTGACTGTGATCCTTTGCAGGATGTGTTGTGACAGCCCGGATCAGAGCTCAGATGGTGCAGACCAACACGTTGCCTTCTGCTCGGACATCTGAGTGTCCGTTGCTATGCCTGTGCTTGTCTCCTCATCATTTCAGCCTTCAGAAGTCAGGAGTGTTAGGGTGTTTTGTTCATGCAAAGTACAGCTTTGGCTTCTACCTCTGTAACTGGGGGTGATAACACTGCCTCAAGACCTCATGGTTTTTATGTGATTCTAAGGTAATCATGTCTGTAATAATCCATGGAACAAAATAAAGTGCTAACAAGGTATAGAATCGTAACACATCCATCATTAAAGAATTGAACGGATTTTTTTTCCTGCAAATGAATCTAGGACAAAATTTGAAGTTGCACATCATGCCTGTAAGTGCGACGTCCTCTATACTTAGGGGACCTTCCTCCCTGCTTCCTGCCATCTCCCTGCCCCCCACACCAGCTCCCTAATAATTTTTCCTAAGGAATAATTGATCATTGAAACTAAGCCCAGTCAAGAGAGAAAAGTCATGCCTTGTGAGATGTGACTTTCCCGTGATTAAATACCTGATTTTTGTTCAATTAAATTATTAATCAAGTATCTGCTTGTATTTGGTGTTAAGCCAGGTACTCTGGTCATCAGTTCTGTCTCAAAGGGTATGTACTTCGGGAAGGGCAATAAAGCAAGAATATAAAGTATTATACCACAGTGGACCGCAGTGTAGTGTTACTGCATGTACCTTTGGTACATTTGGCATGTACCTTAACAAATATAGCTATGGGAGCTGAAAAAGAAGAAGAAATATTTCGAGTACAGAAGAATCAAGAAAAATTTATGAAGGGCGTAGGATGGGTAAGATGTAGATCAGGGATTGCAAATTCAAATGCCTTCAGAGGACCGAGCAGGTAACCTTATGAGAAAGTCAGGTTGGTGTAATACTGTAGGGAGTGGTGGTGACTGGGGTAAACTGGAGAAGGCTCATCTCTCCTACAAGGGTGGCAACTTTTCAGGTAAAGCCCATGGTTGCTGCCTGGGAATATAGGACCAAAGTGGTTAGATCTTGTATTTCATGAGAATGTAGAACTCTACTCTTATAGATGAGATATTCCAATTTTTGATAATTAATAAAAGCAAGCCAAGATCACATGAGAGTAAACATGTACATACCCATACACAGAATTATTAGGTTACGACCTCTGAGAGAAATGTTAAGGGATAGATTCAAGCACCCCATGCACAGAGAGGGAAGTGTTAGACATGAAGAAGAAATCACGTGGTTCTCATCAAACCGGAACATTGAGTGTAAGAAGGGCGTTATGGGGAATCTACGTGGAAAGCTGGTCAGAGGACCGTGAAGGTCAGATAGGAAGTTTGAACCTTATCCTCTCGGAATGGGGAGCTAATGACTGTTTTTGATCAAGGGAGTGGATTTACCAGATGGAAGAAGAATCTGATCCACTGTAAGAGAAGCGTTCATCAGAGAGCAAGGCACTATGTTGCTGTATGACGTACCACCGTGCTACATGTTTTGCGCAGATTAAACCATTTCACCCTAACAAACTAAGGTAGAGAGAGATTTTGTTAATTATGTGCATTTAACACATGAGAAATGGAGGGTTCTGGGAGCTCCCCCAAATAATATAGCTAGGGAGGGAGGGGCCAGGATTTGAATCCAGGGACATTTAATTTTTAATGCTTGGATAATGAGCCCCTCTGGTATACCCAAATTTTTTCGTTTAAAGGGAGTGGGAGAAATCTATTATTTCTTTCAATCCAGTAACTTTTTCTTCTGTAATTTCACCAGATATTCAAATATCTGAGAGAAAGGATGGAGTGTTCAATTCTACCGGGAGGGTTAATACTATGAAATGGTTTGATGTAGGAGGTAGAGCACTGGCTGTGGGGAGGGTATGACCAATGCATTTCTCCTTGAATATAATGGGTGATTGTCCAACAAACGCAGTATTTTGGTCTGCCTTCCTGGAGGGCAGGGCTCATCTCTGAGAGCATGTTAACATTGTCATTTGTTGTCTGTCACTAAACATGTGATGACTAAGTTACTGATTTTTTTTTTCAAGGTTCTGACTTGTGTTTCCCTATTTCTCAAGAAGAATGTGGAATCTCTTACCCCAAAGCCAGGTCTGGCATATTGTCTACACTCCTGACCTGTGCCAGTAGTGATTTCAAATGTTTAAAAAATGTTTAATGTGTTCATTGTGTTATTCTTACTTATTTGCTGCTTGGCCTTGTGGTTTTATAATGGGAAAGTGAATAAGATGAGGTCTAAGGTCCACTTAAGGCTGGAATTTCTTAGTTCTTTGAAAATGAGCTGATTGTGGGGCATTTTACTGATAAGTAATAGTACCTTCCTAATTACTTTGTGCACAATCTTTTATTACATGTGTGTGGCCTCAAGGTTACCTTTGTTTGTTCCATGGGTGAACGAGTCTTTCAAAAGGTTACTTCCCTGGCCTTTTGCTGTGCTGCATCTCCTCATCACTCTGGCACAGAAACTGGCTCACACAGTGGGAGGTGGACCACTGCCAGTAGACTTGTGGGACAGTAGGACAGAATAAATGAAATCAGGGCTGTCGTGGAAAATGTGGGACATCTGGTCAGCATGCCATGACGTTTCCCCAGGAGAGAAGCGAAGCGGCGGGGCGGTGCCATGGCTCATAAGAAATGTGACACTGCTTCCACCTGTCTGTAGGTCACGTTGGTTTTGTTGTGAATCTTACGGGTGCTCCCGCAACAAGGAGCGCATACCAGTTTCCTTCAGGACAAAGCCCAAGCCCAGAAACTTTATTTTGCAGGGAGAAATCTCTTAAGAATTGACTACAGAGGGTTAGGGAGATGATGGGGAAGTTGGCTGAGTTTAAAGTGACATTGTACTGGTTTCCTATCCTTAGCATTGGCTTTCCCCTCCTTTCTGGGGAGGAGGGGCATGAGTATACAGTTGACCCTCCAACAACACAGGTTTTAACGTGCTGGTCCTCTTACACACAGATGTTTTTCAAGAAACATATGTACAGTCGACCCTTTGTATCCCTGGGTTTCACACCCTGGAATTCAACCAACTGTGGACTGAAAGACAGTCTTTTCGATCTGATGTTGGGGCTCCGAGGATGTGGAGGCTAACTGTGTACCTTGTTCTATGCCATTGTATACAGTGAACTTGAGCATCTGTTGATTTTGGTATCTGTGGAGGTCCTGGAACCAATCTCCTATGGATACTGAGGGACTGTAGTTCAGTTTTGGGGGAGTCAAATGTTATACGTAGATTTTTGACTCCATGGGGGTTGGTGCCCCTAAACCCCATGTTGTTCAAGGGTCAATGGTACTCTTATTTAATATTTTCCTGACTATAAAGATGTATGTTGCAAAGCATCATATTAGGAAGTTATCTTCTTGGTGCTGAAGGCAATAACTCGGATGGTTATACTTAATTAAAATCCTAGAGACTGCTTTGGCAGGCAACTCCAACTGTCAGTGTTGCTTTAGGTAACCTAGTTTACCCAGTGTATACTGACTAAAGGTTATAACCCAAGTGAAGAGGAAACAGGCAATATCCAGCCATCCTCTCTGCTTTCTCCACCTGGATGAACAAACACCCCCCGCCCCTTTCTACAAACACATATCTATAAAGGCTGAGCTGACTCACGCTATGGCTTCTGAGAATGAAATACAAGTAATGCCTGAACCCCAAGATGATAGATTGAACAAAGAGTATTCTTTGCTCTTCCAGGAACCCTGACTTCCTAATAAAAACCTAGCTCACTCCATTGTGCATGAATTAAATTTCTAGGTCAAAGTCAAATGAATTGCCTATACTAACCGTTTGTTTAAGGCAGAGGCAGTCAAATAGCTTTGCCTTTAAAAGGCTCAGGGAAATGAAGTGGCCTGGCCTGTCAGGGAGTTAAACTGTCCCCACAATTGGTTATTTGCTCACCAGGGCTTGTGGAGTAATGCACCTGTGAAAACCAATGCCAGGTTTCGGTAAATTGGTCCTCCAAGTTAGTGAACTAAATAGATTCCTGGGGCATTCGAAGGTTCTGTGATTCCAAACTGGATTTTTCAAATTTGTTTGCTGGCACTTTGCTTTCCTCAATGTGGCTAGCATGTGAACGCCCCACTGTGTTCCCTGGCACTTTGAGGCAGTGGCTGAGAGAAAACTGAAGCTTGTTCTCTCCTTTGAAGAATTGGCCGTGAATCTAACAGTTCAGAGCAGCATGGTAAACACAGTACATATTTGTGGGATGGAGAAAAATGTTAATTCTATCTGGGGACAGCAGGACTTTCTGGGACTCTGACTCAGATTCAGGCTTAGCACTAGGGAGATGTCACCCCATAAGAAGGGTAGGTAGCAACTTTCATTCTGTATGTGCTAAACAATGCTTTAGCTTAGGTTTTATATTTAATACATTTTCCTGGTGTTTTTACTCTCCTCTGTGCAGTCTTATCCTTATTTCTGCAGCCTCTGATTAAATGCTTTTGTTAAACATTCCATATTTTGTTCTCATCCTTTTGTTCATTCAGCCCTCAGATACTATTTAAGCATCTGCTCGTCTGGCTTCCTTGTTTCTGGGGAAAGCACTGTTCCAAACATAAATTTCCTACAGATTTCCTTAGTCATTCTCCTGTTGTGTCAAGAAATCACCAGATCCTGCTTGCTGCTTTCATGTTCCCCATTCATTCCAAATGCAATGCTGAAAAATATAAAGCATTTTATTGGTTGTGGTTCTATGGTTACATGCAATAGACACTCGCTAACTTAAGCAAGAAAAGGAATTCGTTGAAGGTACAGGGGAGTGTGGTAGAGAGAATATTGGCCTCCCAAAGATGTCCACATCCTAAACCCCCAAACCTGTGGATACATTACCTTAAATGGCAACAGGGACTTTGCAGATGGATTAAGGATCTTGAAATGGGGAAGAGTATGTTGGATTATCCAGGTGGGACCCCTATAATCACAGGGTCCTTACAAGAGGGACGCAGGAGGGTCAGACTTAGAGAAGGAGTGTGATGACAGAAGCAGAGGTTGAGGGATGCCAGTGGTGGAAGGAGGCCACAAGTCAAGGAATGCAGGTATCCTCTAGAAGCTGGAAAAGGCAAAGTATGAGTTTTCTCTAGAGCCTCCAGAATAAATGTAGACCTGTCAAGTCCTTGATTTTAGGACTTCTGAACTCTAGAACCATGAGTTAATAAATTTGTGTGTGTGAGCATGCATGTGTGCGTGCATGTGTGTGCATTTATTGATGTGAGATTTGCATAACATAAAATTAACCATTTTGAAGTGAACTTGTCCAGTAGCATTTAGTACATTCCCAAAGTTATGCAACCATCACTCTATCTAGGTCCCAAACATTGTCATCATCCCGAAAGGAAACTTTGTACCTATTAAGCAATTGCTTCCCATCCCTTCATCCCTTTTCTCTCTGGTAACCACCAACATGTGTTCTGTCTCTATGGATTTAACTCTTCTGGGTATTTTATATAAATTAAATAATACAATATGTGACCTTTTGTGTCTGTTTTCTTTCACTTAGCATACTGTTTTCGAGGTTCATCCATGTTGCAGCATACATCATTTCTTCATTCCTTTTTATGGCTGAATAATATTCCATTGTATGAATATACCACAATTGGTTTATCCATTTATCCACTAATGGACGCTTGGGCTGTTGTGAATCGTGCTGCTATGGACATGCAGTGCGTGTATTTATTTGGGTACCTGTTTTCAATTCTTTTGGGTATGTACTTAGGAGTGAAATTGCTGGATCATGTGGTAACTCTGTAACTTTTTAAGCTGTCAGACTGTTTTTCCTTAGCACCTACAGCATTTTATATGCCCACCAGCAATATGCAAAGGTTCCAATTTCTCCACATCCTTATCAACACTTAGTATTTTCCATTTTTTTAAAAAAATTTGCCATCCCAGTGGGTAGCTCACTGTGGGTTTGATTTGCATTTCCCTAATGACTACTGATGTTGAGTGTCAATTTTTATGTGTATATCTTGTTTATTAAAAGGTGTATTCAAGTCCTTTGCCCATGCTTAAATTGGTTTGTTGTTGTTGTTGTTGTTGTTGTTGTTAACTTTATATACTCTGGATGCTAGACCCTTAACTTGTGTTGTTTTAAGCCACTGAGTTTGTGGTAATTTGTTATAGCAGCAATAAAAAACAAAAAAAGAGGGACTCACAGAATTCAAGGAAAGACCAAACAAGCAAGTGTGGAGAAGATGCTCTGGGATTCTGGGTAGCAGGAATTAATGGATCATCCGTTTGAGGCATTTCTTTCAAGATGTATCTATTGTAGTTGCTTTCAATTCTTCTGTCCCCGATTTAAGAGGGGTGAGTGGCTGATACAGCCTGAGTAATGACCAGTTGCTAGGTCGGAAGGTGACAGATGTCCTTGATTGCTAGCACCGCACCAAAACTGCATGTAATTGAAGTACAAGTGCTATTAGGAGAAGAAGGGCAAAAACAAAAAGGATCTACAAACTTGTACAAAGAAGGTAATACTACAGAATAACAAAATAAACCTAACATGATAGACTTCAAAGTTCTAACAGTCCAAGAGATAAACCTGGAATCATAAAATGGGGAAGATGAAGCAGAAGACAAGCACCAGTAAAAACGAAACAAAACAAAAACAACGTAGGGTTTAGTGGGTAGACATCACAGGCTCCATCAATAGAAGTATACCATTTAGGCAAAATGAGATGCTAATCCTGTTTTGTTCTGCACTAGTCATACCCCACTTCAGATAAGGAATTCCATTTTGTGCTCCCTACCTTGAGAACCATGCAAGTAAAATAGAGCATGCTTAGAGATGAGAGGCAAGGAGTCTGGGATCATGCCATTGGAGCAATGGTTGAGAAAATGGGCTGGTTAGCTGAAGAAGAAAAGATTCTGGGCAAGAGGAGGTACAGGCTGAGATAAATGTATTTCACGTGGGGAGGATTGAGACCAAAGTAGTTGAACAAAATAGAAGTCTATTTCTCACACCCATCATAGTCCAGATAGGTCTGGGATGGTGACAGCAGAGTTCAGCTTCTCAGGTCACGTGGCTCCACTTTCCTCTAGACCTTGGTCTCCTCATGCAGTTAAAGATGAGAGAGAAGGTTCTGCACGTGCACGTATGTGTGAATGTGTGTGTGTTCATTCATGAACCATACCTGGCACTTCTGCACGTCACTTCTCACATTCCATGGGCTAAAATTCATTCATACATCTACACCTATTTCAAGGAATGCTGGGAAAAGTAGTCTTGTTGCTCAAAAAAAAAAATGGTGACATGAATATTAGTGAGCACAAGTCACTTCCCCAAGGCCATACATAGTGGGCCCACAACTCTGGGGAAGAGAGATTGATGAATAATTAACCCACAGGAGAGAAAAAAGGAGGAAGTGCACAGGAATCTCTGCCTTAGCTCTTTTTTTCTTAATAGCTTGGATGCTTCATTTTGCTCTTCCCTGTGCTTATTTCTCTTTTCCTTTCCCTTCATCGGACTTAATTTGGTGTTAACTCTGACTTCATGAATTGTGAACTTTGTTCTTCATTTCCTGCCTCTCTCTGTATTAATTGTGGTTGTGTGGCTGCAGTTAAATGTTTTATTCTACACAGTAGGGAGAGCACACTGATGGCTTATGGTCCAAATGTGGCTTGCAGTCTTGGCAAGTTCAAGTATGTGTGTATTTTCCTATGTTTAAACATTGTTGTGACAGCCAGTAAAATTCCATATATGTTTTCCCTGAAATATCAGATCTGGCAACTCTGGATCTGCATGCCCATCTGGGCAAAGAACAGCAAGAATAGAAGGCATGCATTCTCTATGCTGCCATAGTCTCTGCTGCTTCCTATTGTTTTCTCAGTGCCGAGACCTACAGTTTCCACTTACCATCACATGTATGCTGCTGTTGTGTGTTTTCTTTCTTTCTTTCTTTCTTTCTTTCTTTCTTTCTTTCTTTCTTTCTTTCTTTCTTTCTTTCTTTCTTCCTTCCTTCCTTCCTTCCTTCCTTCCTTCCTTCCTTCCTTTCCTTCCTTTCCTTCCTTTCCTTCCTTTCCTTCCTTTCTTTCTTCCCTCTTCATGATTTTGTGATCCCTCCCTGAGGCATTTGAGTTTGGGATCATTGGCTTTTCCTACTGCAATATCAGCTGCAATATCAGCTGGGATCTTGGAGATGATTGGTTAGAGTGGAAGGTGGGGGAAGGTCATAACACCGGAGACAAAGGGAGTTGGGGCGGGGTGGGGGGTGGACCATAGGATGCCAGGATGTGTATTCCATACTACAAGGGAGACCAGCTGGTAGTATAGAGCAGTGGTCTCCAAAGCATCACTGTGCGTGTCACTGGTGAAATAATATTTGCATATGTGCCCCTCCAAGTAGGAATTATTACTTAAAAATTATATGCATATACTGCTATTATTTCCAGATGCAGTATACTCTCAAGGCCATAATTAAAGATGACTGTAAGTCCATATTCCAAAGAATCTTCATTATAATTTTGGATTTCTGGACCATCTTTTTGGTTGACAGATGTCGATTTTTAATGTTATCTTTAATTAGCAGGTTCTTGGCATTACTTAAGCTTCATATAGTTTGTGAGGGTTAGTTTAACTGAAACTAGATAATGTATCCCATAAATTCTGTGACACGCACATTTCAGCATATTGCAGTAAGCTGAATGGGAGTGAACAAGTAGATCCACGTCTGAGTCACAGAATTGTATTTCCACCCTTTTCTCACGATTCATTTCACAAAAACTGAGGGGAGTCGATCTGACAGATGGACCATGTGAAGATCCCTGTGTTTGTTGAGATTTGAAATTTTTAGATAAAATTAACGTAGGTAGAAGTTTAATGCTGGAATATTTCATTTGTTCCCTGGATGACCTACTTGGGGTGCAGTGGTAAGGGGTTAGAGCCTTGCTACTCAAGGAGTAGTCCCCAGAGCAGCATTGATACCACCTGGGAGTCAGATAGAAATACAGATTTCAGACCATACCCCAGGCCTACTGAGTCAGAATCTGCATTTTAACAAGAACCCCGGGAGGTTTGTATGCACAGGAAAGTTTTAGAAACACCAGTGAAAAAGCTGACCAAGGATATTTTTGGGGGAAGGGACTGTGGAGGGCAGGAGGCATGTAGAGGAGATGATGGGATCTCATCATAGTCGTGGACGTAGTAGTTAGGGTATCCAGCCTCTGCCTAGACTCACAATCAGAAGTGGGTCAGTTGGAGCCAATGGAACTAATTTGAAAAGATTTAAAAATAAAATCCCCAACCAATAAGAAGATAAAACAGAAACAATTAAAATCCCAAATAAAAGTTTACTGGAATTTCATGAATTTACAGAGAAAGCATTCGTTTTGCAATGTACAATCAGATTAGTCCCGATTCCTTGAATGGGTTTTTTTGTTGCCAGCGCTTTTCCACATTTCCCAGCTGCCTGCAATTTATCTGCCTTCTTAGCCGAAGCACTAATGATTTAGGCATAAATGTAATGCTTTCTTGTCTCCCGTGATTGTTTTCTTTCTTCCTGTCCCATCAAACATGAACTCAGTCTTTAAGGCCTTGCCTCCATTTCCTGAGCAGATTCACAAAACAGAGGCTTTACTGGCTCTTAATTTGTTTGGGAATTAGGCCAATTGGAGATGGGATGAAGCTCTTACATATCCCAAGACATCTAGGCCTTGTACCCGTGAGTGCTGCTGGGAAATCTCTGTGCATCCTTTTGTATGCAGTTTAACCAAAACAGATTTCAGACACTAGCACTGCAGAAATCAGTGGGAGCCTGACTTAACATGGCTGAGTAGAGTTGTGAAAACCCAGCCCTGCCAGCCAGATGGACATTTCCATCAATGCAATCAATGGTTTTTGACACATCTTGGGTACCGTTCAATGCCCTGAGAATAAAAGATAAGATGAGCCCTCTGACCTTAGAGAGCCCAATATTTTGTAGCAGATACAGATATTTGTAGACAGATATTTCAGCAACCACAGATACATTGTACAACAACCGAAATATGTAGGAGGCGTCAAGTGATAAGAGTGGAGTGAATGATTAAATTTTGTCGCAGGTGAGATGATAGGGCAAAGGGGGGGTGTGTTTGAAAGTTAGATAATATTTGTCTAGTAGACTGAAGAGAAGAAAAAGAAATCCAGATAGATAGAACAGCTTATGCAAAATGGACATGTGAATTGGCATTGAGTGTTGGCCAACTGCAAGGCCAAGGTGATAAACAGGATCTCAGGAGAGGCTGATGGACAGTGACTAAGGAGACTGGATTTTTATCCAGGTGGACAATGTCTCTTAAACCAAGGTGTGCTTACCTGGGGTCTAAAGCAGTGGGGGAGGGGGAACCCGTGAGCAGAGGAGGAAGGGAAAGGTTGATCAAGTTGTAGAGGTGAGTGATGCAGGTAGGAACTAGCCCAAGTTGAGGGGAAGTGTGGCACGGAGGGCCCACTGAAATTGTAAAGTATAACTGAGTTTTCTGTATTGTCTTTGGAGCTTCATGTGCAGAGTAGGAGCAGTGCAGGTTTGGAAGCTTTGGGTGCCCTGGCTGGACAAACACTGGGAAGTGAAAGTAAAGTGATGGTGAAAGTGTATTAAAATGATAGAACCATGTAATCCAGACTGAGTAGAAGAGGAAATGAAGCCGGGGGGGAAATAATATGAGGAACAATGAGGGGTTCGAGGAACCCAAGGTATTTATGAACTCCAGGGAGCTGAGTTGATCTGAAGTTGTCGTCAGAAAGTAAGATTGTAGGATTTGATATTTTATAAGTGGAAGGTTCCAGTGGATGTCAAGATACGGGGTCTCAGATTTCCCCTGTGCCTCTTCCACTGGGAATTAAGCTTAGTCTGTACCCCTGTATTTAAGTTGGTGAAGAGCTCCACCAACAGAGGAACTTGGGTGATGAAAGATCCTAACAAAAATCCACAGGAATGTAGGATCAAGGCTGATTCTTCTGCGGGATCAGAAGCCCTGGGACCTAAGGAGTCTGTGACTGGGCCAAAGTGTGGGAACAAGAGCTTCCTGTCACTTGAGATTCAACTTCAGTGACCTGCCTCATTCACAAGCATTTATTTCCTAAAAGAGAATCTGATTGGGTTGATTTCATCAAGTATTTTGCAGCAAATCTCTGAAAGTGAGATCTCCTTTATGTTGGGCCAATATGTAGCTGTGAGGGACAAGGGTCTGGATCCAGGGCGATCGTTTGTGGCAGAAAACTCTTTCTAATAGTTGGTATACACGGGCACACTGACTCATGTTATCTTCACAACAACCTCATGGTATAGGTACTACATTATTTTCACTTTACAATGAGGAAACTGAGGCATAGAGACATTAAATGACTTGCCCATTTGTACATAGCTAGGAAAATGTCTGGCTGTGGAGTTTATGCCCTCAACCTCTCTACGTGGATGGCTGCTTCTGAAAATAAATGATTCCAAACATGTTTCTTAAAAGGTGGCAGCAAGCTTCATGGTTTCCTTCCCACAGCCTGTCACAGACTAGCAAATAAATGAGGTTTCCTGTGGTCCCTCTAAATGTGGGTCCTTCTCCTCCAGCACACCCCCACACCCCAGCCCAAGCCTATGAGAACTGGATCTACTTAGCTGTACGGTGGCAATATAATTTATCAGTCAAACTGGGACAGTCTGAGAATAAAAGTGGGCACTTAATTATGCCAGCACAACAGGAAAAAACTAGGACTTCCTGGGACAAACCAGGACATATGGTCACCTTAGTTATATATTAAGTGAATATTGAAAGAAGCCCCAAGTGGACCCATAATATTTCCAACCTGCCAGAGGAAGGCAAAAATTCCAAATCCCAAACTTCAAAGCCTTTTTATAATTGGTGCTTAATATATTTTGAAGGAGTAAGTGACAGAATTTCAGTGTGTCCTAAAGAGTTATGTGGAGAAGCATAGAAATTATTCTGTGGAGCAAGGAAGGGGCATAGGTGGTGTTGACATAGAAATGTCCAAATCTGTAGAGAATTTTATAGAAATTTATCTGAGCCAAACTGATGACAATTGCTGGAAAGCAAGATCTCAAATACTCTCTGGAACAATGTTTCCTAGAGGGCAGTTTACAGCTTCCTTTTATGCATTTTGAATTAAGGAGGGAATGGAAGGAAGATTAATGAAGGTGGGAGGAAAGCAAGTGGGGATTTGATTACGGATAATTAACGAGATTATGTACTCTGAGGGGTCTGAAAAGAGGCATTTCAAAGGTTTGTTAACCTATCTGCACAGAAACAGTGGACAGGGCTGCTTAAGGCAAAGATAAACACTTTACCAAAAAGTTATAGGCCCGGGCATGACTACCCACCATGACCTGCCGTTAGGAATTTATGATCAGATTACCCTGTGAGGTTACTTTCGGTAGAACCCCCTTTTTGGTCCACACTGGAAAGTACAAACAGGCCACTTTTAGCAATAACTTCTGTCTAAACAGTTCACAGTTGAACAAGTTAATGCTTGTCATTGACTTAAAGAAATTAGTCAGCAGACCCAAAGGAAACTTATGAAATGCAGCCCATTTTGCCTCTCTTAGAGTCTGTCAATGAAATGTATTTGGAAGGGAACTTGGGGTCCACTCAGCATTTCCTCCCATGGAAAGCAACCGTAAAGGGCTAAGGGAGGAATAATAGGTCTTTGAAAAGCCCAAGACCAGGGACTGCAGGCATCAAGATGTCCTTTGAATTTACAAAGCTTACATCACTTTACAAGACTGGAGAAACTTGATTTTTGGGAAATTGAAAGAATGTGCCCCAAGGTCACCAAGCTGTCATGATACCAGAACTAGTATCGGCTTGGATAAGCAGTTGGTCCTTGGTTTCAAATTTTTGCTTTTGTTTGTTGTTGGGGGAGGGCAGAATTTGGGGCATCCCCCACCTTCCCTAGAACTTCTGGTCCCAGTAGTATTTGGATTTGGAGGAATAGTTGAGGTATGTGAGAGAGTAAGTGAGCTGTTTGTGTTGGCACAAAGTTTTCTCACCTAAAGACAATTGTCAACCCCATCTGCTCTGCTCCTTTGCAATCAGTTGTACCCAGCCTTGGAGTGAAGACCCCTAATTTGTTCAGGGTGCCTTGGAGCCAGCCACATGGTGTGGTACTCCAACTTTAGAGGAGTGGCATAGGGTAGGACTAATGCCACAGATCTCGGAGATCTGTGTGAGCGAAGGGGGAAATTCCCCCTCTTTTCCCTCATAGTTCTTCTGGCTGGCTGAAGAATGAAATTGACATGAGACAGATTAATAGGGGAAAATAGCCACATTTAATTATGTATGTACATATGGAGGTTCTTTAAGAATATGCGACCGGAAATTAGACAGTTGAGGCTTATTCCATCTTGAACTAAGGAGAAAGGGAGGTAATAGTTTAAACTTCAAAAGGGAGGAAGGCAATTCACATGGAGATGAAAAGAAAATGTTGGTAACAAATGGTTGCCCATTTTCAACATAGGGACACAGAGAGGATTTGGATGAAACAGACCTTGCTAGGTTCCTCCCTGTCTACCACACTTAACTCATATTAAATTATAGTTATCTATGATGATAGCTTCCTTCCTGGAGCAGGTCCTCTATCAAAATTCTTTTAGGCAGTTAGGGGGAAGTTCAAATGTTCTTCCTGAGTCTTTCATTTCTTAAAAGTAACCAGCTTAAAATAATCAATATTCAAAAAACAAACAAACAAACAAACAAAAAACCGAAAAAGGCGTATTTTGGGGTGGCTCCTTCTCACCAGAACAAACATCCTCATGCCATCGCCTGCCATCTCACTCCTAGTCTCCCACAGCTGGATGGGTCAGAGGCAGTGACTCAGCATCTTAGCCAGTGTCATCCTACAGTCTGGGATAGGAGCCACAGCATTCTCTAAGCCCATGAGGCTCTGTTTTGGATGAGAGTCAGCTTGGAAGGATTTATCATGTATGAAAACTGTGGATCTCTAGTTTTACTGAAGTATTTTAGGTGGACTTGCAGTCTCTGTGCCTCTCACCCAACTTGTCCATTCTCTTTCTTGGTAATGAATTCTCTTTGCATTTGAAGCCTGTTTCTTTATAAGGACAAAGCTTGTGCAGAAATGAGGTGCTTGAGGGTGTCAACTAAACTATAATATGGGAGACATTATATGAGGAGAAGGTTTTAAGTGAGATACGTGTTAGAAGACAGACATCACTGTTTAAACTGAGGATCTGGATATACTGGATATACTTTCATGAACAATTTTTTTCACTTTCATTCCATTTTTTAAAATTTGGTGAGTTTTAGGGCAGCACATGCTAGTCTGTATCTTAAGATGGTAACAGCATGTGACCAAACCTGTTCTTTTCACATTATAGATTGATATTTTTCACCATTGTACCTATTCCAACAGTTGAGTCATACGGGAAGCACAACACAGAACAAGTTCTAAACAAGTTTTTCAAGTGATATAAAACTGTCATTGGCCCTAGACATAATGGAATTTTTTAGAATTATGTGAGAGAATGAAACCACAGAGCCACCGTTGCAGGGCAGTGCCAAAGGTCCTCAGATAAAAGTGAGACAAGACTTAATCTTGTTGCCATGACTATTCACTGTTTCACTCTGTCACCCTTGTCCTACTGTTTGTGGCTTCTGATAATGAGCGTCCTGATACTGCAGTGATTTGAACTCATAATGGCAGGAGAGGAGTATTTATGATTTCTTTGTTTACTTCCATAAAAACATGACTCTTTGGAGAACAAGAGTTTTGAGATCATTTGATGGGAAAAACAAGTTTACAGCAGAGCTGCGTAAGCGGCAGAGCCAGACACTAGGGTGCTGGGATCTGTCAGAGCTTGAGGAAGTTATGAGTTCATCATTAAAACAGCCCCCAGAGCCCATGATAGTGCGACCAGCAATTCCAAACTACCTCCTTCAAAATCTTCTTCTGTTTTCCCGCTTCTAGATTCTACAGAGCCCTCTGAAAGCACTCAATAGGGAGGTTCCCAGAGTGTTTAATTTATAGATGGGGAATATCAAAAGTTCAGGGAAGCTGTGCTAAAATCATTCTGATTATGTTGATGGTAAACTAGCAGGCTCCTGAAAGCCCTTTGGCAAAGAGAAGTCTTATCTGACTGATGACAGCCTTGGGGGTGGGGGAGAAGTGCCCTACCACTGGAAGATGGTTGGACTTGTGCGTTTTTAAAAGCACTTTGACTTGAATCCATTAAAAGGCTTGTGGCTACTAGACCCACTCATTAAATGTCTGAATAGATGAAGAATAAGCTATGGTCAAGGTCTGAGAACTGCACTCTATTGTATTAATATACGAACCAAATTGGCAAGGCTCTGAACTTCCATTTAGGGGAAAATGAGATTTATCTGAAATTCTTCCTTTGAAGTGTGGAGTGTTTAAATAAGTATGGAGCAGATGCTTCCCTTACCCCCAAAGCGGTAAATTCAGGTGGTCAAGCTCATATATAGCCTGGTACTAAGTAAAATAAGTTCTTGAGTGATTTTAACTTAATTTGAGGGATTTCCCCCCTGTTAACTTTTCAAACATGTTATGGATCTACATTAGTGTATGCAAGTGCCTTCCTGTCTAACTTAAAGCCCTTAATTTCCAAGTGCTTTCTGAGGACTAGGAACATAACTGTTCCAGAGGATACTTTTGTGTGTTTTATTAGATTTCTGTACATACACATATTTCTGCCGTATGGAAAATGCTAGAATTTGGCAAAGAAGGGGCATGCATTTCTGAACTATTGGCTTATTAGTTGGGGTTCAGATGTTTGACATTTTTAGGTTAGCAGATGAGGCTCATGTTTTCCTAACATCATTTACTCTGGAAAGCATTTTCTCTGTTTCCGAGAACAGCCATAAATTGGGAAAGGTTTAAAGCATTCATCCAAACCTTTTGTTGCTGAGTTGTTATTGGATGGAGTTATGGAACATACCGTATCTCCATAAAAGTTTGAGAGAATGAGTGTAGGTTTTTAGAGCATGGAGAATATAAAAGATTACTAACTGGACAATTTCATTTGTGATAATCACATAAGGGATGTGGAGAGAAAGATGGGGAACATTAACCTCTGGCCATATCTAATTATTGAGGTTATAGCACCATGTTAGCTCATTTTTTTTATAACACTACACAAGTGCATCAACTAGAAATCTTCACTGGTATTGTCATTATATAGTCTAAAATGAAGATGTTAATCTGTGAAAATAGTCTCTCAAACTATGTAATGTCCATCTTCTTAAGCAGAAAACTAAAAGCTATGAACAATTATGCTTTCAAACTTTAATCGGGAAGTAAAGTATCTTATATTTTTAAAAAATTCTGACAATTTAAACTTAAGAAAATATTCAGGGCACTATCATCAGCTAAAAATAAAAATATGTGGATTGTCAAAGAGCACCAGTCACAATTATTTTAATCTATGCCCTGATCTCTGGATAAACAGCAAAGCATTCTCTGTCTTTCAACATCGGTGTCTCATCCCCGTCCACCCCTCGCTAGCCCCTTCAATCCCTCTCCCTTAACAAGCCATAATACAAAACTGAAAACCCACAGAACATCATTTCTGTGCTTGGCAGAAGTTTTGTGTCTCCCAGTTTTAAAATATGCAACAGTAGAAAATTTTATGTTTTATCATCTTAATAATAAATGTTCACTACTCTTACCAATGAAAAATTCTTTGTGATGGCATTTCAGCACCACGGATAGCACCGACCCAGGGGCTGCTTCCCCCTCCCCAATTTAGTCAAGCCACCTCTGGTCTGACAAGAGGGGTGAGAGATGGCTTTGTTGCCATAAAATAGCAGTTCTTATAAAAATCACCTGAAGTTTAAAATCACCAATTAATAAATTAAATATCCCAAAGTCCAGCCCCACCACCCTGACCAATTAAATTCAAATATCTGGGGTGGGTCCCAAGCCTTAATATTTCTTAAATCTTCCCAGCCTTAAAACCAATAGAAAGCAGTAATTTCTAGATGAGGTGAGTTTCTTCTAAAATAGAGGTTCTTAATAGAGGTTCTTAAACTTAATTTCCTCTTAGAATTACCCAGGTAGCTTAAAAATAAAATCACTCCCTGGGTTTGTCCCTAGACATTGTAACTCAGTTGGCCTGAGATGGACATTCCTAGTTGCAAAAATATCTCAGGTGATATAATTTACAAGGGTTGATCAATAGGACCCTAAGACCTGGAATTAATTTTTTTTCAATGTGGAAAGTTTAGGCAGCCTTATGTCTCAATAGGAATCCCGTGTTCTAAAAGGAAACAATGTCTAGTTTTCATCATATTGGACGTGAAGTTGAGAAACTTGGATTCTAGCCCTGTGTGAAATCAAATGGGACCCCAACAGCTATTTTCTGCGTCTTGCCTGGGCAAAAGCCTCAACTCCAAATGTTGAGGAAGAGCGTGAAGTGTGAAACCATAACCTTCTACCAACTTGTCCACAAACATTACCTTTTGTCACCAGCTTTCATTGGAGATTTCAATTTATCCTCTAGAGAAGTTAAAAGTTTCCTTAACAGCCTCATTTGCTTTACTCCCAATGGGGCATATCTGTAGTTGATTCACTCTTCTTTAGTAAGTTGGGAGTGTGTGGCAGGCGTCAGTGTTCACCAAATATTTTGTGTGTCCCTTTGTGTTTTTCCTCCTCCTTGGCAGTTACATTGAAGCCATGTGATTCTGAGCAGAAAGTCCCTTCTGGGACAATGCAGGTAGGAGCTCAGGTGTCTCCCCGTCTTTCTCTTCCTTTGCTACTCAAGGTTGGATGGATCACATATTGTAGATAGCATAGCTTCATCATGGAGGAGGGCTGCCTGCCTGCATAAGATTGAGTGTAAATAAACAAGCTACCAAGGTTTTATATCAGAGCTTGTCCGATGTGTTGGCTACTGTTAATTACATATAACAAGACTCTCAAAGATTAATGAATATTCCTGAGAGTTTCAGCCGGTGAGAATCCTTATGTTCCCACCCATTTTAAAGTGAGAGAAGAAAATGTATGCATATTAATCCTTATGTTCCCACCTATTCGAATTAAGAGGAGAAACAGAATGTACAATATATGGGTTCCAGGTTGTATAAATATTTGTCCTTCTATTAATCATTATTGGCTCTACCACTAATGCATATATAACCACCTTTACAGATTTGTGGCAGCCTGGGAAATAAAAATTTTATTTCATCTGATATTACCAAACAGCTTCTTTAATTCCTAAGTAAGGCATTGAAAATCACCATTTCTGTCAACCCCACCTTGCCCTTTTCTTCACACATGAAATACCCTTAAGGGCAAGCTTGATGTTTCTGTTGCCGAGACTAGTTTTAACACCATGCCCTTGTTTATATTCAGAGGCGGCTTGCTCCCCTGTGTGTCCTGCAGGTTCTCTCTTTTGCTAAGTTGACTGTGTGCTGTATTCCCTCCTGGTTCCCTTCTTCACTGAGGTGGAACTAGTAGCGTGCCAACTCCCAAATATACCCCAACCTCTGGTCTAATAACCACAGAGAAACAGACATATGTTGAAACAAACAAACAAATGGTGATAGCTAAATGGTACAAAAAGTCTACCATGTTTCCCCGAAAATAAGACTGGGTCTTATCTTAAGGTTGGCTCCAAAAGACGCATTAGGGCTTATGTTCAGGGGATGCCATCCTGAAAAATCACGCTAGGGCTTATTTTCTGGTTAGGTCTTATTTTCGGGGAAACGCAGTAGTTGTTTTGGGCCATGACTGTCTTTGAACTGTGATGGTTCTTCAACTGATGTCAAGCATCCTATTCTCTTAGAGGTTTTGATGAAAGATCTTCCTTATTCTACTGCTCATGCTTTGCTTTCCCTCATTCCTTCTTTACTCCATTACAGAACCTGCAGATGTCCTGAGAAATGGACCCAGCTTATTTATATTCAATTCCTCAAGCATAGGACAATTATATCCCAATGGAAGCTAAAACCTAGATCTTCACTATTGATGCTCCCTTCTCCTGCAACCCCAACATTCTTTACAGAGAAAAATTCAACGTATTCTCTGGAAATTTTCAAGGTTTGAGAAAAGTAATTTTCAAGCAGGGAATTAAAGTATCCTGTAATCTAATTTTGGCTGAAATAACATCACTAAGTATTTATTTAGCACTGACTGCTGTGGGCTTATTATTTATGGTTTATACCTGTAACAGACCTGTGCTTATCTACCTGCAATATCTCCATGAAGCCACCAGTGGGGCATTCAGCAAATTATTGCTACAGCTCAGTAAATTATGACCCAAAAGCATTCGGAAGCATCTTGTGTTCACCTTTCTAATTGGACCTGGGCTGACCTCGTTTAAATTATGCAGAGTCTCCAGTAAACACATTTCAGGTTTTTGCAATCTTTTGAAGGCATGGGATGCCTTTTAGGCTAATTATTTCTTTAAAATATTTAATTTTTTGATAGACTCCATTACCTTGGGTAATTCAAACTAATTTGATTTTGTATTTGTAGCTAGTTAATTTCAGGTTTTAATTACAGATTGTGATTCTGATATAATTATTTTTAGTTTACTGCACATTGAAACAAATCTGCCTCTTCTAAAATATCTTTTGGGGTAAACTTGGAATTAGTGTCTCATTACATATTTTGTATAACTATGATATATATATATATATATATATATATATATATATATATATATATATATATATATATAATGTGTGTATGTATACCCATAGATATGTGTGTATGTTTTATTTTATGAAGGAAAGAGAGGTGGGAAGAGAAAGAGAGGTGGGAAGAGAGAGATGTCAAAAGGTAGGGCTGATCCAAGAGAGGGGGAAAAATGTAAGATTTGTCTGGATTTTTTATTTTTATTTTTTGATATGTTTCCCAGTCTAAATACTTTCACAGACACATTTTATAATCTTTCTTCTCTACAGTTTGGGTCTGTTTCTTCCCCCTGTTCTTTTTTTTTTTTCTTTTAAAACATTCTGTTGTCACTATGATTGTCCCTTTTTCAATTCCTTATCACTTGCTGGCCAAAGTATCATGCACTGCCAATCAAGACCAATGGTAGTCTCCCAAATGACCTGATTTTTCTGCTTAACCTATGTAATTTTTATGGGCTTTCTAGTTCACATGGCTCAGGGCTCCCCTCTAAGTCCTTTGGTCTCAGCCACTACTCTCTTTTGATTGTTAGTCAATGTTACTACAAAACCAACATTTCTACAGTGTACACGTGCTCGGCATGAAAACAGATTTTCCTACCATGGGACATCTAGCATTAAAGTCAAGGACTTCTGACTTCAGTCCATCTGATGTGACCTTCCTCCAGGCCCCTAAAGAGAAGACCAATGACGATTTTCTTGGCTTGTCTATAAACATGGCCTCAAACTCATTGAATTTGAATTATCAAGATGGACGTTAAGTTTCAGGTTAAATAAAATGTGCATTCTACTTTTTTTCCTCTTTCATATTCTCCATATGCTCATTCTCCAGAACCTGGCATATTACAGGAACACCACACAGGTTAAATGAATGAATGATGGCATTGAAAAGCAAAAGGGATGAAGGAAAATGGTTACTATATTACTCTTAACATTTCTATGTCTTTTCCCACTCTTAAATTAACATAAGGCTTACTATTGATTTAAATGACTATACTGCTGTGTATAAATATAAAAGACAAAATCACTGTTTTTCATTCAACTATTAACTGCTTTAATACATAAGTGGGACAGACTGGCCTTTGTCCTGTGCAGTAATTTTTGGGCTAGCAGCTGCCTAGTCTACCAGTCTGCCTTCTAGTTTTGGTTTCACTTTTCCCTGTACCCATTCTAGATTCTTAGTAAGACTTCACTTCTTCAACTTTCTGTGGGCACATTTTTACACCTAGAACTGGGTAACCCTGGGTAACTTGGGTGTTGGGCCCACTTCTGAGATCGTGCTTATGGGAGTCCCATAGCAGGCCCTCCCTGCTATTCAGCACCATTCATGGGGACTCTCAATCCATCATCAACAGGACCAAACCTTCTTACATGTCCTCAGGCACCTTTGCTCCAAAATAGCTCCATGGCTTAAATGAGTATCACTCTTAACCTTTGGTGAACAGCAGCACCCCTTACTTTTTCAAAGGCTCCATCTGTGATCATCATCATTCCCAAACCCTGCTCCTTCATTGATTCTTCTTCTTGCCTTGATCTTTAGAATCACTCTTCTGTCTGAGTTCTAAATGGCTCTTGTTGCTGAAAAGAAATTCCTTTGATCTGCTTCTCTCTTCAAACAACCAATCATCTCCATTTTACTTCCAAAACCCTCAGATAAGTCCATGTTTGCCACCCACACCCATTGCTTTCTTCTATTCCAGCCATTGTGCCGATACTGCTTTTTGAGGCCTGGGGTAACTGCCTGCTGACCAAATTAAAAGCACTGTCTCATCTTTATTTCCATTTCCTCTCAGCATTTGGCACCACTGGTTTTCCCTCCTCCTTCTTGACACTGTCTTAACTCACCAGGCAGCCTCATCTCTCAATTTTCCTGCACTCTTGCATTACAAGATCCTGCATTGGCTCCTTGTCTTTTTCACCAACATTTTTCCCCAAGCTTCTGCCCTTGCCTCTATTGAGAGGAGTTTTTCTAGTATCAGTTTTATGCATATGACTCAATTTCTCATCCCTTTATGTGCAGGGAAGTGGCCTGGGTATTATATTATAAAAATACTGGCATTTTTATGAGTGTGGAGAGTTTGGGGCTGAGGGGGTTTTTCTTGATCTTTAACTGTAATAATATATTTTATTTAACCCAATATATCTAAAATACTACCATTTCAACATATACTCAATATAAACATTATTAATGAGATATTTTACATTTTTTTGTACTAAGTCTTTGCAATCCAGTGTGTATTTATAGCACTTCCCAATGTGAACTGGCCACGTTTTAAGTGCTCAGTAGCCAGAGGTGACTAGTTGCTACCACATTGGATGACTTAGTCTTAGAGCATTGCTCTACCATTGTTCTACCCATACCTGCCAAACAAGGCCCACCTTAAATCCCACTTTCCCCAAAATACTTTCCAAGCTCAAATGCTAATGTGACCATTGTACAGTGATGGTAGCTATATAATTATAGCCCATTTTTTGAAACTCAGTTTCCTCATCCGTAAATTAAGATCATACCTCTGTCACAGAATCAATGAGCATTAAAGAAGGAGTGCCTACTACTTAGTTGGGGTTCAGTAAATAACTTATTATTACATTTCTGTTATCCTAGATGCTACTAATTAGTGGTGTACCGTTCATTTAATAACCAACAGTTTTTAAAGAATGCACTATACTAAACATGCACTTGGATTATAAATTATAGCCTTATTTCAGAAACATTGAAATTTGAGGGCTCATATATTGCTAGTGGAAATGTAAAACGATGCAGACACTTTAGAATATACTTCGTCAGTTCAACCAAAGGTGAAACATAGAGCTACCATATCACTCAGCCAATCTACTCCTACGTATCCATCCAAGAGAATTGAAACATATGTCCATACAAAATTTGTGCATGAATTTTTTTAGCAGTAATACTCATAATAGCCCAAAAGTCCAAACAACCCAAATTTCTACCAGCTGATGAATGGAAAAATGTGGTATAGCCGTTTAATAGAGCATTATTTAGCAATAAAAAGGAATGAAATCCTGATGCATGCTACAGCATAGATGAACCTAAAAAAAAAAAAAAAAAGACGTTATGCTAAGTGAAAGAAGCCAGTCACAAAAGACCACATATTACATGATCTCACTGAAATGTCCAGAATTGGCAAATCTCCAGAGACAGAAAGTAGATTAGTGTCTACCTGGGCTGGGTGGTGGAGTAGGGAAGAGCTGTTAATTGGGAACAAGATTTCTTTTTAGGATGACAAAAATGTTCTAAAATGAGATCATGTTAATGATTGCACAATTCAATAAATATACTAAAAACCATTAAACTGTACACCTTAAATTGGTAAACTATGCAATATATA
Organism: Rhinolophus ferrumequinum; assembly: GCF_004115265.2. NCBI lineage: Eukaryota > Metazoa > Chordata > Mammalia > Chiroptera > Rhinolophidae > Rhinolophus > Rhinolophus ferrumequinum. Next base: position 42,324,349 of record NC_046295.1, on the reverse strand, counting down.
GATTATATCACAACAAAGTTGTTAAAAATTTGGGAGGAAATTGGTTTAGAATTAAGCACATATACATATTTATTTGACTACTTTAAAGAGAGAGAAACAACTTCCCCCAAATAAGCAAACAATAACAAAACAAAAGCTCACCAGTATAAAGTTCTCAGTCCTAAAATTTATGGACATTTCCCCCTGTGTGATTTATGTAAAGAAAAACATACATTTCACCTGCGAATATGTCTCTTCTTTCAGTCTGGCTTCTTTTGCAGCCAGACACAGGGACCTTCAAATCCACTGAACCCAGGGGAGAAATCAAAGTCCAAAGGAAGCCTTGACCCTTAATTCCCCCTGCCTTAAAACCCTCCTTCTTCTATACTCTGCAATGGTCTCTTATTGAGTTATCTCTCCCTCACCATTCTCTAAGCTCCTGAGGAGCAGGGACCAGGTCCATCTTGTTTATAGCCATTTTACAGGACCTGACGTATAGTAGGTACTCAGGAAACCTGTTGGGCAGGACAACTCTGGTCCCTCTAGCCGTGGAGAGGAGTTGCTGTTGCATCAATACCTTCCAGGCCACATCTGGTAACATGTGTTTCCCTTTCCAAGTTGTGTCATCTTAGAAGCTCAAGTGCCAATGATCTCTATGCCGCTGTGCTAACAGGACCACGATCCTCTTGGCCTCTTTTGTTGGTTACCACCTCACAGCCAGGATCAAGGAAAGAGTATGGCTGGAGCATGTTTCAGAAGATGTTAATAGCAAGAGTAAGGCCAAGCCACCATCTGCAGGGAGGAAACATTTTTTTTTCTCCTACATCATTAAAAAAAAAAAGAAACAGGCAAAAGAGATACATGAGGCAAAAGAGATACATGAGGTTAAGCGTTCAGCTTAAAATGCATATGGGGCAGTAGAGCCTTTTCATAGCATAAGAGGGTGAGCCTGTGGGACTCGGATTCCTCATCAAGGCTTGGATAAATAGAAGGTTCTTTCTGCCTGGGCATTGGCAGACTTGTCTGATTTGGAGTTTCACCTGAATCTATCAAGTAGCTGAGAGACCCTTGCTGATCTCAGAAGTGGTACGACAGTCCTTTCTGAAATTGAATCCCATAAAGGTTCTGAAGGGTAACTTTGATGCTTAAATTGCATCTTTCTACCTCCACTAGGCCAGCCAAAGCGGGGTTGCTGGGGGCAGCCATGTTTGCTCCTCAGCTTGCTGCAAAGGACACATGGGCACAGAACAAGATAGATCCTGAGAGACTTCACCATCCCTTGCCCACCTTGTACACCCCAGAAAGGCATGGCTGGCATTTCTTCCTCAGGATGACTGTTGGGAGGGGCTCTGCTCACCTGTTACCAGACTTCCCAGTACTCACAGCTTTGCCAAGTCCTCATTTGCGCTTCCAAATCAAAAATTTTGGTCCACCCTGCATGCTTTTTTAGCTGAGTAACTGTACTTCATCTTACACTCTTTAATCAAGCACTTGAATTATGCTAGATGTTCCAGGATGTGTGCTAGCGGCTGTGGATAGACTGATAAACAAGAAAGACAATTCTCTTTCCTCAGGGAGTTTACAGTCCAGCCTTTAATTTTTCTTCCTTGTCTTCTTCCTCCTCCTCCTCCCCCTCTTCTTTCTTTTATTATCTAGAATCTTTTAGGCCCAAAATATGAAAATCTATAAATATCAGTTTAGACCAAGACATGGTAAAGTTCATAACAGCTTTTGCTGGCCATAATTTGAAAATCTGTACTCTGGAAATGGCCCCACAAAACATATTTTTAAACATGTAGGGGGAAATGGTGACTAGTCAGAACAAATTGTAATTGTTTCTAGCACTCACTTCGTTTCACAGGCTCTCATGCTGAGAATGAATTCATGATTCAAAAGTCACTGCAGGAAGAAAGTTAAAATTAGTTTTTTATTAGGAGTTCACAACAGAGGAAGCTTATAAGAGTCACAATTCTCCTAAAAAGCGTTATGACTGCTTTTTAGAGTACCTTACATTTAATTTGTCATGTAAAAAACTTAAAACATGAACCATGTTTGCTACAATTTGCATTTTTGTAAATATGGAAATTGAAGGAGAAGGTAAATAATCTTGCTTCGTAAAAAAAGACTAGGTAAAATGCAAATATGAGAGCAATGCATTTCATATAAATTTCAGCTCTGGATTTCCATAACAGATTTAGATGTGTAATGTATTTATATTTGCTGATTTGTTTGGCAGGATCATCTCTAACTAATATAACAAACACCTAGCCCTGGCACATGACTTGTATTATCAGTTACTACCCTTAAAGGTCATGCCAAGGGCAGCCTTTGCTCAGAAAACAGACAGTGCTTTAGGACCCTGGGTATAAGACAAATACAACTAAAAAAAACATAGCATAGTATTTGAGACTTACAGCTCACACTCCCAAGATTCAAATTTTGACCACAGTTGAAAAGCAAAGCAATATACTAGTCAATTAATCTAGTTAGTTAAAAATTGACAATGTTAGAACCCCAAATGAATTATGTTTAAGACAAATTTTTAAATGGTAGGGGAGATTAATCCTCCAAATATTATTTAAACTCTGGCACTTATAGTTCTATTGTTACTCCTTTTGATGATAGTAAGAACTCAGACTATTTAGTGAACGTTTTGAGACCTTTTGAACTTTTCTAGACAGGATTTATTTGTTCTTTAATGATTAATTTGAATATTTTCACGTACTGCTAATGGATGAGGAAACTGGCATATGCATTCTGGAAAGCAGTTTGGTGATACCTATAAAAATTTCAAAAGCACCGATAATTCCCTGACTCAAGATCTACCTTTGAGAAATACTCCCACATGTGGACAAGGATTCATACATAACTAAGTTTCTCAGCCTCAACACTATTGATTGATATTTTGGTCCACACAATTCTTTGTTGTGGGGGTGCTGTGCTGTACGTTGCAGGATGTTTAGCAGCATCCTGGTTTCTACCCACGGTATGCCAGTTGTGACATCCAAAATTGTGTTCAGATATTGTCAAATGTCCCCTGGGGTAGGGGGCAAAATTGTTCCCTGTTGAGAACCACTGATGTAGAAAAATGTCCACTGGGGCACTTTTTTTGCAATGCCAAATGAACTACAAATATTCTAGATGTCCATCATTTAGAACAGAGCCATTCAATAGACATATAATGGGAGCCACATGAGTAATTTTATATTTTCTAATCATTGCATTATAAAAGTAAAAAGAAACAGGTGAAATTGATTTTAATGTTGTATTTTATTTAATTCAATATATCCAACATATTATAATTTCAACATGTAATCAATATAAAAAATTCTTGAGATATTTTATATTCTTTTTTCCTAGTAGTAAATATTCAAAATCTGGTGTGTATTTTATATTTACAGCATGTCTAAGTTCATACCAGCCTCACTGAAGTATTCAATAGCCAATGTAGCTAGCAGCTACTGTACTGGATGGCATAGAGTTAGAGGACTAGCTTTTAAAAACAACTATTTATTCATTTTTAAAATGAATAATGGCATGTTCATACTATGTAGCAGTTAAAAATAATGAGGCAGAGGGGGCGGCCGGATGGCTCAGTTGGTTAGAGCGAGACCTCTAAGCAACAGGGTTGCCGGTTGGATTCCCACATTGGATTCCCCTGCAACTAAAGATTGAAAACAGTGACTGGACTTGGAGCTGAGCTGCGCCCTCCACAACTAGATTGAAGGACAATGACTTGGAGCTGATGAGTCCTGGAGAAACACACTGTTCTCCAATAAAATTTAAAAAGTTAAAAATAATAATAATAATGAGGCAGAGAAGTACTGCATCGAAATGTAAATAAATAAAGTTCTGGGAAAGCACCTCTTATTGAGAGAGGACTGGGGTTGTGGAGAGCAGTGGAGGTGGCTGAGGTAGGATTTAACTATAATGTTTTAACTTTTTAAGTAAGAAGAAATATATTCGTGTATAATAATAAGTGCTTTCAAATGTGAGTTCATTAGGTCTAACCATCTGGACAGCCTCTGGGTGCAGATGGGCTGTACCTTAGAATCACGAGGGGAGTTTTCTAAAAATATCCTGCCTGGACCCCACCTTGCATCAATTGAATCAAAATCCTGGGGGTGAGGCTCCTATCTTAGGCTCTTCAGTTGATTCTAAAGTGTGGCCGGGCTGTGTGTCCTTCAAACGATTATCTGTGGACATTTCTCAAAAAAGGATTTTGATAAGGATCTGATGGAAGGTACTTTGAAGCATATTGTCTGGCGAGGGTTTTCTGTTGTCGAATAAAAGCAGATCTATATTTTAAAGTTGAAATAGATCAGTTGAGTTGAGGAATGGATTTGACATAGATTTGTGAAAATTGTAGTTCCTGATAAGACTCTTCCTAATCTGTGGCCATCCAGCTTCATGTCAAATTTGGCCAAGAGAGTCTGTAAAAGTAGTGCTGGTCTGTCTTTAAAGTAATTCTAGATAAACTCGAATACATGGATATATACGGCAGCAAGACCCTAAGTTGCACTCCATAGAAAATTCTCTAATAGGTAGTTCACAAAAGAAGGGATTATAGACTTTATAAAGTATTCACTCAGATTCATGAGATCATCGTTACCATTTGAAAACATGAGATAAACCATCCTTGGTATTTAGAAAGCACTATTTCAATTGCACTGATTGGAAAGATCTTGTTTAAAAAAATTTTTTTTTCCTATTGCTCTGTCCTGCCTGATTGCATGACAGTCACAACTTCAGGCCTATTCTGGGTGAAGCCTACAGAATTTCATTTGACAAGATAAGCCCCTCTGACAATCAGACATATTTTACTCTGGATCTATGATCAATATTGGTTTGGGATGCAGTTCTCTGAAATTTCTCCCTCATTGGCCTCCTATGGCTTAGAAATGGGACAAATCAATGTTTGGCAAGACTTATAGACGTTATTTGTCTTTCCCTAGGCTTTGAAGATATCTGGAAATTGCCTGGTGTACTGAATGCTCTGTTCATTTGCCCTAGAGTTTAAAGGCACACATTCTTGTCACCATGGAAACACTCACATCCGAAGGAAACTGATTCAGTACCTCCCTCCTAATGATAGTATACAGTATGAGCTCTGAAGAGAACAAAGGATCTACCTTAGGTTCCATTGTTGAGATGACAGCATTTCCAAGCTCCGTGAGTTTTCGTCCCTGAGTTTACATTTGCTGGGCAATAGTACATGGTGAGAGGTTGGTACTTTAATCCCTTGTCCCTGAATTACTGCATTTGTGTGAACAACCCAAATGCCAGATTGGTTTGATATAGACTCTGAAGTTGCTGGACATTTCCTAGCAGGTACCCATGTTTGCTTCCAGAAGCCTAGAAGTCTGGTATTGAGGACTAATTGTCGCTGGGGCTGGAATAAACTAGTTAAGACCTACAGGAGGCCCCATGATCTGAAGATGACCAATTAAGAAAAAGACTAAAGTGTGCCTACTTAGAGTGGAGCCTAATATTTCACAGTCAATATACTGGGGTTGAGGGTGACTTAATTGGGATTTCATTTTGAAAAATAAAACAAAAATTGTAAACAAATTTATTTGATTTTATATTTTAAAAATGTAGGCTATAATATCAAGAATGATTGAAAATACTGATTGAATCAAGCATGAAACAAGTATTGAATTTTTTGTTGTTTATTTTTCAGCAGAATTTTATAGCTAATGGAAATTTTCTGGTACACGGGACTTTTGCCACACACTAGTAGACCCTTTTCAGTTTCCAGACCACTCCCTCTTTACCATTAGGTTTCAGCTTCCCTTTTTCATGTTATTTTCTGCTTCCTAGACTAAATCCCTTACTCTAGCTTGGTGACTCTCTTTTATGCCCTCCCCGACCTCACACTTGAGTATTAATAACACTTCCATATTGTAGAATATCCAATCTATATTCAAATATGTTCACTTTCTTAAGAATAATTTGAAAAAAAGATTGCCTAACAGAAGCCTCAGAGACTGGGAAACAGATTTCAGAGGGAGGAGAATTGTGAAGGAGAGAATGCGATGGTACCATGCAGAAAATATGAGATTTGGATTCTTGGGTTGCAGTTCTAAATTGTTATGAGACCTCAGGGAAGACATTTAGCTTTCTAAGCTTATTGGCCAAATGGTGGGTGGGTAAGATAATTCCTAAGGTCCCTTCTGATTTCTTGCTCAAAAATGTTAACAATTGCTCATGTAATAATGATACCCTGGTTTTATGAGGAATTTCTTTTTGCCTCTTCATTTTTGAATAGGGATTGTCCAGTTTAGTGATGAAAGCTAAAGGTAACTTTCCCTTCTATGGTACCATTTTCTCCCATGGAAGAATCATCTATTAACCACTGTACCCTCGTTCCACTGGAGGAAAACAGTTTTAAACTTAGCATATTCCTTTGTACCATTTATCCTGACCCACTCTTGTTTTTCCATCATAGTCTTGTTACTCTTTGAAAAGACGGTTTCATCCCCTGCCAAAAGGTTCCCAAATGGGGGCCATTCTATTCTCTGTTAACCAATATGTTGTTCTTAATGAAATACTGTTTGGGTAATTGTGGGAGTGAGAGAGCTTAGCACAATATCTGTAGTTACCCTAGAACATAAAAACATTGGAAAGGGCAAGGTGGTCTTCTCTGACTTGACTGATTTTGTTGATATGCACCATGTTCTGTTTATTGTCCCAGTGGGCCAGAATCGCTCTTGTGTATAATAAATCTGGGAGATGTGGTTGGCTCTGCCGACTCATCATAGTTCCACTGAGTCGGTTGCTTTTTTCCTTTCTATTTTTCTTTTTCTCATCCTTTCCTTTCTCACATCCACTTACTCACTCGTGCACTTGTTCAGTATATACATGGGTTGCATGCCTCCTTGCCCTCAGGCACAGGGTGCGCTGCTGTGGAGGGGCATCCCCACCCCACTGGTTTACTTCTGCATTGGCCATAATCCACCTCTGAATGAAGGGCTGAGAGAGGGTCATGGCCTTGAAGAGCCTGCTTGACCATAAGGAGAAGGAAGAGGGAACTGTGGGATGTGTGTGTGGCATATTAGTCACTTACAAGGCAATTTCCAGCCCAGCTTCTGATTTGGGAAGCCTGGGATTGGTTAGCACAAAGAACAGGGAGAGCTCAGTGCACACAGCTGTCCCTGGCTGGGGCTGCGAAGAAGAGGAAGGCTGGGTTCCCTAGGATTTGCTAACATATACTTGGAGATGCAGTGTGCCGCCTTGGTGGTAGCCTGGGATGATTCAGTTTTCTGATGAATCCATTTTATTCCTTTCTAAAACATTTGATCCATTAAGTTAAAACAAACAAACAAACAAACAACAGCAACAACAACAAAAAACACCTTCCCCAGACGTGTGGCTGAGAATGATTTCTTTCATCAGTATTATCTGTAAGGTTTGACATGGCCCCTGCTTATCCCTCATGATCCCCTACTCCCACTCCATTAGCATCCATCCTGTGAGTATGTATCTGCCATGACTTCTTTGAACCCATTCTCCGTATCTTTCATAGCTATGCAACTATGAACACCACATTCTCTGTGTGCTTAAAAATGAACGTTTAAATAAATAGGATGTAAAACTCATTTGGCAACCTGCTTTCATTTGTTTTTCATTCAGCACTGCTTTATAAGATCCAGCTATGTAGCTGTATTCCACATTCAGTGCATGCCTTTTCATTGCTGTAAAAACATTTTTATCCAACATGTAGTTGGTTAGCTATTTGGGCCATTTTCAGTTCTTTACAGTTATAAATGATGGTGCAGTGATGCATGTTGCCTTGTGCACATGAAGGTGTGCCACTTTTTTTCAACTCTTTGTTTTGATAATTTTCAAACAATACAATAATCACCTGCTTTCCATTTACCTAAATGATCCAATTATTTAATTTCTCCATACATTCTCTCTCTCTGTCTCTCTCCCCTCTTTCTTCCTCTCTCCATTCAGGGTGCTATAACAGAATACTATACACTGGGTGGCTTATGAACAACAAATTTATTTCTCACTGTTTTGGAAGCTGGGAAGTCCAAGATCAAGGTGCCTGCAGATTCTGTGTCTGGTGAAGGCCCGCTTCCTGGTTCATAGACAGCCATCTTCTCACTGTGTCCTCACGTGGCAGAAGGGGTAGTCAAGCTCTCTGGAGTCTCTTTACAAAGGCATTAAATAATTTCGTAGTATCATATAATACCAACCTTGGATATGCATATTTTTTATTTGAAAAAATACTGCCAGAGTCTCCCCAAAGCATCTGGACTAATTTATTGTTCCCAACAGCAACATATGAAAATTTCAACTTCCTACACGTTCACCAACATTTTATTATTATCTGACTTTAATTTTTGCTAGTCAGATGGATAAAAAGTATCACTTTTACACTTGCATTTTAAAAAAGAAAAATCGGCCACAAAAACATGTAATTTAAGTATGAAGTAGAAATGAGATCCCAGTTTGGCCTTCAGCATCAGGTGATAAGCTCCAGGTCTGTGAGCAACTGAGAGCAGGATGCTCATATTTTTCTGCAGATTTAGGAAGGAAAAATACTGCGCCTCAATTCTTCATGTTATAAATGTAGACCTTGCAGCCAAAAAGTCTTGTCGGGCAATGTTTTGACACAATTATCTTGGGGATCTGAATTTTTTTTTCAGTAAAGTATTAATATTTAATATCATTTTAAAATTCATATAAGATGGATAACTTTAGTATTAGAATAGCCTACAGGATATGAAGTTCTGATACTGAGAATAGGGAGGAAATGGAACAGTCTGTATTCCTGCTCTTTGTGACAGTAAAATTGATACTAAAACTTTAAAAAATAATTTAGCAAAAACACTCAGGTTTAAACTTTGACAACTAACAGATACGATATGCTCATAACCAAATGTGCATAGGATTTTCTTTACCTGTTTATACATAAATAATAAAAACAAGCACTGTATCCCTACTAACCAGCAAGTACCACTATTAACATTTGGTGACTATAATTTCACTTGAAAGCATATGTGTGGGCATTCATACGCAGGCATAAAAGTAATCCAGATCACGTTCACCTTTAAGTAACAGTAACACTTACTGTTTTCTATGGGCTAAGCACTGGTCTAAGTGCTTGTACTATGATCATTCCCATTTTCCAGAGGAGGCCGTTGAGGCTCAAGGTTAGGCAGCTGGTGAGTGACAGACCTAGAATTTGAGCACGGGGATCCCTCTTAACCTTTACTATAGTCCCTCCTATGACAAGGTAGATTTTATGGCATGACTTTCTCATTTACTACACTAGAAACATCATTTCATGTCAGTAAATACTCATCTGCATTGATTTTCTTGGCCATGGAATATTTTCATTGTATAGAGTCAACATAGCTAACTGATTTCATCTCCTACCACTGTACATTTAATTTTATTTTTTTGCTGTTGTGTATAATAACATTATGATCACTGTCCCATTACATATGTCTTTGGTGACCTGTCCAACGATTTCTTTGGGTTCTGTATCCTAGAATTGGAATTTCTGGATGATGTAATACCACATTTTGAATGATATTGATACAAGCTGTCATATTGTCTTTCCTGTTGCTGTGCACAGGTGCTGCAGGAATAAATTGGAATAGTTCTCTATTTTGTTATGTTCCTACTAGCAGTGGAATTTCTGTCAATTTTGCCCTTCTCATGGATGAATACATTATTTCATCATTTTAATTTGCACTCTTTTATGATAGTGAGGCCAAATATTTTTCATATGCATACTTTTATTATCTTTCTGTTAATTGTCTTTTTTATACTTTCCATGTTTTCTATTGATGTCTTTTAAAAATTAATTTGCAATAGCTCTTTCAGTGAAAAATATAAATTCTTTGTTGGAATAGGTTTTCCCTAGGAAAGGCTTTGTTTTTTGTTTTTTGTTTTTCATGGTGTAGTTTATGAAAATTTATTTATTTCTGTTGTTTATATGAAAATAGTCTGAATTTTCCCAATGTAGTATTGAACAAATATTTACCTTTATTTCCTTTAAGTATATTGATCATTTAACTTTTTTTTGCATGTAAATCTTTAACTCATCTGGGATGGGGTGAGTTTATTGTGATGTGCCATACAGATCTGATTTTTTTTCCATACATTTAAGGTTTTAGTCCCAAACACTATTTATTGAGAGTCCATTTATGAAAATGGTAGGTGTGGTCCCTGGCACACAGGTTCTTGGTAAATAATCCTTGCCTTACTCTCTCCCTCTCTCTGTCTCTTGTGTAGTCGTAGAGGTACAAAGTGAGAGGCCTTGCCATATCCAAGAGTTGAGTTCAAGGAGGAAAAACAACAAAGAGGACGAATAATTGAGATTTCACCATTTCATTAATAATAAATCTTTATACAGCTCCTCTGAATGACGTATGAGAATTGTTAGCTTCCATAAAACTAGCTGGGGACTTGATAAGCCTTTTTTCTTGAAATGTGCTTTTCCAGCAGGTCATGTCATCGCTAGGAAAATGGGAGATGTGCTCATCTCTCAATCTCTCAAAGCCTCCCCATTCCCTTCACTTTTCACCACTAGCTCCCCACGAAAATAACTGAAAAAAGCAAAAATGTAAATAAATATTCCCCAAGAATCTGGATATTATAGGTTCTTTCTATTTTGTTTTAGAACTTTTTTTGGAAATAATTGATTGCTTGTATTGGATTTCTTTATATTTAGGCTATATTGCAAATTCTGCCACTCTAAAATTACTGCAGATATTTTTTATGAAATAAGCCAATAAAATGAAAATGATAGGCTTTTTAGAAAAACAAAGAGCATACCACCGACTCCTTTTTCTTATTTCTTGTTTCCCAAAGATGCTGCTCAGATCTGGTAGGAGAATCGTCCTTTTCACGCACTTTTCACTATATTCTGTCCTGTAGGGCTGGAATTGACCAGACTTAGAAGCAGGGAGGGTTCTAGGAAAGAGGGCTTCAGCTTCAGTCTTGGAAGCAGCTTCAGTACCTGATGACCTGGTGATTTGGGCTCACCGGATAGGGTGCGTGGTGAGTATGTATGTATGTCTATGAGGAGATCCCAGTTGTTCTAGTCTCTTGACTAGGCTGGTGTCTGCCACAGATGTACCTCATAGAGGAAGTGGGGAGGCTGGGATGGATAGAGGGGGAGTTTACGTCAGCCAGTGTTTGACCAGGTATCATGATCCAGATGAAGAAAGTTAAAGACCCTGCTTACCTGCAGGACAGAGTTTAGATTGTAAATTAATCAGTAGATGAATGGAAATTGAATCCTCCAGGAATGTGAGAAAATTCAGAATTTGAAATAGAATCAGGAGAGAGAGGAGGGAAAGAAAATCTAGAGAATGTATGTCAAACTGTGTCAAAGAACATTAGTCAAGAATTCTTGATTTGGATTGTGGTTGATTTGCAGGCACATTAAGTTCTGCATAAAGTTCAATGAAAATTCTTAGCTAGTCTGCCAAAGAGGTTGAATTTTTCCCCCTTAAGTCTATAGTGGAAAAAAATTCATCCACGTATGTTGGAATGTGGGTAGGGGCAGGGGAAGACTAAGCAGACATGGAAATATTCACTGTCTTCATCTGAATTTTCATTTCCACTCAGGATTTAAAAAAGGAATTAAGCTCACAGTGTCATAACCAGTAAGGGAGAATCTCAAGTCTGATCTTGAGACCTAATGTAACTAAATTTCCAGTATATGAGAGTGAATATGGAAGTGGCCATTTTAATATGCACACTGTAGTCTATAACTCATCTTGTTTCTCCTCTGGATAATTAGACTTCAGCAAAATCCTGGCAAAATCCTCCCAAGGCCATCTCATTTCTATGTCCTATTAGCTTCTGTTTGGATTTTAAAGTGTAGACAATGATTAGATTATAGGAGAAAAAAAAATATATAGTGTGTGTGTGTGTGTGTGTGTGTGTGTGTGTGTGATTTAATGGTAACTTCAAAGATATTTTAAATGCATTTTAAATCAGTATTGTTGAATTGATTTTGACACTGTAGTGCCTAATTTAAATAATGCATATTATGATAATGCATGTTTGAGCATTTGTAACCTAGATGTGTACTGTAATGACGGTTATTTCAAGGGAAATATTGATTTGAATGTGATCACATGACATCGCTCCTGATTGTCCTGGGTAACATGGCTGGTCCAGTAACACTGGCTAACTCAGAAGAATCTTAGCATATTTAGCCAATAATATGTGCCATTCTTATGTGCTTTCAAAGTTTTCTTCAGTTCTTAAAGACCCTGGGTGAAAACAAATATTCCCTGTTTCAATCTGTGATCCTTTTAGCAAATAACTACAAGTCTGATGTTTCTCTGCTGTATAGATCTATACCAAAATATACTCAGGCTGGGAAGTCATGTCCTGGGTAAAAGTGAGAAATAAGTGATTTTTGCCATTGAGATTGATCTCTTTAATCCTGAGTGCATATTGAGCTGGGGAGGCACTTAACATTTGCAGGGCACAGGCAAGAGTACAAATGGAAGCCCCTGACTGCTGTCCTCTAGTCACCACCACCTCCCACCCACAATGCAAAGGGCTTTACACGCCCTCAGGCCAGCACATCCAAGCTTTGTCCATACCCCCTCACAAACATCTGTCTCTTCGCTACCCTTCAGATCTAGGGATGTACTTACCAGTGGCATCTTCGCCTTCAGGAGGGGGATTGGAGAAGGGCCCATATAGGCCCTGGAAGTGTATTTGGTGCCATTTGGGCAGCGACATTCTAGGTTCTCAAAGTGCCTGGAGCATGGTCTTCAAGCTGGGGAGAGGACAGGGACTACAAGTGGGCATGTCCCTTCTGCCTTGTAGCCTCATTGCTCAACTGGGTGGGGAGACATGAAAGAGGGCCCTCTAAATGATGCCCTCTAAAATTTGAAGCTCCTTTGTCCAACTCTGAGGGTAGCACTGTGTTGAGCCCTAGAAAATGGGAATAATTGCTCGGTGTTGTCTCGTCAGCCCTTTCATTTTTAGTCAGCACACATCTGAATGTCTGTTTTGTGCAGATTGTTAGGCTAGGTGTTGTGGGAGGATACAGAATACAAAGCTATTTTTAATTTAGTTGTGAGGGAGACAAAAGCTGAACTGAGGATAATTACAAAATAACTGATTAATAAAGGAAACTAGTTGGCTCATAATTGTAGGGTAAGGGAATTTTGGATGAAAGTGAGTAATGGTCCTAGTTGGTGGAGGAGGGCTGGTTTCAGGGCCACATCGTGTTAGACATCATGTTGTTTAGGGCTGACAAAGCTTCCAGGCCTTCAGCAGGTACCATAAATGTGTGACTGGACCTGATAGAGGGCCGTGACAACTACAGATAGAATGTGAGAGGGTTTGTGTGGAATTAGTGAATCAGCAAATTCAAATTAAAAACAAAAAAGTTGAACAAAGTACTGGACCAAATAAAATGGGAATGAGACCCCTGAGTCTAAACTTCTGGGGTTGTTGCTGATGAAATTAAACTAACACTGCTACACTGCTGCAGAAACTTAATTGCTCACCCACGTTTACTCTTAATCCAGTAACTTTATTTTATTTACAAAAACTTTATTTTTCAATTACAGTTGACATAAAATATTATATTAGTTTCATGGGTACAGCATACTGATTAGACATTTATATAACTTACAAAGTGATCCCCCTAATATGGCTAGTACCCGTACCTGACATCATACATAGTTATTACAATATCATTGACTATATTCCCTAAAGAATAACTTTAGTTAAGGGAGTTACTTCACACAGAAAATAAGTGTGGGGAAAAGTTGTAATGAGAAAACTCTTTAGCATCCTAGTAACAATCCAAATGGTGATTAAGACAAGTGGAAACCTTGTCCCTCATGTTGGAAGTTTAAAAGTTTGATATATTTAGAAAATGTGTAGGAATCCCCTATTCTTTTCTTTTCTGTAAAAATCCTACCAAAAATTATTATATCAAGTTTCTCTGAGTGTTGAGCCTGCAATCACCTTTCCCAAACACGCACAGTACGGGGTTGACTAGAGTGCCCCCAATTCATGATGAATTTGGAATCTGTGCATGTGAGCTTCTTTGCAGATAAAATCAAGTTAAGGTGTCATATGGATTAGGGAGGGCCCCCAATCCAGTATGACTGGTGTTCTTACAAGATGATAAAATGTGGACACAGACACACACAGAGGAACGAGAGCCACGTGAAGACAAACTCGCAGGTGGGCGTTATGTTGCCACAGACTGAGGAACATCAAGAATTGTCAGCAACACCAGAAGCTAGGAGAGAAGCAAGGAACAGAGTCTTCCTCAGCCTCAGTGAAGGAATACATTTCTGTTGTTTTAAGCCATTCAGTTGGTGGTACTTTATTATAGGAGCCTAGGAAACAAACACAGGCGCCACTTCCTAATGTCCCCATTATTAGAAAGACAACTACGTTCCTGGTCTCAAAGGTTATATAATTCCTGCTGCTAGTCTTGTTTCAAACACATTCAGCCTCCTAAACCATGGCATTTCCAGTTATTTTTCTTATCACTTGTAACAATAATTAATATTTGAATACTACTTTTTAGAATTAAAGTGACTTTAATTTTCACAAGTGATGATGGGATGGGTATTATTCTGCCTATTTAATTGATGAGGAAACTGAGTTTTAGAGAGTTTAAGTAATTTGTCTAAGGTCACACAGTTGACTAGTGTATTAAAAATCTGTGATTCCAGCAAGGATAGGCCCTTTAGCTCTCAGGAGAAAACAATACTCAACCCCAACTGGAGTGCCTGGCTGTAATTATTTGCATTACTGCCTTCTCCATCATTCCAAAGAAAAGGCCATAGGAACACGTCTATATCCTGGGGTAAAATGAGAATAATCCTCAAATCATTCTCCTTTGCTTCCCCACACCTTGGGGGACTAACCCTTGTTGTTACCACAGCAAAGCATGCCAGTGTTGATAAAACAAGAAAAGAAAGAGCTTATTTACCTCCTTTTTTTAAAAAAATAACAACAGAATTTCTTTTATATGCTTAACTACAGCCTTAGAAGAGACATCACATTGGCTTTTGGTGAAAAGTTCCCCTCCCCCCCGCCCCTCCTCCCGCCCCCCCCGCCCCTCCTCCCGCCCCCCCCCCCGCCATAAGTAGGTCACTGGAGATATAATTAATACAGATAATAGCTATCTCATATGCAGATTTCTTTTAGTTGACCTCTTTTGAATGCAATTTCCCACTGTCTGTAACAAAGCAACTGGTTGGGTTCTGTTGTTCAGCTGGTTTTATAGCAAGGCCAAAACTACATTCTCCCAATATAAGAAACATGTTAGCAACTCTTAATAATTGTCTTACTGAAAAGCTGTTTTTTTTTGTTAAGGTGCAGGTTATGTATTTTCTTACCTTGGGCTGTATGTTTAAGCAGTAAATTCGAGTTATAAGGCCAAAGGAGCCTGTGACGTCTCTCCCAACCACAAATTGGCAGAGTTATACTGAGGATGACCATATACTTTATTGTCCAAACCAGGACACTTTTGGGAATGAAAAATGCTACTATAGATAATTACCTCAGGATGACAGGTATAAACTAGGGCTGGTCCTGGGCACCTGGAAGATACGGTCATCCTGATCATTTTAATCCACCCTGCAGAGAGGAGTCCAGCCGTTTGAGAACATCTTCCCACAAACAGATATTAACTGTTTCTTGGAAATTAAATAATATATACTTAAGAAACTCTTTTGGATATCTGTAAGACACATTGGAAAAATCTTACCCAAATCTTCTGGTCTTAGTCATTCTGGAGCGCATGGATCTGGGGAGACTGGGGCTGAAAGGGATCTTGGCCTGAAGAAAGGAAACCAGAGTGTTGGCCTTCCCCACTTGGGTAGAGATGCATGCCCCCAACCTAGGCACTCAACATTTGCTCAGTAAATAATAATTGGAATGACTAGGCACGTCCTGCATTGAATTGTGAACTCATTGATTCACAGCTGTATAACAGAAAATCAATTTCTTTCTCTCAGAGGATGAAGCCATAATGAAGATCATTTGATGAGAACTGGAGAGTTGCGTAGGCACAAAGTTGTTTGTTGATTTGGGGGTGCAGAGGAGAATTAAAGGGGGACAATATATTTAATTTATTTGGGGAAAGGCCCGTCTGATTTAAATGGTAGGAAAGATTCCAAGGCTGTGTGGTGATTAGATGAGGAGTGCGAAGGAAAGTGGTATTAGGACATTCTTCCGATATTTAGACATTTATTGAGCACCTACTCTGTGGCAGGTATTGCCCAAGGTGCTAGGGTTCAAAAGTAGAGAAGAGAGTTCCTGATCTAAAGGAAATGACACACTAGTCAGAAGACATACAAACATATAAACATCACGACAAATGCAGTAATAATGGTATGTAAAGATATAGTAGTAATAGAAAGAAGAGACGGAGTCTCTACCTGGGAATTCAGAGGGATTCATGGAAAAAGTGATGCTAGAACTGTGTAATGAGTTGGACAAGTTGGCCTGGGAGTCAAAAGCCTACTGGGATAGAGAAAGAAAGGCAAAAGTAATATGGCCTAATTTTAAGTGATTACTATAACCTTGTCAGTATCTTGCTATTACTTAACCTATGCATTCTTTTTAAAAAATTATTTATTTTTTTCAGTTACAGTTGAAATTCAATATTGTCTTATGTTAGTTGCAGGTGGACAGCATAATGGATAGATATTTATATTATTTATGCAGCGATCCCCTGATTAGTCTAGTACCCACCTGGCACCATACATACTTGTTGCAACATTATTGACTATATTCCTTATGCTGTACTTTGCATTCCCATGATTATTTTGTAACAACCAATTTGTACTTCTTAATCTCTACACCTTTTTCACCCAGCTCCGCAACCTCTCTCCCCTCTGGCAACCGTCACTTTGTCTCTGTATCTATGAGTCTATTTCTGTTTTGTTTGTTTATTTGTTCTTTAGATTCCACATATAAGTGAGATCATTTGGTATCTGTTTCTCTCAGTCTGACTTATTTCACCTAGCAAAATACCCTGTAGGCCCATCCATGTTATCACAAATGGTAAGATTACATTCTTTTTTATGGCTGAGTAATATTCCATTGTATATATGTACCACTTCTTCTTTATCCGATCTTCTATTGATGGGCACTTGGGTTGCTTTCATGTCTTGGCTATTGTAAATAGTGCTGCAGTGAACACGGGTGCATATATCTTTTCTAATTAATGTTTTGGATTTCTTAAGATAAACACCTAGAAGTGGAATTACTGGGGTCATGAGGTAGTTCTGTTTTTAAATTTTTAAGGAACCTCCAAACTGTTTTCTATAGTGGCTGCACCAATTTGCAATCCCACCAGTGGTTCCCTTTTCTCCACATCCTTGACAGCACTTGTTGTTTGTTCATTTATTGGTGGTGGCCATTCTGATAGATGTAAGGTGATATCTCATTGTGGTTTTAGTTTGTATTTCTTGATTAGCAACATTGAGCATCTTTTCATATGTCTATTGGCTATCTGTATGTCATCTTTGTAGAAATGTCTATTTAGGTCCTCTGCCCATTTTTTAATTGGATTGTTTGTTTTTTTGATGTGGAGTTGTAGAGTTTTTAAAATAAATTTTGGATATTAACCCCTTGTCAGAGGTATCATTTGCAAATATCTTCTTCTATTCAGTAGGCTGTCTTTTTGTTTTGTTGATGGTTTCCTTTGTTGCAAAAACTTTTTAGTTTAATGTAGTCCTATTTCTTTGTTTATTTTTTGTTTCCTTTGCCCAAGGAGATAGATCAGAAAAAATATCACTAAGAGCAATATCAGAGGGTTTATTGCCTATTTTTTCTTTTAGGAGTTTTAAGGTTTTGGATGTTACTTTTAAGTCTTTAATCCATTTTGAATCGATTCTTGTATATGGTGTAAGAAGGTGGTCCAGTTTTATTTTTTTGCACATATCTGTTTCGTTTTTCCAGCACCATTTATTGAATAGACTGTCTTTACCCCATTGTATGTTCTTGCCTCCTTTGTCATAGATTAAATGACTCTATAGATATGGGTTTATATTTGGGCTCTCTATTTTGTTCCATTGATCTATGTGTCTGTTTTTATGCCAGTACCACGCTGTTTTGATTACTATGGCCTCGTAGTATAGTTTAATATCAGATAATGTGATACCTCCAGGTTTGTTCTTTCTCAAATTGCTGTGGCTATTCAGCATACATTTTAAGATTATTTGTTTTAGTTCTGTGAAAAGTGTCATTGGTATTTTGCTAGGGATTGCACTGAATCTATAGATTGCTTTGGTAGTATGGATATTTTAACAACATTAATTCTTCCTATCTTTGATCACAGCTTCCATTTAATTGTAATTTCTTCACTTTCTTTCTTCAGTGTCTTATAATTTTCTGAGTATAAGTCTTTTACCTCCTTGGTTAAATTTATTCCTAGGCATTTTATTTTTTTGATGCAGTCGTAAATAGGATTGTTTTCTTAATTTCTCTTTCTGACAGTTTCTTATTGGTGTATAAAAAGCTGAATTTCTGAATATTAATTTTGTATCCTGCTACTTTACTGAATTCATTTATCAACTCTAATAGTTTTTTATTCTTTTTTTTTTTTTTAGATTTTATTGGGGAAGGGGAACAGGACTTTATTGGGGAACAGTGTGTACTTCCAGGACTTTTTTCCAAGTCAAGTTGTTGTCCTTTCAATCTTAGTTGTGGAGGGTGCCATTCAGCTTCAAGGTGTCCTTTCAGTCTTAGTTGTGGAGGGCGCAGCTCAGCTCCAGGTCCAGTTGCTGTTGCTAGTTGCAGGGAGCGCAACCCACCATCCCTTGTGGGAGTTGAACTGGCAACCTTTGTGGTTGAGAGGATGCGCTCCAACCAACTGAGCCATCCGGGAGGCAGCTCAGCTCAAGGTGCTGTGTTCAATCTTAGTTGCAGGGGGAGGAGCCCACCATCCCTTGCGGGACTCGAGGAATTGAACCGGCAACCTTGTGGTTGAGAGCCCACTGGCCCATGTGGGAATTGAACTGGCAGCCTTCGGAGTTAGGGAGCGTGGAACTCTAACCGCCTGAGCCACCAGGCTTGCCCAACTCTAATAGTTTTATGATGGAATCTTTAGGGTTCTCTATATAATAAGCACACTAATCCCATTCATGAGGGTTCCACCCTCATGATTTAATCACCCCCAAAGGCCATCCTGTTACCATCACCTGGGTCATTAGGTTTTCTGTTCATTAGGTTGAATTTTGGAAGGACGCAACCTTTCAACCACAGCAGCAAAGAATCATTTGGAATTTTACCCAACACTAGCCAGATTCTCTCATAAATCAGTACCTTTAAAATAACAAGTTCCAAGATTACAGCACTTGCACGTATAGAAACTCTCACTGTATGGCGTGGCTGCTGCCGAGGGGCAGCTGCAAGTTAGAGGGGACCAGTTTCAGCACTCTTGGCCCTCCATGCTGCTGAGAACCACTCCTGCTTAAAGATTCCAAAAGGAATTTTCTTAACTCATCTATCTCCACTACCAGGAAACCCTGGTACAAGGACCTGAGCTTCCCTGTGTGAATTGGCGTTGGGTCTTAAGTGTCCTCGTCAGAAAGGGCAAGTGGCAGGGTGCCTGCTTCTGTGTGAGGTAGCTTTGTGTACTCAGATTTACCCAATCAGTTCTGAGCCTTCTCTTGGTCAGTCAAGCCCACTTTCTATTGTTTTCCAAAACAGTCATCCTGTTCATTTTAGTCAATAAATATTTATTGGGTTACTACAGTGTGCTCTGTTTTAGGCTCCAACAATTTCAAGGAACAAGAAAAATAAGGAAAAAAAGTTGCTTATAGAGCCAACTTGTGGGTCACATCAGTATGTCCGTATTCTCTTCTAAGCCCATTGGTCTCATGGATCCTTTAGATCATGTGACCAATGTCCAGAAAGGTGTTCCCATTTTTATTCTGATTTACATTTTGTTCTGTTTACATTCTGCAAAACTGAGCTAAAAAAACAATGACTTCTCACACATGGTTTTAGAAAACATCACTGTGTACTAAAGATGGCTCTGCCCATCTCAGAAGCTTTATCAGCTTCTCGCTTTGGCTCTCAGGGAGGTGGTCTCTACTAGAGATTGTAATAAACTTTAGAACAATTGGCTTTCTGTTTAGATGTCCTTGGTCTATCACTTGGAAAGGATTTATTTTGCTTTGGCCTCTGTTCCCTCCTGCCTCCTAAAAAGCACCTTTTTTTTTTTTTCCTCCATGAGCCTTTCTGTGTATTTAAAATTAAGCTGAAACTTGAACCTCACGTTGCTTTCTCAAATCTCAGAAAGAGCTTAGAATTTTAGTGCCGAGACATTTTGTTGGCCCTTTTTCAATTACATGAGTTTCAACCCTCAGTTTTTTTGTACCTGGGTGAGGTTCATGAGTAGAATTCCAGAAGCCTCTAGAGAGAAAGAAGGGGAAAGTTCCTTCAAGGATGGAACTTTGTAAAAGGGTACATTTCACATAAATAGGACAATAATTTGTATTGTTTCCCAAAATAGGATACCCAGATTACTGGTGATAGACACAATGTTTTTAGTTTGAATATCGCTGGTCTTATTTACTTTATTAAAATATATTTAATTTGATTAATCATGGTAAACGATGTTGGTTATTTATGACATTTGTGTTTCCTTTCATAACAAGCTTATTTAAATAAATGAATGTAAAAATATTAAATAACCATACAGGTGGCATATGAATATGATAAAAATCACAAGGTAGGTACACAAATATCAGACTTTTGGGGCACACTGGTTAAGTGAATGCCAGGAGCGAGTGTCTTGTAGGAAAGCTCCGAGCTGTGCAAGGTCAAAGGTGCATACCTGTCACCCACAGAAAGCTGGAAGCTGGTGGAGTTGAGCTTTAACTTAAAATAGAACACAAATTATCGGTATATGCCATCCATGCTAGAGTAACAATCTGTGTATGTTCAATTTAACCACTTATTGAGTGTCTACTCTGGAAAAGGAAATAAGCCACGTTTAAGGGGCTGGGAGAGGCAGAGGGTCCTGGGCGGAGCTTTACAGTGAGAGTCTCAGGAGAGTATTCAAGCCTGATGTGAGAAGCAGGTTGGACTCCAGCCCAGAGGTCGGAGAGCAAGACCTCCTGGGAATCTGCATTACTGGCCACAGTGCCTTACTCAGAACATATCTGCTGATTTTATTACAGATACCACTTGTGGTAGGATGATGCTAAGCGAGAACCTCATCAAATGGAGCAGGCACTTAATGAAAGCTTAAAAGTACTTATAACCGTTGTTGGGTTTTTTCTCCCAAATGTGAAAATGAAGCAAAAAGTAAATGGAGAAGAGCCGTTTCCCTTCTTTATATTTGGAACCGAATCTAGAAACAGAATTGTAATTTTATTCCTTTCCCCATCTGTGTTTTGACAGCATTGGGTCCAGGAGTAAAAGTGCTTCAGGACTGCCATCTCCTCGCCCCGCCCTTCCCCCACCCTCCCTTGGGACCTCTGATTGAATTCCTTAGTAACCCAGCAGCGAAGTTCACCTTCCAACCAAAAGCTGCTCCCAGGTGCAGGGCTCAAGTTGCCCTCTCTCTCTGAG
This sequence comes from Rhinolophus ferrumequinum, assembly GCF_004115265.2. Lineage (NCBI taxonomy): Eukaryota > Metazoa > Chordata > Mammalia > Chiroptera > Rhinolophidae > Rhinolophus > Rhinolophus ferrumequinum. The sequence goes on along the minus strand of NC_046295.1, from coordinate 42,302,809 downwards.
GTTGACAGGCCATGAAAGCGCCGCCACCAGCATGTTGGTTTTCTGGGGGAGTGGATAAGAAAGTCCTGACAAAGAGATTTGGGCTGTGCTACTGACCCAAACCACATATACTAATATGTAATTAGATAGGATGTAAAAGTTAGGTCACCTCGTCCTCCAGTTACCAATAATTTTCATTCTAAAAATCATATCCTTTAGATTTTTCTTTTGTTTACACAGAATAAATGGTTATACTCAATGTCTATGTGTTGAGTTTCTGTTTAGAACTAGTGAAGAAACTCAGTTCAGGTCCTTAGCTTGCGTTTACTGGTCCCCATGGTCCTGCTCACAGTTGTCATTGATGAGAGACCCTCGCCTCCCACCTCCACTCCCCTCATGCCCCTATCTGCCGCTGGAACCATCTTATTCAGAGCAGAACTCTGAAGGATTAAAGGCCCAAGTGTTAGAATCTCAGGGCCAGGTGAAGACTCTACTAAGAAGCTGATAGGAGGGGTCACTGGCCATTTATTTGGGGCAGCAGTGTAAAACTAGCACATCGCGTTATTCTGGGAAGTACCCATACCAGCACACACCTGGATTTAGACCTAAGGCCCAACACTTCCAAGCTGAGTGACCTTGGACAAGCGTAGACCTGGGACAAAGATGAAATCAACTCTTTAATCTTTCTGATTTTCAGTTTCCCTTTGGGAAAAAGAAGACACTAACTGGGGTTATATTGAGGCTGAAATGAGAGCAAGAGGATATTCCAGACTAAGTCTCTGCTCCCTCAGCCTCAGCCCCCAGTGGTGAGTGTTGTTCAAGCTCTCTTCTTTGCCTTTAACCTGTCCTTTTTTGCTCTACATTTGTTTTTTTATTCTTCAAATAACCGCAATGTAGAACTGAAGAATATTTTTAAATATTGATATTGATCAAATATGTTTATGTATTCTTTTTTTATTAATCCTTAAAATCATTTTTAAGATTTTTCTTTGTGAAATGCTCCATGTCCAAAAACAACATGAATGACTTTTCAGAAATTTGTTTGTATTTGGAGCTGGAGATGGGGTTGGCTTTAACCTCTTATAAGTAGATGGCCTTTATAACTAAAAAGATTCTCTACCTTCGTACAAAACTTTCAGCTGAGTCTTGATTGATTTTTTGGTTTCAGGGCCAAAATCGCAGTTTGTCCTGAGATAGTTATATAATCTCTCCATTCATATTAGCTTCATGGTGTATAGAATGTAGAAGTGTTAATGTTTGCTTGGGATAAAGTAGCACTAGACCAGAGGTTAGCCTTGCTATGGTGGAATAGAAGGAAGTGTGGCAGTATCATAGATGGGAGGAGATGCAGGGACCCCTGCATGGGAAAAAGAAGACACTAACTGGGGTTATATTGAGGCTGAAATGAGAGCAAGAGGATATTCCAGACTAAGTCTCTGCTCCCTCAGCCTCAGCCTCTGTTCTACAAGAACAAAGGTCTAATCTGATCCAGAACTTTAGACCAAGTCCTGACAGTCTAGAGTCTTCCCACAGGTCCTCATGGTATCACATGGGGTTTAGGCAGCCAAGAGTCATCACTGAAATGGTGGCTTCAGGGGCACCTGCTCTCATTGCAATTATCTTTAGACGATTCACATCTTATTTTTCTGCTGTTGTCCATGATATAAGACCTATGGAAGAAAACTGACTTCTCCTGTGTTCCATTCATACCGTAATGTAGCCATCCTTTGAAAGCTGGCTATGTAGCAAGCACATTGTTCGTAGTACCGAAATGAGTGAATTCCATGCCTCACTTTGCTGGACTAAGGGTGTAGTGAGAAACGTGTCTGTAAATAAACAATTAGGCGATGTGTTCCGCTGGGGTATCCACAGGCACGTTGAGAGCTCAAAGGGGACAGGCCTAGCTGGGGGCTGGAGGGGAAGAAATTCCTTCAAGGGAGGTGATATTTGTGGTGAACCTTGTAGGCAGGAGCATTGATGGCCTGCCTTGGAGCTCCAGCTCTGCATTTGCACTGACCTTACCTTGTTTGCAGACTCAGCCAGGTTCCTCATCTCTGACATGGAAAGACAGTACCCAACTTTCCAGCCTCTGGAGATAGAAGGGGCGGTGACAGTGAGACTGCTTGTGAGGACACTTGTCCTTCACCTGTCTGAAGGTTCTTCCTCACACTGTAGCAGTGTGCGCCTACATGATGGTGGGTCGGCCAGGGCTTAGGGTTCAGTGTATGGCTGTGAACTTCAGATTTGATCAGTATAACTAAGTCTTTTTAGTCATGACCCCGACTTTCTTCTCGGGCAATACAGTCTGTCATTAGAATCCGATTGTCTGAGGATATCGCCGTTCTTTCCTTTGCTAGCTGTGTGACCTTGCATACGTTACTCAATCACTCTGAGTCCCAGGTTTCTTGTCTGTAAAATAAAGCTGATGATAATGGTATGTATCTTGTAGGGTGGCTGTGAGGATTAAAGGCAATAATTTGTATAGAGTACCTGGTATATAGTGACTACTCTATTATTTGTCCTCATTGGGACTGGAGTTCATAACCCAGAAAGAGTCGGAGAGAATTGAGATAAGGCTCCCGGCTCCGCCACTTCTTGTGTGGTTCCTGTTGTGGCGGAAGTCATTGCTACCTACATAGTACACTGGGTAATTGAGAGAGGATGACCTACTTTATTTTCCTATGTTGTTGACAGTATAATAGTTGAAACTGGATGAATTCTTTATCGCTATTAGGTATTCAAAAAAATACTGGAATATTATTCAAGCCTTACAAAGGAGGGAAATTCGGACACATGCTATAATATGGATAAACCTTGAAGACATTATGCTAAGTGAAACAAGCCAGTCACAAAAAGACAAATACTGTGTGATTCCACCTATACGTGGTACCTGGAGTAGTCAAGTTCCTAGAGACAGAGAGTTGAATGGTGGATGCCAGGGACCAGAGGGACGGAGGAATGGAGAGTTGTTAAATGGGTATCGTTTCAGTTCTTCACGATGTAGAGAGTTCTGGAGAGTGATTGCACAACAATGTGAAGGTACTTACTGCTACTGAACTATACCCTTAAAAACGATTAAGATGGTCAATTTTGTTATGTATATTTTACCACAATTTTTTAAAAGCTTATTAAGCATGTGCCAAGTATTAGATGCCATATGTGGCACAAGGAGAGACAGTGTGAGTAAAAACAAACGTGGCCCCTGTCTACCCTTATGGAACTTACAGGCTGGTAGGGGAGACACATGTTCAATGGAGAATGACATTAACGGGCAAAAGTACAGGAACAAGTACTGCAAAGAGAAGTTCATGGTACCATGAGAACCTAGACTAGAAGGACTTGACCTTGTCAGGGAAGCCAGGCCAGGCCGAGAGCAAAGGTGAGCACGACGAAGGAAGACCTTCTAGGACTGTGAAAAGCATGTGCAAGGCCACAAGAAGGAAGGGTCTGAAAGGACAGGGCGGCTGGCATGCAGAGGGTGGAAGAAGGAGTGTTATGAGAAGTGGCGGGTGAAGACGGCCATGTTAACTTTTGTCTGTTTCTGAGCAGAGTGGGAAGTCATTGAAGGTTTTGAGCTGAGGATGGAAAGATGGACAGAAAATCAGATATGTGCTTTGAAAAGATCAATCTGAAGGAATATATTTTTTTTAACAGGGAAAAATCTTATGAAATACTAAGGGTTGTCTTAATTATCCACATGGGAAAAATTGAACAAGTCCCCTAAGTGTTTCTCAGGGCCCTGATTTGAGTACAAATGATGACCCACATCACATAAGGCTTAATAGTTATAGGTTATAATCAAGCTAACAAACTATTATCAATATGTTCCATCCTCCTACTCTGACAAACATGTCTCTATAACTAAAATTTCAAAAAAGGTATGTATAACTATGGCTTTTCTTTATGGCTAAGAGTCTGCAAAGTATCAACGACAATGGAATTTAACTATAAATATACTGTCTGGGTGTTCTGTTGGGTCAACGAGATACGAATGAGTAATAAAATATTTTATAATTAAGAAATCATTTCCTATTCAATAACTTTTATGTTCTTTATAGAAAAATCATTATGTTTTAATTAAGATTATCAGATAATTTGTATTCTTTTGGCAGAAATACTGAGTTAGACAACTTTTCTTATTTGCAACACCTATGTTAAAATTCATTTGCATAGCATAAAATTCACATATTTGAAGTGTACAACTTTTCCTGAGTCATTTTAGTTCTGAGATAGTTTCACAATCGTTTCAATTTAAAGAAACTTTGCCCTCTGGAGGACATGTCAACCTGAATTGTTAACAAAATTCTCAAAGCAATACTTAGATTGAAAAATGAACCATCTATATAACATAGCATGTTCCAAACATGGTAATGGGATCTCATACAATAAATTATTTTTATCACAGAAAATATTAGAAAATATTTTCATTTCATCATATAAAGCTCTATCACTTATACTACAACTTTTACTATCTTTTCAAGCAATAGCTCAATCTAATATTAACGTCAATCCCTGGCATCATATTTCACACGTCTTAGTCTAGACATCTATACAAATGTCAGAGCAACAGAAATGGTTGATTCTCAGAACTGTTCCTTGGCTGCCATGTGCAGGTGTAGAGGACCTCCTGCAGTACAGATTGGAATATGAGGAGTAGCAAGAATATAGACACTTAGCACCACTGGGGATGGTGCTTCGTTGTACAAGGATCAATTGCATTCATGTATCTGCATGGAAGGAATTGACAAGTTAATTAGCCTTTTCTCTCACCCAAGTGTTCCTGCTGTTCACATCCTCCCTGCACTCTGAAGCAGTCTTCATCACTGCCACTGCTGGGATAGCGGTAGCAAGATCCTCAAATGTCTTGGGCTTTCAGACACAGTTGCCAACTCTTTTGAGGCCTTAGGGCAAGGGGTGTGGGCGAGCAGTTCCCCGAGGCCTAAACAGTGTTAGTCACAGTGCCAAGGGTTAGGGTTACTCCAAGTGACACAGACACTCATGTGTCCTTAATGAATTGTGTGTGAGTGTGTGTGTGTGTGTGTGTGTGTGTGTGTGTATGTGAGAGAGAGAGAGAGAGAGAGATTTGAGGCCTTCTAATGCACAGGGTCCAGGGTAAGGACCCCTGTCCTGGGATTTAGGCTAGTACTACCCTGCATTAGCATTCTCCAGGCCTTTTCTAAGTCTACCCCATCAACCTGTTAATTGTGACATGAACCAATACTACCAGGAAATCCCTTCTTTCTTAGTATGTTCCTTTTGAGGATTGCTGACTGTGTTTTTCACTTGTTTTGTCTTGTTAGGAACTGGTGAAAGTGGCAAAAGCACCTTTATCAAGCAAATGAGAATTATCCATGGGTCTGGTTATAGCGATGAAGATCGAAAGGGATTCACGAAGCTGGTTTACCAGAACATCTTCACTGCCATGCAGGCCATGATCAGAGCCATGGACACGCTGAGGATACAGTACGTGTGTGAGCAGAATAAGGTAAAGCGCTGAGGGCATTGACCCTATTTGTGACTGCATGCTTTCCTACTCTGGTTAGCAGAGATCTCTGAACAAAAAGATTTACCGAGTGTTCTGGTCAGAGGCCAAAAGAAGCTCTTGAGGTCAAACTCCAGGAGAGCGTGATGAATTTAGTCAGCCCTGCAGTCTTACTGCTGGTGGTCGAGTGGGGCTACCCCACGTGCAGGGATTCAGAAATGTGGGCAGTCATTTAGGTTGCTTATTTCAGGCAATGAGAAAAGGAAGACATACACGTTTTCTATGTCAGCTAAGATACTCTGTTAATTTTTCACTGGAGCAACAGAGATCTTTGGTTTACAGTTGCCAACTTTTCAAGACTTCCCAGTCTTAAGAAATATTTTCACAAGTGCCCTGGAGACTACTCAGAGAAAGCAGTAGGTTCTGTGCATTTGGGGAACTAGCCCTTGGGAGTTAAGTGATAGCTTTATGAGATCCATGCTTATAACCCAACTAGCAATGGACTCTGAAAAAGTAGTGGTATCAAGCTGTCATTGGCTTTCCTATCACTACTGGTTATTTAAAATACAAATCTGTTTAAGACCATAGGAAAATAATGAGGGTGGAAGGAGGAGGCAAATAAAATTTTATATGGTATGAGGGAATGCGAATATGTTGGGAAATACCATGTCTGAGTTCATTAAGATTCTGGAGTAGAAATAGAGTTTATTTAAAATAATTAATATCAAGTTACAACATAACATGATGATAAAGAGAAAATTCTAAGATGTGTTTCTTGTGGATCTACTAAAAAGAAATTTGGCTGCTAAAATGCCAGAATTGCATGGGCCTTAGAATACATCCCCCAAGGGCAACTTTATCGTGATCTTGTGGCACCTGTCTTCATGTATACTTTATATATATGTAATATACAAAGAGTTTCAAAGCAATCGGGATTTTTATTACTCAGTGACTAGATTACATAAAAAAAAAACACACAGCATGCACCATACTTTTTATTTATTTTTACATTGTGTCCGCAAACTCGTGCCTTTATCGTTATTTCCTCAGTCTGGAAGAAATGTATGCCTACAGCTTCAACCTTCAACAATATTATGCTGAAAAGTGTGTGTTGGTGGGGGAGGGGGTGGTTAGCCTTTGTGCCAAGTAATGTCAGAAGTGCAAATGTGTCACTGGGAGATTCTAGAAGTGACTGATGATTCCTTTACACACTGGTTTTGACAACATGCATTATATTTTTTTGAACATGTGCAATTCTTTTTAAATCACCCTGTAGAAGGTAAAAAATTAGGCCATCTTTGGAAATTTAGGATTAGGAGAAGAGGTGTGTCTTGTGGTTTAGTTCATCAGTTTTTCTCTGTTGTAAAATGCATCTGGTTTCTCAGTCTTAGTAGGGTGATGGGGAAAGCTTGGATTTTAGGGATGGATTTGTAAACAGACCTATTGGGAAGAAAATGCTTTAAGTGAAAGTCAGTTCTCTTACCTTGGCAACATGTTTTTAAAACCCAATCAGATTTAGTGATCAAGTTGTCTGGGTTTTTGTTTTGTTTTGTTTTCCCTCAAGGTCTTCTAGAGGTACTCTGAGCTTATATTTTAAACAAAAAGGTTTTATGGGATTTGACATTCCACTACTTTCTCCTTTTCTCTTGATCTTAATTCTTTTTTATAAGGCCATGTCCACTTGTCTACTAATCTGTGTTAGTTTCCTGCAGCCGTTGTATGTAAGTACCTCAAACTGGGGGGCTTAAAAGAGAAATTGATTCTTTCACAGTCATGAAGGCTGGAAGTCTGAAATTAAGGTTGATGCGTTCCAATAGTCTCTTAGGGAGACTTTTCCAGGCCTCTCTCCTAGCTTCTGGTGGTGGCTGGCAATCTTTGATGTCCTTTCCATCCCTGTCTGTCTTCACATAGAGTTCTCCCCTGTGTGTCTGTGTCATGTGGCCTTCTCCTCTCTGTTTAAATTTTCCTTTTCTTATAAAGGCAACAGTCATTGGATTCAGGCCCACCCTAATCCAGGATGACCTTATCATAACTTGATTATGTCTCCAAAACCCTATTTCCAAATAAAGTCACTTTCTGAGGTTGGGGTTTGCATTAATTTCAGGAGGATACTGTTCAACCCAATACAGTCTGTCCTCTGACCCCCCCATTCATGTCCATCCCACAAGCAAAAGACATTCACTCCACTCCAATATCCCCAAAAGTCTTAACCCATTCCAGCATCAACTCTAAGTCTCAAATCCAATCTAAATATGAAGTCAAAAGCCCTCAAATCTCATCATTTAAATCATCTAAATCAGGTATGACTGAGACTGGATTTGTCCATCCTGAGGCAGAATGCCTCTCCTTCCACAGCCCTGTGAAACTAGGAAACAAGTCAATTATACCTCCCGGCTCCTCTCATTTGAGGTATCGAGTTCCATTCTCAATGCCTTCTTTCTTTCTACTTCAAGTACCTACTTTTATGCTTCCTAAACGTCCTCTTTTCCCTCAGCCGTGTGCGTGGGATGAACCACGTGCTGAAATGGCTGATGGAAAGGCAAAAGATTGAGTAGACAGAACATTGGGTTGGTTCCCAAAAAGCTGAGCTCTACCCATGGCTCCCCTGTGAGTCTCAGGCAGGAGTCAGCAAACTTATTCTGTAAAGGTCCAGAGAAGAAATATTTTTGGCTTTGAGAGCTATACAGTCTCTGTGGCAACTATTCAGCTCTGCTGTTGCAGTACAAAAGCAGCCACAGGCAAAGAGTAAACGAATTTGTGGGGCTCGCTTGTAAACTCTATTTGCAAAATGTAAAAGGTATTCTGAACTCATGGGCCATACAAAAACAGGCCACAGGTGGATTTAGTCCACTGGCTGCAGTTGCCCACTCTAGTCCTGGGAGAAGCCATGTAACCTCTCTGGTTTTGCATTTCCCCATCCATTAAACGCAAACTACACATGCTCTATCTACTTCATAAGCCAACATGAGCAAAATGAAGTGCTTTATATATTAAATGGCACTCAGGAAATATAAGGTTAATACTGGGGCAAGTTCAGAAACCAAAAATGGATTCATTGCTTCTTCTGTTGGCTTGTTTAGGTCATTTTCATCCATTCCTTCTTTATTGTTTTCTGAATAATTTTCTCTCTAAATGTGAAACTGTAACAAAGAATACCATGCTCACTTAGGTCATCAAATGATAAAAATGATTTGTGTTCCAGTAGTATTAAGTAATTAGTTTAAGAAGCATGATATATGTTATCTTCTTTACAAAGTATTGCATCACTTGAAATGATTAGTTAAGACAGGCATGAACAATGAGTGAAATATATAATTCATTTAATGATAAAGACATTTCATTAGCTTTTATTTTCACAGTGGTGTACTCCTTCCCTCAATTCTTATTGCTGCGTATTTAGTTCGATTATTCAACTTATTTTTTCAGAGCTCGGAACACTTTCTTCAGAGTATGTAGAGGGAAATGAAAAGTGATTTTAGAGGTTTTTTTTTTTTATTGTTGGGGAAGGGGTACAGGACTTTATTGGGGAACAGTGTGTACTTCCAGGACTTTTTTCCAAGTCAAGTTGTTGTCCTTTCAGTCTTAGTTTTGGAGGGCGCAGCTCAGCTCCGGGTCCAGTTGCCATTGCTGGTTGCAGGGGGCATAGCCCACCATCCCTTGTGGGAGTCGAACCAGCAACCTTGTGGTTGAGAGGATGAGCTCCAACCAACTGAGCCAACGGGGAGCTCAGCGGCAGCTCAGCTCAAGGTGCCATGTTCAATCTTAGTTGCAGGGGGCGGAGCCCACCATCCCTTGTGGGACTCGAGGAATTGAACCGGCAACCTTGTGGTTGAGAGCCCACTGGCCCATGTGGGAATCGAACCGGCAGCCTTCGGAGTTAGAAGCGTGGAGCTCTAACCGCCTGAGTCACTGGGCTGGCCCTAGAGGTTTTTAAATTTTAAATGTTAGCGAGCTTATTGCTCAGCTAGGTTGTTGAAAATCTGCCTATTACTTGTCAGGCTACTTATGAAAGGAAATTTATCAGAAATTTAGTTCAGCATTTGATTTTGAACCTCCATAGTCGTTCAATTAAGATACCACCTTGAAGAATATTTTCTTCTACCTTTCTGCTTTGATTTTTAAAGAAATGATTCATATGTATTTACTCACTGTTAGTAAGCCTTAATGCTTATGAATATCTCTCAAGAGTGTCATATGAGCACAGATGAGAATTTATGACTTCTTGAATAAATATTACAGAGGCCTTTGCTCAGTGGCAGTGCTCCTAAATTTGAGTTAGCTTAGAACTCATGTTTACTAATGATGATTTCACTGGAGCCCAAGCAGCTTCGTACTTTTTGCTGTTTGTAGCATTTCCAACTTGGAAAATTCTCTTTCTAGGCCTGTGCTGTGGTAAAGGAAACGTTTCTGATTCCCTTAAAGGTGCTGAGGAATCTGCTTGGATGATTTAGATACAAGATTTCCCCAGGGCTAAGGACAGCCTGCCTGACTTCTCAAAAGCCTTCTAGTTCTATATTCAGTGATCCCTAGAAAAGCGTATTAGGTCTATAGGCTCTCTTGGCAGCAGACCCCAGATTCTTCCCTGACTCCCTGCTTTTAGGAACTCTTAACAACATTGGGGTCACCTCGTACATGCATGTAACTTACACAAATCTAATTGCAAGGGCTCATCACACAAGAAAAACACAACATTTTTTAAAAGGAGAGTTAATAATTAAACAATAAAAGTATTTTGCCTGCCATTCTATTCCAAGTAACTAATTTAGAATTCAGTGTTTCTAGAAATGTGAGGTCTGAAATTCCCTTAAAAGGGCATCTTATTACTCATCCAATAGATGCTTTTGCTGAATTCCAGTTTGCTGTTGAGATGGTAGGCTTGGGCCATCTAGCTAACCACAGCTCTTGAATGGGTGACTTTGGGGGTTTAATTTGCTTCACAGGGCCCCTGCTAGTTCTGTTTGAAGTTTTGCAGCTTTTACATTTGGGTAGACAGATGCCTCTGTCTGCAGTTCCTGCAGTGGTTTGAGCCCCTTGGAGCTCCCCTTCTCTGGATTGCTGGGTTTATCAGGCAATAGGACATCCCAAACAATAGTTGGTTCTCAGTCTTGGCAGCACATTGGAATCACCAGGGGGTCTTTTCTGCTGCTGCTGTAGGGTACCAACCCCAGGAGTCAGTTAGCGCTAAGTATTCTCGGAATGCAGCCTGAGCTTTTGGATTGACTTTTAGAAGCTTCCCAGATTCTGATTAGGCAGCCAAGGCTGAGAACCACTGAAACATGTATCTTTAATATTATTTGGAGGTATTGAGTTTGGATTTGACTTTCCTATCAATCTTTCCATAGTGGGAGGGAGACTTCTGGTATTCTTTTCCATTGAACGACCTAATTAGTCTCCACCCAATGGTAAACTGAGTGCTCAGCATTAAGGATGTTTGTTTTGTTCAGCGGTGCTGGCTGCCTTGGTTAGATTAGGTGCCGGTAGCCTTGACAGCGCCTCCAGGGGGCATTTTTGAATTCAGGTCAGATCCCATGTTTATTTCCGTTGAGTCTCGAAGGGGCCCAGCACAGCATCATGCCCAGAGCTTCCAGGGCTGGGTGGGGTCAGGGGAGAGGACAGGGCTGCATCTCATTCTCCAGAGGTTGCATCAGTGGCGACTTCTTGCCCTTCTTTTCTTCCTGTTCCTATGTGGAAATTACAACTTCTTTTTGACCTGTAAAGAATGAGGGGTACAGGTTATGTTGATCACATGCCCAAAGTACAGCTTTTGTTTATAATAAAAATAGCTTACGGTTTTGTTTTGTGAGTAATTAGAGACATGATACATTGGGAAATTAAGTAATTATGTATTTTCACTCATTGTTAATAGATATTTTTATTTGGTATTGAGATGGTATTTTACCAGATATAAAACTTAAGAATCAAATACACAACTTTACATTTAAGTAATAAAGTCTAATATTTATGGGGCAGGATCACAAGAGATGACATGTGTTAACACCAAAAAGCACTTTGATAATGTCTCATATCTGTGTGTATTTAATTCTTCCAGCCTAACTTTTCATTCTCAGGAAGCAAAAAAATTCCAGAAGGGTCTGTTAAAGACTTATATGAGGAAATCAGGCCCAGTTAAGTGAAAATGGTCAATCAATGTCAGTTTTTATAGAAGAGTTTCTCGGAGTTTCTTGAAGTATTTTAAGACATTCTTATTTTCTAATTTTTAAAACATCTGTTTAAATATATTTTTTCAGTCCTACTTCCTCATCCAGTTTGCAAAGTCAGATTGTGCATGAGCCTCTGGGAATAAGGAGGCCCATGTTCCGCCTTTGGCTGTAGCCCAGGATTGCTGGTTCTCTGGCAAATGTTAAACTTAGGCTCTTTCTTCCCACGTCCTATTGGAAATTAAAAATCACATGGTACATTTTTCTCCTGACTAAGAATTTGGAGTTCTAGCTAGTGGCACAGCAACAACAAGTTATCCACTAAAATCCTAGGTTGGAGCTTTTCCATTTATCCTAATAGTTCTCTGATTAATCGAAGTTGACTCTAGTGTGAAAATTGCTATCATCAGAGCTTGAAATATGAGAGTTTGGAGAATAAAAAGAATGGGACAGAGAAAGAACTGATTTTCCCTTTAATCACCATCACAAATAAATCTGACCACCCACTCCCGTTAAGCCTGGCTTGGGAGATGAGTAAGTTTTAGGGCGAATGATGAGTCATGAGATTAATTTGATCATTGAAATATTAATTTCTTCCCCTACCTCAAGGCTAAGTATGAACCTACCACAACCAAAGAAATGCTTTCAAAAATCTGGTGAAATCTCACAAAAGTTACAAACAATCCAGAAACTAGTGTGACCGTCAGTCTATATGAACATCTATCCATCCATCCAACATGTAAAATATATCCAGTTTTGTTGCTATCTTAAAATATAAAGGGGAACATGTAGAAGACCCTCACAATTCAAAATTCTTTAATAAAAGCTAACATCATTGGTGATGCTAGTAAAATCCTTGTTAGATCTAAAGTCCTTCACAATTTGCCTTCTCCTCATGGCAAAGTTTATACTCTCATTTTCTGATGGTAGAGAGGAAACAGGTGTGTCAGTGTTGCTGTCCCCTTAGACCTGTTTTCTCTGAACACCCAGTTACTTCACTGATGAATGAATGCCATAAACTTGTGTGAAAAGTGAAATTACCTCCTGGGTTTGTTTTGGAGTCTTGCCAAGGGAATCATGTGTTCATTGGGTATTACTGAATTTAAAGGTAGATTTTCTTATTAATTGGTTGATAAGTTCTGCAGTATTAATTATCCTAGGTAAAACATTCTAGAAGGCATCCTCTCTGTCTTAAAAGTTTTTTTTTAAGGTGGGGACTCAAATGGGATACAGCCTTTTTAACAAATTGTTTCTGTTGGATTAGTTACTGTGTGTGTGTGTGTGTGTGTGTGTGTGTGCGCGCGCGCACAGTTACTGTGTGTGTGTGTGTGCGCGCGCGTGCGCTTACCAGTAAATGTTCCTTTAGAGTGAAAACATATTCATTAGAAACCACAACAGTGAGCTTTTTTTTTTTTTTTTCATTGATGCTTCTTTTTAGAAGCTCAAATGTTTTCAGGGAGCTTTGAGACATTGTATCTCATGTACCGCATCTTGATTTCCGAGAGGTAAAACTGTCAGTTTTAATTAAGAATGAGCTAAAGTCATGTAAAATTGCTTTTACATTGTTACTGTTGCTTTGTGTTTTCCTTAAATCAAATTTTTATGTCGTTTTGGCACTTTGTAATTAGAAGTAAAGATTTGTTTAAGTCGACCATTTACAGGATCTGGTTAGGAAATTGTTTGCTTTTGTGAGTGATTGTATAATTTATTAAGGGTAGAAAGATTTAGAAAGCTTTTCTAGATTCTCTTTGAAAATAAAAGACACTTCTAATATTTTAATCTTTTAAATAGTTAAGGGAGAGTAAGTTGCAAAAAGGTTGAGGATGACAGGAGTGACGCTGCTTGTATTTTAAGATGCCTCTAAATTCTCTTCCTTCCATTGGAAGTGGCTGAATGATGGAATGCAGGGGAGCCCATCATGGTTGATCAGTAGCCACCACTTTTCCCCAAGGCCCGGAATTCCTGCCCACTCCTGTTGTACCTCTGTTCTGTGCTGACATGGAATGTCTTTCCCGTTGAGTTGTGTGGAGGCTTCACTTTGGGGTTTTATCATCATTATTATCAGAAGCAGCATGATTTGGGTCAGTTAAGGTGGAAAGCCCTAACAATGAGATCTAACAAGAAGATCGTTCTTTCCAAGGTCAAGTTAGCTCTTGGTGTGCTAGACTTAGGTGACAGCTGAGATGAAATTGAATTCTTGCCTTGTCTGTCATTTACACCCTCAACAGTGTTGGGCAGATCACCAAAGTTCTCAGTGTGTTTACTTCCTTCCTCAAATGAAGGCTATGTTGTCTTCTTGTGATATTACAAAATTTAAACATATGGGTAACCTCTCTTCAAAAACAAAGAATCATATTCTGCTATGTCCTGAACAGGTTACTTTCTTTGCCAAAATTAAAAAAACACACAATATTATTAACTTCCTAGTTAATGATGGCAGTACATCAAGTACAATGTTATATACATATATATCAGTATAGGTTGATTTATTTCATATAATCCAGGAGTTCTTTTCAGGCACAGTAGAAAGTACCAGAAAGACACATATATTAGACTTGCAATGAGGAAATCCATGTTCCAGAATGTGTATGGTTTGCAGATGCATTGTCACCTCCTTCCTGAGGATAATACCTTTTTTACCTTTTTAATACCTGTTTTCAAATGAAATGAATGAATGAATGAATGAATGGCCCCCCTTCGTGTAGATGCTGCCATCTGCATGTCTTGCTGCTCTCACGTATTACAAGAAGAGGCATCTGTGGACAAGAATATCCCTCACAGAAATCTTGGGTCAGAATGACAGAAAGATAAGGCAGAACCCATGTAATTTCTTTCAAGTTGTTTGATTTGTTTAAAACAGTTTTTTGTGATTTTTTAATTTTTTTTTTTTTAATGATGAGGTTAAAGGATTGGAAAAAGAAACTTCCCTAACAAATGGTGCTATTTCTGATGACTTCTTCACTCCTTCACTCAGAAAGAACGGTCCAGGCTGGACCAAGCAGCTGGCCGGCTCTGTCTGTCCACATGTCTGAATGTACCCAGACAATGGGCCTTATTTTAAAGGAAACAAGAGCTTGTCATATTGAATCCTGCTCTCCACTTTCCTATCTACAAGGGACAAGTTATCATCATTGTAGGTAGAGTGGTGTGTTTTTATTTTTTTCTGTTTGGCCAGAGATGACCCATGTTACTGTCAGCAAAAATATAACTTGATGTTCTTCCTAATCTGCATAGGAGGTTAAGTCCTCCCTTAATTTGGTTATGAATTTATGATAGTTTTGATTTATGATAGTTTTGCTTCTGTGCTTCCAGGTGGATGGCATTCCTGCCATTAGATGTTAACATGAATGACTGATAATGCCTAATGGTAATTCCACCTAGAAAACTTAGAGGTGGAGACCTGACCCAGGGCAACACGAGGCACTTGGCACATGTTTGTTTTGTGAATTAAATGAATGGCACAAGCTCAAAATTCTCTCCACATGAAAAAGCTTGACCCAAGAGAAGGCGAAGTGGACAACTAGTCTAGATCCTAGGGCTTCAAGAATATATTGGTCTCTGTTTCCCTGGAGGAAGAGTCCTCCCGGTGAAGGTTCCCAGTGACTCCTAAGTCCTCAGTGACTCTCAGAGTGCTCCCAGGGCATGTGCTGCATGCCTCTGTTACTGTTTATCTCTCCTTGTGGTGTGAAGCTGTGACGTGGCAGTCTATCCCCGTGCCCTTTGAGCTCCTCAAAGGAAATGCTGTATTCATGTCACAAAGGTGATGCACCGCCAACCCCTGCCCCCCCCCCAAAAAAAAAACACAAAAAGCTGCTTCCAGGTGGATAGCATCAGAAATCTCAAGTTGTGAATTATAGTTTGGGCATTAAAAACAAAACAAAATGCACACAATAATGCAGACAAGACAGGCTTTGTTTTCACAAGCATCGTGGCCGTTTTCAGCAGCATGTCCACAACTCTGATACTTGCTCATTCAGCTCCAACCACAGCGATCTCCTCTCTTTTGGCCCCAGTACTCATGATGCTCCCTCAAGCCCAGGACTTTGCACATGCTCTTCCCTTTGCTCTTTGCTTCCTTTTTTGCCTAGCCAAGTCCTTCTTGGCTTCCACTGGAATGGAAGCTACATGAAGGCCAAGGACCTCTCTGCTTTTACACACTTTTTACCTCCCGTGCCTGACATGGATGCAGGCCAGTTTGCCAGAAGCCTGCATCCACTGAAGAACCAATTTCTGGGGCAAAGCATCTGATTTTTTTTTATTATTATTTTTTTTTTAATGAACTCACACAGGTGATCGTAAGACCACATTGTGTCCTTCCCTGAACTTGTCTCTGATAAACTGTCCAGCCTCATCTGCTCTCCCTACTGGATTGTGGTTTCCGGCATATTTCATACCTCTCTGTTTGCTCCAGCTGTTGGAACATCCTGACACCCATTCTCTCTGCACTCATAAATAGCTGACTTCATTTATTCGTCTTGAATAAGGCATCCAATGTTATAGCAAACTTTCTTTGACAACCACTTTCGTCCATCGTCCCTGGGGTTAGGCACTCTTTCTAGTATACAGTGTCTTGCATTCACCATATTACTTTTAATTCTTTATTTATGCATCTTTCGCACTTCAAACTGGGAGTTCTTTGAGATTGGGAATCATGCCCTGTTTATCTTTGCATCCCTTTGGGCTCAATAAGTTTTAGTGAAGTAACATTAAAACCTTGTGTGAAAATAATATCATAAATTCAAAGCTATCTGAGGGTTTTGTCTAGGGTTGATATCCAGTCTTGGAGCATGACTGAGCTGTTCTTTTGCATGATATATTTTTCCTCCTTACATTTGGGGTTGTGATATCATGCAAAAAGGAACAGAGAGTCTACATGAGCATGTTTTTCTTTTTCTGAGGAAATATTTGGCGATTGGAAATATCGCTTCTTGGGTGAAGGATAATCAACAAGCCTTGAATAGTCATGTGGCTCAAAATCCAGTGTAGGAAGCTTGGAATTGGCTGTGTTCAGCTCATGGGATGTGTTTGGTGAACTGCAAATATACTCCTGCTGTGAAAGTTAAGTCAGTGGCAATGACTACTTTTAAGCTGAATCACCAGACAGCTGTTTTGGAATCCCATAGGGGAAAAAAAGGTTGTCTTGTTCATGAGTTAGAAGAAAGACTCAGTAATACTCTCTTCTGCGACCAAGTTCTAAAGTAGTTGAGAAGTTAAGACAAAGAAGTAAGGTATATGGTGACCAAAATATCATGTTAGTCTAAAGCCAAGTGCAGAGAATGGGGCTCATAACTAAGTCATGTGACCTTTCTAGTTTGAACCTCGAATGTGATAGACTTACCCATAATGTCATCATCAGCTCTGGAAGATCCCAGGCTTCACCCCAAGAGGCAGGCCTCTCACAGCATGGAAGGAAGGAGGGGCAGAGGCCAGGAGTGTTACTCAGCTGACATGCCTCCACGTGGAGAGTGTTGAGTGTGTCACTTGTGTCAGAGCTCTTAGCATGGGCCATCTCTTCCCACGCTTGTGGGGACTGCATATACTTCTGGGCACTATCACGAGTGTGAATCTGTGCCAGGCTTTATCGAAGAGATATTATCTTAGCATCATCAATTCTTTAGTGTGCATGCTCTCAGTTGCCCCCACTTCAGAGATCTGGAAACTGAGGACTGTTGGAGGTTAAATAATTTCCCCAAGATCACACAGCTATTACATGTCAGCTGGAAACTGAACCCAGGTGGCCTGACTTCCCAGGCAGAGCTGTTAACCACTATGCTTCACGTTTCTCTGGGTACATGCAGTGTGAGGTCTGGGGTCCTCACTTAAAGGTTTGATTATGAAAGCATTAAATTATATGAAAGGAGGGTTCACTTTCCCAAAATCTCTGGTCCTGGCCACTTTCAAATAATTCCTTTTTCTCTGGCTGGGATCCAACTAGCTCACAAACTGTCAGTGTTATCTCTTTCAATATTTACACGAAAGAGTCATGCAATTTAAAAAATAACAGAACTATCAGGATTGTGCATCTGTTGGATGAAGTTTGAGGATTGGAGAGCTTTCTTTTAAGTAGACTTGAAACAGTTGCATGGAGAATTTTTTTTTAATTTTCTTTTATTTCCCTAGAAGAGAAAAGTAAACAAGCCAGAGATGATTTCAAATTTATTTTCCAAATTGAAACAAACAACACATGACAGTGACCTTCGAACCAATGCCAGAAAGCCAGGAAAGATCAAATAAAATCTGAAGAGTATATTCTGATCATGGTGTAAATGGGACTCATTTGAGCTTTGATATTCCGCCAGGATTATGTCTCAAGTGCGGTTATATGGTTTAACTCACTTCACCGCCAATTTATTTAGCCTTCCAGACCTGCTCATGAGTTTGGTTTAATTCAGTTGGGAAAAACAGAGGAGGAGAAAGAAGAGGGATGTGAACGTGATCTCTCCCCAGAAAGACACACACACGTCGTACCTCCAAGTTCTGCCTTGATGAGACAGGGTCCTGATTCCCAGGGCCTAACATCGAGCTGGTGCAGGAAACCCATATGGAGAATGGTGGGTCTTCTGTTTTCAATGCAACTTTGGGAACACTTTCACACTCTTGGAACCTGATCCGGGAGCAAAGCAGGGATTGGCACCGTGCCTTTGTGGCTCATGAGCTGCATAACTTGGGCAACTTCCTGGCCTTCTCTGAACCTGCTTTTTTGGGTAAAATTAGGGAACTGGACTAGATGATCTTTAACTTTTTAAACTATAGAGGAAAGGAGAACCCATCTTAGATTTGGAGAATAATGAGGTGAGGACATTCTGGAATTTTATGATTATGGTCATCTTGGGAAGGTTTTTTTAGTTTGTTTTTTTTAACCTCTATTCCCTCCTGTCATATATATATATATATATATATATATATATATATATATATATATATATATTTTTTTTTTTTTTTTTTTTTAATTTAAGTTGAGAAACTGTCTTGTGCCCTGGAATCTTGGGGCCTGAGATTCAAATCTATTGGAGACATTGTGGCCCCTTCCTGACTTTGGCTAGTTCTGAGAACATCTCCCTTTCCCCGCAAGGGCTGGACTGCTTTATCACTTATCCAATAATCCTAGAACATCTCCAGACAAGATGACTCCTCACTCTTTTCTCCCTTTTCTCCATGGATATTTTTCAACCTAACTCCCTACACATCTGTTCTGAGAGCTGCCTCCTAATTATATCCCAGGAGCCTGATATAGAAAGGGCGAAAGGGAACTTTCCATCTCTGACTCTCTGGTTATCCCAGGGGCATCTTGGGTCATAGATGGAGACTTACTCCTTGGTGAGATGCCCAGAGGCCACTGACTGGGAACCAAACCTCAGTGTGCAACGGGACCCATCTAAAGGCAGTGTGCTCTGGCACAAGGACTGCTGGATATTCCCACCATATTTAGGCTCATCTGTTTAAATGTGATTAAGAATTCTTGGTTAACATTGAAGTAAAGCACTCATTCCATCTAAAGTCTTGTGAAGTAGAAGTCCTAAAGTGTCACCCCAATGAGAATATATTCAAAGGGACATTCATCCTGAATCCCACTTAAAAATATGATTATAACACCTGAAATATAAAATAATACTGCATGTCAACTGTAACTGAAAAAACAATTAATTTAAAAAATATACTTTTTTTTAAAAGTATGATTATTGAGGCATAGAATTTCAGGGCTAGAAGGTACGCTGAAGTATTTTCTAGGTCAACCCAGACCTTTCATGGTTTAGATAACTGAAATCTAAAGAGGTTACATGATGTGCCCAAGGTAAGTTAGAAGGGCTAGAAGGAACCTTAGTAGGGTTCTGTTTCATGTCACTCTGTCCTGGATCTAAACATGAGTCTTAAAGTGACATTCTGAGTTTTTTAACCTCAGCTCGTCAGAAGTTGAGATCATGAGTTGAGGAGGCATCTGAAAAGTTCTCTCTCTCTCTCTCTCTCTCTCTCTCTCTCTCTCTCTCTCTCTCCCCATTTTAATTCATGCTTTTACAGGTTGGGGAATTTTTTTGTTTTTGTGTTCTTCAAATAATTTGTACTCTCAACTTTTTAAAAGAAAAATTTCACAACTAGAAAAAAAAAACTGGAAAGAATCGTTCAATGAACACTCATATACCCTCAGCCAATTGGTAATATTTTGTGATACTTTCTCTATCTCTTCTTTTTGCACATGTACACACACACACACTTTTATGTAAGTAAAAGTGAACTGCACGTGTCATGATGTCATCCTGAAAAACCTCAAAGGGTGTCTTCTCAGAACCAAGGCATTCTACAATACCACTAGTACACCCAGGAAAGTTTACTTTATAGGTATAATATTATACAACATAAAATGCAAGTTCAAATGTCTCCATGTGCCCCCATATGGCCTTTATAGTTTCTCTTTTTATTAATGCAGGAACAAATCAATCACCCTGAATTACAGTTAGTTGTCATCCCTATTCTCCTTTAAGTTATAGCATTCCCCCTACCTTTTTATTTTTGTCTCCAGTTACATTGAAATTTTCGAAGGGTCCAGGCCAGTTTCTTATCGAATGCCACAAAATCAGGATTTGCATTTTTGTTTTCTCATTAGATTTAATCATTTTGGCAAGAATATACTCATATATAGAAGAAACCGCATACTTCCAAATAGTGCACCCACTTTGGAAAAGAGTCAGGCAGCTCCTCGGAAGGTTAAAACAGAGTTCCATATAACCCAATAATTCCTCTCCAAGGTGTATACCCAAGAGAATTGAAAACATGTGTCCACACAAAAACCTGTAAATAAATGTTCAAAGCAGCATTATTCATAATAGGAAAAATGTGGAGATAACACAAATGTCCATCAATTGATAAATGGATAGATAAAATGTGGCATATCCATATAAGGGAATATTATTTGGCAATAAAAAGGAATGAAGTACTGATAACTGCTGCAACATGCATGAAAACATGCTGAATGAAAGAAGCCAGTCACAAAAGGCTTCCAGTGTGTGGATATCCTGTTCTCCACCCGTTAACATCTACTGGTGATCCTAAGATCTGTTAGATAGACGGGGGGGAAAATGATTATTTTTAGTGGTCTTTTTTTTTTATATTTATGAACTAATAATTTTTTCAGGGAAAGTATTTCTTTTCCCTTTTTTTTTTTGAAATTCACTAGGCCTCAAAAAATGAAACAGAATTATCACATGACCCAGCAGTTCCACCTCTGGGTATAAACCCAAAAGAATTGGAAGCAGACTCAAATAGATATTTATAAACCGTGTTCATAGCAGCGTTATTCCCAATAGCTAAAGGTGGAAACTGCCCACATTTCCATCAATGGATGAGTGGATAAACAACTGCAATATATACATACAATGGAATGTTATTCAGCCTTAAAAAGGAATAAAATTCCGACACAGGCTACAACGTGGATGAAACTTGAAGACATTATGCTGAGTGAAATAATCCAGACACAAAAGGTCAAATATTGTCTGATTCCCTTTATATGAGGTACCTAGAGTAGTCAGATTCATAGAGGCAGAAAGTGGAATGGCAGTTGCCAGGAGCTGAGGGGAGTTGGGAATGGGAAGTTATTGTTTAGTAGGTACGGAATTTTAGTTGGCAAAGATGAAAACGTTCTGGAGATGGATGATGGTGATGGTTGCACAACAACGTGAACGTACTTAATGCCACTGAAATATACCTTAAAAATGGTTAAGATGACAAATTTTCTGCTATGTATATTTTACCACACCAAAAAAACCCCGATTAGGTTCTTATTTATTTCTTCTTATTTCAATGTGTTATGATAATTATTCTTTTTGGTGGTGGGAATTGGCCACCTGGAACCCCTTCAAGTTGTGCCTGTGTCCCTCTTTATTCTTTGAGTAGATCTGGCTTTGTGGCACAATACGTTTCAGGTCTACTTTTACTTCCCCTGGCCCAGCTCCATTTACAGGGGAGTTGTAGTCAGAAACCAAGGTCTGGATGCTACGTGAGCTCATTGCTACCTGGTCGTCATACGCTTCTCACCCTTTCAGTGGGAAGTGCTAGGGAAACATAAACATACACTCACATATACACATAACATATGTGTATACACACACATACACACACATATAAATACATACCGACATATTAATCGTTAGTCTCCAATTTAAATCCAACACCACATTATTCCCACCTCACCTCAACCCATATGTATCTCTCTTCTCCCAGAGCAGTAACTCTGATTCCCAAGAATACCAGCATATTGACTCATCTGCTCTATGCTTCAGTAAACAAAATAGTTTCAGATTTCTCACACCAGTAACACTAATCATTTTAAAAACTAAAGACTAAAACTCAAATTTTCTCATTCTTATCAGTGCTAAATGCATTTTATGGACCTATTTTCCTTCTTAATCGGTGGCGAGGGCAAGACTGAGGTAATGGTGGTATTGGGAGTGACAGCAGTGGAGAATAAAAAGAAAGAGAGGGAGGTAGGAGAGCAAGAGAGCGGGAGAATGGAGGGGAGAGAAAGAATGACAGAGAAAGAGAGAGATTTTTTTTTCAACATTTGAAACTTTCACATGACTAAGCCCACTAAATAAGGCTTAGATATATAAGAAGTAAGAATTGGGAAGAAAGGAGCCAGAATTTTTCTTTGAGAAGAATCTAGTTTTCTGACTTGTGGAATAAATGCTTTGTATGTTTACTTAAATAAGAAATAATACATAAGGTTAGACTCAGTGAAAATACAGAGAAAGACAGCTGTTTTTTATGAATTCCGATAAGATTTTATCCTGTTTGTGGCATTCACTTGCTGTACTTGGCTTTGATGGTGACATTTTCTCAGACGTGACATTTGATCCAGCATGCATGTTCTACATGGTTGTTCTTAAAATGAGGAATTGATTTATTTTTAAAGGTTCTCCTGCCTTTGGAAGAGAACCAAATATCTCTTTCAAGTTGGGGATATAATTTCCTTTTGAGACCTAACCTCGTTTTCACCCCAGAGAGCCATTTGGCCTTTTGTGGAGGAGTTGGGTAAGCATATTAAAACAAGAGGTTCTTTTCTTCATTATTTAACTCTCAAAACAAGCTGTTTTCCCTGCTGTGAAGTATTCTGGTTTCTAAAAGATGGATAGATGGAAATGAAGTGTCTCAGGACTGAGATTTTCTGTGTGGCCTGAGACTTAATCTAGCTTTGTGACTAGAGATACCTCACAACTCTGAACTTCAACTCTTCAGCTATAAAACCTGCTTTTCTTTTCTTTTCATTTAGATCTTGTGCCCTACACATTTGCGAAAAAGATTTCAGGTGACTTGTAAGAAATGACATGTCTCTAACCACTCTGATAATGTCAGGATAAATGATTAAGAGTCGTGGGATGGGAGGAGGAAATTAATGACATGGGAAACCCAAACAAAAAGTAGTTGCTACAGATGGGAGCAAAATATCTTTCTAACCCTTTGCTGTCCAGTATGATACCCACTAGCCCCATGTAGCTATTGAGCCCTTGAAATGTGGCCAGTCTGAACCAAGATGTGTGGTAACTCTAAAATATACAGTGGATTGCAAAGACTTGAAATATCTTAATAAATTTTTACACTGATTATATGTTGAAATGATGATGTACTGGATATATTGACTTTAAATTATTTTATTAAAGTTATTTCTCTTGTTTCTTTTTGTATTTTGAATGGCTACTAGAAAATTTTAAATTTTGTAAGAGACATTAACATTACATATTTCCTAAATATCTCATTATATTTCTCTTAGATAGCGCTGGTCTAACCTATTTTCATCTGCACCACCCCTTAAGCCCCACCCCCGAAAAAAAGGAAAGATGTTGTTTTGTTGGTATTCTGTACATTTATATAGGGCTATGGATTTCAAAGTTTTTTATAAAAATAAGACAAATAGTGATGCCTTGCTACAACTGTAGGCCTTCCTCCCTGTTGGGAAACTAACAAAATCTCAGTTCACGTCCCTCTTTGTCACATGTGGGGATTTCTCACTAGAAAAAACAGCATGTGATTCAAATCTGCTAATTTATTCCTCATTGGATCACTTGTTCATTGAAGCATCCATTTGTTTATTTCACAAGTTTTATTCTGACACTATGGTGCATCCTCATAGCACATAGATGAAATATGACTCAGTACTGCCTTTAAGAATTCCCAGTCTTCAGGGAGATGGAAGAGGAGGAAACAGACAGGCATGTCAACTAGTAATTTACAGTATAGCACTGCGGGCATTGGTTTGGAACTCTGTGCAGAGTGTAACCAGAAAGGGAGAAAGGCACCCAAGACTTGGCTTGGCTTTGGGGTAATTCATGTTTTTATTATTTATGCTGTTATTCAAAGTGCCTTTGCCGAGTTTATTTAAAGAGATTGAAAGATAGCAAATACAAACGTTAAAATAGTTTTTTATTTAGCCTATACTTTCAAACCATCCTTATTATTAATATATATTCTTTATTCATCAGGCTGGGTCTATTTATGTTTTCAAATTTAGTCTGTCCACTAAACTGTATCCTTGACCAGACGTATTCTCTGTAAAAGCATACATGGATTATTCATTGATGACTAATTTATCAGAAGCCTACTTATCATCAAAGGAGGGTTCTCTCTTGAGATTCCCCTGTTTGGATTCACACCTCTAATTCTACCTCCTCTCAGGAAAGGGTGAGTACCGTTGATCAGGGACTTTTAACTTGAGGAGACCCAGTGAATTAGAATTTTAAGTTGAGCAGACACAGCCAGAACTCTATACCCCAACAGAGCCATAGCCTTCCCCAATATAGGACATAGTGAGGTGGACTGAATGTGGGCTTGTTTCTCATTTAAAAAAAAAAAAAAAAGGGAGATCATAGTTTTGCGGGCTGTTTCTTTTGATAGGAACATGCTGAAAACTTGGTCATGGTAATGAGACTTCTGAGGGGCTTTTCCCTCTTTAAACGTTTCTGGCTTTTGGCCTTCAGAAGGGAGCTCTGTGTGGTCTTAACAAGGTTGCCCTGCAGGCTGAAGGCTTACGGGGAAGCAGGTTCCCAGTGAGAGCAGGCCTTGTGAATTGAAGATCGGATTTGTACAGTCTTGAGCAAGTGATCAAATGTTCAAGGCTTTAAAAAAGATGACAGTGTTTATAAGGCCCTTGAAAAGAATTTCTGATGGAAAATGATGAAAAGACTTGTTTCCATTACTCATAGTTTAAGTCGGTTGTTTTGGGAGTTGTTTAAATTCTCACTTCTCAGATGGAAACTTAACAAAAGTAGGTGATCAAGCCTGTTGGAATGGATAATTTGGGGCCAAAGTAGGTAGAGAAGTAAAAGCGTCTCACTGGAGCCAACTTTGCATGCTGGTTTTTGTACACATCCTGGCCATTGCCTCTGCATCAAAATCTTGGTGTCCTGGCCTATGTGGGATGTAAATAGCTTTGTGTACTTAGTTAAGTTAGGTATTTGTTACATTTCTATAGAACCATTTTTAGAAATCAATGCAAGCACATGGCTCATGTCCAGAGGAGTGGGGAGACAGGGAGGGACATTAACATCACATTCTTCCTAAAGTCATTTTTCATTTAGTAGCAAGTTGCTTTGTATTTCTGTGGGAAGCTCAGTTAAAGCTTTTGAAATCCCTGATACTTATACAGAAGTGGTTTATTCAGTATAAAAGCATTTATTAGGTGCCTCCCGTCTAGGCTCTTTACCTTTTACACCTTCGTTTCTCCCTAAAATTCCTTGAGGATCAATCCATGAGGATGGGTATTCATCACACCCCAATGGGTCAATCCAGGAGGAGTGGTGTTCAAAACAGGTGCTTCCATGTTTCTGCATTAAAAGAAATGGGGACTTCTTCTTCCAGAAAGGTGGAATAGACATATTTTTCGCTATTCCTTGTTACCATGTTTCCCCGAAAATAAGACCGAGCCGGATAATCAGCTCTAATCCATCTCTTGGAGCAAAAATTAATATAAAACCTGGTCTTATTTTACTATAATATAAGACCGGGTTTTTAATATAATATAATATTATAATATAATATAATATAATATAATATATTATAATATAATATAATATAATATAATATAATATAATATAATATATACTGGGTCTTATATTAATTTTTGCTCCAAAAGATGCATCAGAGCTGATGGTCTGGCTAGGTCTTATTTTCGAGGAAACATGGTAAGTACCCTGAACATTGTACATAAAACAAACATAAGAAGACTTGAAAGGTGTAGAGAAGAAAAAGACCAGCAGGGACCTCAGGACCCAAAGAAGAACACAGTGGGGATATCCTGGGTTTCCATATTGCCTCATGTATTTCAGACTTGGGGCTGAAGATGCCAATAACTTGGAACTGCAACAGCCACAGACTAAAAAAGCCCCAACAGAGACCTGCTTTCTCTAGCCAAAGGACCAGGAAAAGGCAGCCTAGCAAGGCAGAAAGCTTCTAAGTAGTAGCCCCTCTATTCAGCCAAACACCATTAAAAACAAACAAACAAAGAAAAACTGTGGCCCATCCCACCCATGCCAACAAAGGCCCAGATGGGAACTGAGACGAGACATCTACCCTCGCCAGGCTCTAACAAAATGCCCCAACCTTCTTGCTAGGCCAGTGCCAGAAAAGTGGGACTCACATCCCCACAGGGAGGTAACGAGGGGCTCTCCCTCTCCCAGTGGGTTGATATCAGAGAAGGCCAAGTGGAGAGCCAGGACTTTTATTCCTGCCCAACAGTGTTTCATGAGTTCGTTTGCCATCTGTTTTATCTATTTTGGTGAAATCTCTGTTCATGTTTTTTTTGCTGATTTTCTAATTGGCTTGCTCTTTTTTTTTTCCTTCAGTGTGGCATTTTGATAGGTTTGTTTTAATTTTTTGTTTTGTTTTGTTTTTACACATTCTATGTCTAGTCTTTTGTCAGATATAAAGAAATTATCAGAGATTTGCAAAAAGATTCTGGGTCCCAAATATTTAACAGGACAAAGGTTATATTATGTTACATCCATGTATTTACTATGTAGCAGCAAGATCCATGTTTCAGGGTGTTCTTTCTATTTTCTTTATTCTTATTTTTAAATGTATGTATATGTTATACCGTGCTTTTTGTTTGCATGCCTTACTTTACCATAGACTAAAACATTAAAAAAATTTGAGTATTCAATAACATGGTAAGTTGTACACAGTCTAGATGGAAAAACTCTGTGCTCAATTCTTTGCAATATGGTCATAAGTTTGTTTGAAAAGTAATACGTAAATTATAAAATACTGAAGGTGATTTACCAAAAAGCTAACAACAGTGGATATCTCTGATGGTGGCAAAGGTTTCCATATATCATAATCATTCTGGTGTTTTCCAGAATTTTACAATGAACTTTTATAATTGTGAAAAGTGAAATGAGCCTTTGAAATCAGGAAAAACTGCAAATGTTGTTTAACAGAGCCGTGTTCTGAAGTGATGCTTTCAGGTGGCAAAGCTAAAGGCCCTGGGGTAACCACATGCCTGATTACTTACCCTTTTCTTAATACCATCTTATGATTCCAATATGTTTGTGAAATTTCCCACATAGTAGCATTTTGTCTATTTTTCTCCCCAATCTAGAGCATGCTTGACATTTGGCCCCCTCACATCAGGCCAATGTGCCAGAAAATTCCACTCATGTAATCTCTCACAGCCGTTAGCATTTATCCACCAGTTTGTGGATTTTTGTATGTATTATACAGTTTTCTGGACACTTGTATGCTCAGGAACCTTCATAGAATAGGGAGGAGGATTTAGTCTGAAGGAGTGCAAGGACAGATACCCACTCACTCACGGCCTGTGGTCTGTCTTTCATCTTGTAATCCTAGGAACTGTATCACACAAAGCCAGGAGGGCCAGAGAAGTACACTGGCTTTCCCATTACGCTATGGGAAAAACTCAGCTGTTGGCACCCTTCAGCATGGGGAAATCTGAGGACAATGAGACCAGGGTCAAGACTCGTTCCCTCAGAGCCATGAACTATTAATCAAAACCATTATTTTAAAGAGGCGTAAGTGTATTCTGTGCTCACTATGTACCAGGCATCATGCAGAGCACTTCTAAGCCCATGAAATCACACGACCCCTACGATGACCCTAGGCCGTGGGTCCTATGATCCATTCACTCAAGAACTGTATTATAGATCGACTTCCTATGATGGGCCCAGTCTTATTCCAGGTATGTTGTTTGATTCGTGAATAAAATAGAAATCTTTGGCCTGGTGCAGATGGTTTTCATTTGAGTTAATTTATAGATGAGAAATTGAGAAGCAAAGAGGTTGAGTACTTTGCCATGACAAGTACGTTGGCAGTGCGTGGATTTGATCCTTGACAGCCCAGCTTCAGAGGTTGAGGGCCCAGTTATCATCACAGGAACATTTTCAAGTGCAGCAGTCCAAGTTTCAGTGCTCAGAGGGGGTGGTACTGGCTACTAGTGTCATTTACGTATGCGAATTTGTGTTGCCAATTGAGATTTACACCTCGTAGTTGTTTGTAGATAATAAACATGTGTATAAATATGTTCAATTGTAAATATATTTGTTTGATCAGTTTCATTCATCCAGTATTTATTGAGCACCTATTGTATGTCAGGTACATGGTCCTTACTCTCAAAAAGTTCACAGTTCAGTGGAGATGGCAAGCAAGTCGATAATTATTACACAGTTGTGATATGCTCTAATAGAAGTAAGTTCAAGGTGCCAGGGAGGCATACTAAAGGCACACAGATTCAGCCCTGATGGGCTTGCAGCTCAGGCATGTGGTGTCTTTGTTTTACAGGTAGATAAACAGTCTCAGAGAGCCTAAGCGTCCTGCCCATGGTTACTTTGCTAGGGAGGAGGAGTTACGGTTCGAAATCAGGGTATCTGACTGTTGGTCTAGTGTGTTCTTTGTATCCCCAGAGGTACAATTTGTGGAGTGTCCACCTCAGACCCAGATTAGCTTCTGGACAAATGAAAAGCCAAAGGGTAGATCAGACTCAGTTAATTCTTTCTTCCACTTCTTAGGTTCTAAGCCTTCTGGAAAGAGGTGGAGTTAGAGGCTAAGCCAGGAGGCTTTTTCATTCATGCCAATTTCAATCAGTGGAGTCCTGGGTGGAGAGCTCTTCTAAGGTACATGGGAAAGAATGAATAGTCTGTTAGCAGCATGTGCCATGGAGGGGAAAATAAGAAGCAGAGGATACAAATTGCAAGTTAGAAAAACGATGGGTTACCTTGGAAAGAGAAGAATATGAAATGGTGGGGCTACCTCGGAAGCATCTATATGATATCAGGACCTAAAGCAAATAGCATACAATGTTAGGATTTGACAAAGCAGGACAGCAGGTACAAAAACATTTGTTATATTATTTTTAATACCTTTCTGTTTGCTTGAAATATTCCATTAAAATCACAAAGCATGCTATGAGTGGGGCATAAAATGTGGATGAATTCCACAGTAAGCACTACTAATTTTCAATAACCTTTCCTGACCTTTCCTGAACAAGTGCATTGTTACTCTAAGGTCCAGTTCAAATGTCACTTCCTCCATGAAAATATCTCTGATTCCCCCTCGTGGCCGAAAGAATGTACCCACAAATCGCTGCCATACAATTAGTATCTCTTTCTTGGCGGATCCAGGTCACATCTTTCCTACTACACTGTCTTGGTTAACTGTGCTCCTGGCAACCCACAGCCCCAGCGGTTGCTCAGAGAGCCTCCGTCAGAGTTAGCTAAACGGAAGAACACGACTCTGATGCCGCACGTGGAAGCCAGTTGTTCAGTGAATTTAAATTTCACTTCCTTAGTGGGTCATTGCAGCTGAGTATTGTCAATGTAAAATGTGAAATCATGAAATCATGGAAGAAAAATGTACTAGAAACACCATCCTAGCACCAGCAGCAAGGTCAGAGGAACTGGTGTAGTCAAAGGAGTTGATGCCCTTCCACGTGGGAGAGCCTCCCCTTCTCTCACAGCCATTCCTATCCCTGGGCCACAGAGGCTAAGAAACATCTCAGGAGGTTAGAGCGTCCTTAAAATGGCATGGATCTGAGCTCTGAATCAGCAAGGCATTTCAGGGCAAAGCTCTTCTTAAAAGGACTTAATGACAAGTAGTTAAAGACCCACTGATGTTAATGTCCTATGAGAACTTGATTTTGTACTTGAGGCTTTAGATGAACCAACCAAAGGGAAAATAACCCAGCCAGTGTTCATACTTTGACTCTGCAGGCAGATTACACAAAAGTTTCCTAAAAGTCAGCTGTTTCAAAAACAGTACTTTTCCACTATCATGATTTGAAATGTCATTATTTGTCAAAGGAAGGAAAAACAGTAAATTCCTCCCTTA
This sequence comes from Rhinolophus ferrumequinum, assembly GCF_004115265.2. NCBI lineage: Eukaryota > Metazoa > Chordata > Mammalia > Chiroptera > Rhinolophidae > Rhinolophus > Rhinolophus ferrumequinum. The sequence continues at coordinate 42,272,869 of NC_046295.1, read as the reverse complement.
TTTACTCATCTTCAGATGATACAATAAAAGATTCCAAGAACAATGTAGATATGCTATCTCCCCCAGAGCACTTCCTCATATAGAAGGTGTCATGGCTGTCACTCCTGCTTGCCTTGGGACCCAGTCCTTGCAGAGCAAGTTCAGGCTCTCTCTGGTATTATCATGCACATTCTTTATTCCTTTCATGAAGCATTATCCTCTCTGGGAAGAAGGCCAACTAATTAAGGAATATGATTTTTAACTGTTTAATAGGGCAAGCTGCCTTTCTTTTGTTTGCCTACATACATCATCTCAGAACAATTTGTTTTTAAAGAAATAGAGCATTAAAATACAGTTGAGCCCCTTGTATATACTTTTCCCTTTCCATTTGCTTCCTTTTTGTGAACTATGAGCTGCAGTGGATTTCTCAGAATGCCTAAAGTTGCCAAGCATCCTGGTTTCTTATTTATTATGACATTGTCTAAGAATGTCGTGTACTGTAGAGAATACAATAAATACCTTTAAGCTCAGCACTCAGCTCTGTCAAAACCCTTTAGCTATATTTATTATATAGTCAAGGTAAGTACTATTAGCTGCTGTAACAGATAACCCCCAAACCTCCGTGCCTCAGCACAACAGGAGTTTATTTCTTGTTCATGTAACGTCCATGTATCTGGTCCGGCAAGTTTCTGCTAAGCAGTGACTTGGGGTTCTAGGCTACTTTCACATTGTGCTTCTGCCATCCTCAGCATGTTATCTCCAAGTCACTTGGCACAGAGGGCAAATTAACCAAAAGTAGTTCCCCTGCAACAACGCTATACAGTGATGGGTGAGAAGAGTGGGTTCTCGGCTAATTATCTAGTACTGTCATGTTTCAGATTTGTTTGTTTGTTTTTTAAAAAGGGTTTTTACTCTAGGGCAGCCTATTCGCTGAGATCTTACTCAACAATCTTACATCATTCTTCCTTTGGTCTAACCTAAGTCTCTATTGAGTCTAAGTCGCATTTCCTTGTGTTCTCTCTTCCAACGGTACAAGAGTGTCCAATGTGTATAAAACAGCTCTGCAAATTTGAATGCCCTTTCTTCTCTCTTTTCTTTCTCACCTTTAAAGTTAAATACTTCCAGTTCAATATTTCCTTGTAGATATGAATTTCCAACTCTTTTAAATCAGAATTTCCCAATGTGTCTTCTTCAAATGGGATTGAAATAGATATTAAATCTGAAATGGTCAAATATGTTTGAGAAATATTGTATTAGACCAAAAAAAGCCCTTCTCTTTTCTGAGCATATCCTAGCCCCTCTAATACATGAAAAGACATTATGATTTTCTGGAAATAAACTCTACAGCATTTCCCAAGTATTTATGATCATGGAATTTTACTTTAGAGAAGCAGGACTGGCAGAAGGTCTGGGGGAATGCATTTTAAGAGACAAAGCTTTCTAAGTCTTCGTCTTTTTTCTCTGAATCCTCCAAGTTATCTATCCCTCTTTTAGATAGTGGTCCTGGTATCAAATGTGATGCTGTCTAGGTTGTACAGCTTTTTGTTAACCAGCTCCAGGGCCCAGCTTGGTGTGCTTATCCTATTGATGTTCGTAGTGATAACTCTGAGATAGTGAGACCTGGAGGTGCCTTAGGAAACTCAAAAGAAAGATTAGGTCATGCTCCAGGTGGCTTTAGTGTTCAGTGCTTATAATTCTTTTAAAATCTGTAATTCATCAATGACTGATAATGCAACTGCTTCTTCACCATAATTTTTAATTAGAACAGCCCAGTAGTTCAAGCTTCCTCAACTACTTAACTGTTTTTATTATTTTTCAAAAAATCAAAATAACACAGGTGCATACTAAAAATCTTGTATTACAAGACTTAAAATGAAAATTAACAGTCCTCTGCCTCATATCTGATTCACACTACCCAGAAATGATCACTTTCAGAATTTCAGCAATTTCTTTTTTAAATAATCTCCATATATTAAAGCTTTAACCTTATACGTTTATTTACTTCCTATTACAGAAACAATTGTATGTTTACTCCCCCCATGCACACACATATGCACAGTCTTATATTCTTTATTTTGTTATATAACAATTTGGGATAAAATCATTTATCACTTGTATGATTGTATACATGTTATTCACAGTTGAGCCATTCCTTTGCCATGATTATTTGACACATTTTAATTTTTTTCAAGAAGATTGTTTTATGCGCCTATCATCTGTTTGTAAACTTTCACACAGACTTTCAAAATTTGTCTTCATGTGATAAGACAAACTCTATTTCCTATGAATTCCATTTTCCTCCCTTGGATACTTTTCACTCCTAAGAAAAGGTACATGGGAGTTCATTTATTTTGCACGTGTAAATGTCTTAAGTGTCTTTATTCTACCCTTACACTTGATCACTATTGGTCTAGGTATTGAATTCTATGTTGAAAGTCATTCTCAGATTTTGAAGCCGTGACTCTACAGTCTTTTAACCTGCATTTGTGTTTTGAAAAATCTAATGCCATTCTGATTCTTTATATATGATCTTCTTTCTCAGAAAATTCATATCTTCTTTCTATTTTTGAGTATTTTCCATTTATTGTACTAGGTCTTCCAGAGCCCTTTCTGTCTGAAATTTTATATGTTTTAATTCTGGGAATTTTCATCTACGACTCCCTTGAAAAAAGTCTTTCTCTCCATTTTTCTCTGTTTTTGCTTTCTCAGCTTGTATTGGCCAGATGTTAGACTGCATGGATGATTTTCTAATTTTCTTATTATTTTATTCCTAATTTGTACGTCTTTATCTTTTTTGTTCTACATTTGAGGAATTTCTTCAATTTCCCCCCACTGTCTATAGAATTTTTTAAATGTTCTTTTTGTTCTCCAAATGTTTTTTTTCAAATAGCACTCTGTTCTTGTTTCAAAGATTTTTCTATTCCCAAAGATATTAATTATTATAAGGGCTTCGTAAAATTGTTGTTCTTTGCCTTGTCTCTGTTTCCCGTAAGTTGCTTCATTCTCTTTATATTTTGCTGTTTTATGTTGGAGGTTGTCTTTAACTGTTAATCCTTGACTGTTCCTTCTTGCTTAAGAAGGAGGCACTATAAAAGATGATAGAAAGCACAGTACTGTGTTACAAGTGGGTGATTAGATGGTAGACTGACTATTTTGTTATGGAGTTTCAAATGCCTATAGCTCTAGGTCTTTTCTCCTGGGCAGGTCTGTTTTCCCAGAGAGGAATATTCTGATCTCAAGTCTGGCTGCCATATTCTGAGCAAGAGGACGAGGTAGAGAGTTCACCATTCATCACACAGACTTTTACTTAATATACCTGTTTTCAAAATGCACCCACTCCTCAAACTATACTTGGTGGCCCTGTGTCCTCTAGCTAAGGGAGCAAACGCTAGATTTCTGACAATATGGGATGATTGTGAAGGACAGGAACCCCAGCTGTTACTCATACAGACATTAAAGTAGTCAACCCACTGCCTTCAGGGGCACCTCCTTTCTAAACGGTGGGACTCTCAACCCAGGAGCCTCTTAGGTGCTCTGAGATTTAAATGCATTAGTTTCTTTTGGGTATATCTCTCAGTAGATATCAAGTTTTGCTTTCTCTGCTAAGTACTTAACATTCACTTATCTGCCATCTGCTTTCCATTTCCCCAGTATTTCTTGCCACCTCTCCATAACCTCTCCAATGCATTTTGTCCTTGGGTTGACCGGGTTTCTTTTATTTTTAATTACTGTACTATCATTTTAGTAAGATTTTAGGAGAGGGCATATCATTTGAGTTCACTGTGTACTATGGACTGAATTCATAATTGAATATATTCATAATTGAATTCCCTCAAAATTCGTATGTTGAAGCTGTTACTTCCAGGGTGACTGTATTTAGAGATAAGGCCTTTAAAGAGATTATTAAGGCTAAATGAGGTCATGAGATTGGGACCCCCATCTAATAGGACTGGTGTCCTTGTAAGAAAAGACACCAGAAGTGCTCACACAGAGGAAAGGCCATGCAAGGGCACAGCAAGAAGGTGGCCATTTGCAAGCCAAGGAGAGAGACCTGAGGAGCAGCCATACCTGCTCGTGACACCTTGATCTTGGACTTCCAACCTCCAGAACTGAGAGAAAATACATCTCTGTTTTATCACCCAGTCTGTGATATTTTGTTACGGCAGCCTGAACATATTAATACTCCATGTTGGAGAAGATATCTAACCTCCATTGTTTCCAAACTTCCTCTTTGACACAAATATTCTTCATTTGTGCAGCTAAGGTTTCCTCTCAAAATGTGAAACCCTCTACACCCCTGTGTGTGAACTTCATTATTCTGCGTGTGAACTATTCTTTGGGTTTTGTTCATTCAAGCGGCAGGCCAGGTGCTGTGCTGTGCTCTGGGGCTAACCAGAGATGAATATGACTATGTTTCCTGCTCTCAAAAGGACTCCCCTTCAGTTACTAGAGATGGCAATGTCCATTTTCAGTATCCTGATTTTTCTATGCTATTTTAAAGTACCAAAACTGGTATTTTTGTTGGTATAATTTTGTCATTTTTAGTATTTTAAAAAGCCTGCAATCTGATACATTTCCCCGAGAGGTTGAATGTTACATTAAGGAACAGATTCTTTCATTCCCAAAGCCTTCTGACCACATCCGTCCCCTGCTTAAACCCTTCTAAGCTAAATTGTTTGAATTCCCATTCCCCAAATTGCTTGTAAAGTGGAACATCTCCTTTTTGCACTTTATCGTCATGTGTATTTCTGCCAAACCAATTTAATTCTCAAAGACTCAAGCTAGAGGGTCCCACTTGGGCCTGCTTCTGCAAGGATTTTAAGGGCCTGAGAGGACATGCCCACCTGTAGCCCACACCCTGCCATCTCTAGATCATCTCTGGTGCCCAGAAGCCAGAATCCTCAGCCCAACAGCCCTGAGTGACTTCCAGGGCCCGTGTGGGTCTTTTCTCCAGGTGCCTCTAGTGAACAAGAGGAGCATACACAGTCCTTCTATGGCCCACGGGGATTATGCAGGGACCTGAGAGAACGTATCATGTCCTCTTGAATTGTGTGCCCTAGACACTCTACTTGTCTCAGCCCAGGCCTGTCTCTGGAAGGAAGCTAGGGAAAGAATGAGGAAGAGTGAGAATTAGAAGAGAGGAGAACAAAGAGGGAAGAACATTCCCAGGCTTAGTTGTCAGCTTTTTCCCTGGAACCAGACCACCCTGTACCCCCACACCAAGATTCCTTCCAGTCCCACCACTCTTTTAGTGAAGGACCCAAACATTTTCTTAGGGTCTGAGCCCCATAGCCCTAGGATACATTTTAGGTAATACAAAATAAATAGTTAAGTACAGGTATTGTCTTGTGGCTTCAATATTGTAAAAACTATTATCTACCTAAGCCTTTTCAAATTTCGATCATAGGGACCAAAATTTTCTTAACAAGAGAAAGTTTCTGGTAATCTTTATAAAAACTAAACCTGACTATAAGTATGGGTGATATCAGATGAGCAAATTCCCTTGCATAGCTACACTGGAGAAGAGGGTTTGTATCAGTACTTCATCTTCTGGGTCAGACGTTATTCTCATTTGTTTTTCCGTTAGTACATTGTGACTTTCCATCACTCAGTGATGGTGGGCAATACGGGTGAGTTGTCTCCCCTTGCCTCTGAACTTGAATCAAAACTAACAGCTGCCAGGTGACTGTCACTACTCCCTCTTTGGAATACAGCACTGGTTCTCAAACTTGGGTGTCCTTCAGAATCACCTGGATCACTTCCAATAACAGATTGCTGGATTCTACTCTCAGAGGTTCTGATTCTGGAGATTGGAGTAGGGCAGGAGACTTTGGTTTTCTAACATGTTCCCAGGTGATGTTGTGAAGCACAGCTTGAGAACTACTGAAGTAGCGTGGTCATTCTGACGCATGACTCAAATTTACACCAGAATCACTGAGAGGCGGAGGCATATAGAAAACCAAGTTGTCGGCCTTATTAAGCAGCGTTGGTTATGCTTCAACTGCCTTTCCCTGGTCCAGAATTCCAGATCCCAGTATCTCCTCTCTCCTCTTGCTCCTCTTTCAAGCGACCCTTTAAAAATTTTATACCTTTATTGAGTTATAATTCACATTCCATGCAATTCATCCCTCTAAAGTGTATAATTAAATGATTTTTAGAAATATTTTTGTCCCCTATAAAATAAACCCTGTTGTACCCATTAAACAGTCACCCCCCCCAACCCCATCTTTCTCACCACCTCCCAGTCTTAGGCGACCACTAATCTACTTTCTGACTCTAGATTTGCCTATTTGGACCTTTCATATAAATGGAATCATACACTAGGTGGCCTTTTGTGACTGGCTTCTTTTACTTAGCATAGTGGTTGCAAGATTTATCCATGTTGTAGCATGTACCTCCTTCCTTTTGTTGCTGAATAATATTCCATTGTATGGAAATACCACATTTTGTTTATCCATTTGTCAGTTGATGGGTATTTGGGTTGTTTTCCCTTCTTTGGCTGTTACGAACAATGCTGCAGTGAACATTCATGACTAGGTATTTATGTGGCACACGTACCTTGTATTCTCTTGTGTATATACCTAGGAGTGGAATTGCTGGGTCCTACAGTAACTCTGTATTTAACTATGTGAGGAAATGTCAAGCTGTTTCTGGAAGAAGCTGCATGGTTCCCAGTCCCATAACAATGTGTCAGAATTACTGTTTCCATACTGCCTTGCCAACACTTGTTATTTCCTGTCTTTTTGAATGTAGCAATCCTAGTGGATATAAGCCGTGTCTCTGTGGTTTTGATTTGTATTTCCCTGATGGCTAACAATGTTGAGCATCTTTTTATATGCTTATCAATTATTTGTATTTCTTCTTTGGAGAAATGTCTATTCAAATCCTTTATTTTTGATTGAGTTATTTATCTTTTGATTACTGAATTGTCAGGTGTTCTTTATTGTGAATAGAAGTCCCTTTTCGGTTAGTGATTTACAAATGTTTTCTTCCCTTATATGTGTGGCTTTTTTTTTTTTTTTTTCATTTTCTGGATAGTATCCTTTGAAGCACAAAAGTTTTTTTAATTTTTATGTAGTCTAGTTTACCTCTTTTTTATTTTGGTGCCTAATCAAAGGTTGCAAAAATTTACTCCTATGCTTTCTTCCAAATGTTTTATAGTTTTAGCTCTTACATTTAGGTTGATGATCCATTTTAATTAATTTTTGTATATTGGGTGATATAAACATCCAACTTAATTCTCTTGCATGTGAATATCCAGTTGTTAAACACAATTTGTTGAAGAGGCTATTCTTTTCCCCTTGAATTGTCTTGGCACCCTTGTAAAAAAACAATTGATCATAAATATAAGGACTTATTTCTAGACTTTCAGTCTATTCCATTAATCTGTATGTCTATCATCATGCCAGTACTGCACTATGTTGATTACTGTAGCTTTTTAGTAAGTTTTGAAATCGGGAACTGTGAGTCCTCCAACTTTGTTCTTCTTTTTTAAGATTATTTTGATGACTTCCATATGGGTTTCTTGTACTTCCATATGAATTTCAGAATTAGTTTGTCAATTTTTGCAAAAACTGAAAGAAAGGCAGCTGGGACTTTGGTAAGGATTGATTGAATATGTCTATCAGTTTGGAGAGTATTGTCATCTTAAAAATATTGTCTTCAGATCCACGAACATGAGATGTTTTTCCAATCATTTAGATCTTTAATTTCTTCCAACATTTTTTTGTAGTTTTCAGCATACAAATCTCACACTTCTTTTATTAACTTTATTATTTTATTCTGTTTGATGCTGTTGCAAATGGAATTGTTTTCTTAATTTCATTTTTGAAATGTTGATTACTAGTGTATAAAAATACAACTGATTTTTTATATTGATCTTTTGTCCTGCATCCTTGCTTAACTTATTCGTTAGTTCTAATATTTTAAAAATAGATTCCTTAGGATTTAGTTAATATGTAAGATCATGTCATCTACAAATAGAGAGAGTTTTGCTTTTTCCCTTTCAACCGGGATGCCTTTTATTTCTTTTTATTGCCTAATTGTCCTGGCCAAAACTCCAGTCCAGTGTTTCTTGTTAGAAGGTAAGGGCCCCGAAATGCAGTCCTTTGTCACTATGATTGAGCCTATCCCATGGAAGATTCAGTGAACAGAGAGGGGCTTGTGAAACTGATAGTAACATGGTTCCACTTAATGCATCTTCCCATGATGACATTTCAAAACATTTTACAACAGAAAAATACTGATATCCTGTCATCCAAGTTATCAATGGAAGTTCTAGTGCACAGATTGGCAAGGATGCTTTATTTGTAAATAATTTGGGGGGCCGATGTCAAGCCATATAGAATAGAGTTCACTTGGAAAACCACTGCCAGATTTAGCATTTTGTCAAATGCTAGAAGAAGACAAGTCCAACTCTAAGAACACGACTCACTGATAATAATTTTATAAATGGGGTAATCACATGGGGAAGCAGACTTCCAAACAACTAATAGTCTACAGGTTACTGATGTGGTTGGCACATGTTACCTTTTATGTATTTGTTTATATTTGTACATAATAATTTTCTGGGTCTGTGCTTTCTCCTCCCATCATACTTGAGAGCAGAGACCTTTTTACCACCTTTACAAATCCTTAAACCTGTTGTGGTGCAGAGCATAGACTGTATGGATAGTTCATCCTCACTCATGCCTGACTGTAGCTAGTGCCTTTAATGATTGACTTACCAGTCTTAGGACCAGCCCTAACTTATCACCTGTGCTCCCATCTTTCCTTCTGAACATCTCCTCTAAAATGCATCTCTAGCACCTCAAACACAGTCTGTAGCAAGCTGACCCTCCCCGCCCCCGCCTCTGCTCAGAATCCTCTTCCCCTAAGATTTCCCACTTCTCCTGTCCGTCTCCCATGTTTATTTAATGTGAACACCTTCTCTCTTGCCTGTTTATCTAGTCTTTAATGGGTCATGCTGAGTTCACCTGTTTGGTTTCTAACAAATTCACTCAGACTTCCCTTCCCCTGCATTCTCAGGGCTCTCCAGTCATGTAGAGTGGCCTGGATGGTTCCAGTAGCCTCTGTTCATCTGTTTCTTCTATCAATGGTAATTTGTTACAATACCAGCCTTTAAGCATTGTTTACATCGCAACTCTTTCCTGCTGATACAACCTCAATGGCTCCCCATTGCTTGTAAAATCAGTCCGAATTCCATACTGCACAAAATTTTCCATGAATTGGCCCCAGCGTTTGTTTTCTATCTAATCTCTTGCTGGGGCCAAACCTCAACATCTTCCATTTTTGGTCTTTAGCTTTCTTACTGCCAGACCTTTGCTTATTTTGTCTCATCAGACTTGAACGCCTTCCCCATTACAGCATTTATCCTACTACATTCTTATAACTCATCCCAAATGCTAACTGCTCTTTGAAACTTTTCCTGATCTCTCCAATTAGTAGGTAATCTCTTTTGCTTTCTGAGCCCCTGTTGCCCTTTAGCTATAGGTTTCTTAGGCATTTTCCACTTTCTATCTTATCAATCAGTTATATTTGTAGATGTGTGAATACCTTAATCTCCTGTAAGCTTTTTGCAAGGAAATGGACATGGGCTGAATCCACGGCAGAGTATTTTACAGCCACCAACGCTGACGCTGCCACTGGATGGAATCAGACCCTGATCATTTCTCGCTTATATTTATCTTCCAGCCTTCCATTCCTCTCTTTCCAGTTTATTCTTATTGAAGATACTATCCAGAGTCGTCTGAACAAGTGCTCCCCTTCCTAGTATGATTTGATGCCACCCCATGTCCTCAGAACTCACTCCAGGCTCCTTTCCCCTACCAGCCTCTGTCTCCCCATCCCCGCCCCACACACAGACACACACTCAGGCTCATTGGACATCCTGAACATGCCATGTCCATTCTGAGCATTTCCACTTCCCAGAGTGTCTGGAGGCCCTGGTAACTCCTTTCTGTTCTCCAAAATATAAATATTTCTTCTTTAAGCCCATTCCTTACTCTTCCGTTTCCATGCCATCGCGATGAGTCCAAATGCACCCACATCCTCTGCATAGCCCCCTAAACATACTGAGGCACCATTTTGTTTGTTTGCACAATTATGCGTGGATATGTCTGTCTCCCTGAAGAGCAGAGACTCTTTTTATCTTTATAACACCAGCATCTAGTCATCTGTCACTCAATAAATGCTTGAATGAATGAAAACAAAATCCAGGAATGTTTCTTAATTCTAAAGAGGAAACTGATGAGTGAACCACAACCAATCAAGCCAGCGCTGTCTCTTTATAGCCTCCCGAGAAAGAAAAAAATGTCAAACTGGGTCTGCAGTGGAACTTTCTGCATGATGTAATTTTCAACCTCCTTCTGGGAAGTAATTCGCATTCCTGATTAAATGCTTGAGCAATTCTCCGATACTCCTAAGTGATTAAGAACTTCGGGGGAAGTTAGGGTTGTTCACCCAACTGACTGACTAACCTAATAATCTTTAACCAGACTTTTTTGTCTTTCTTGTCAGTGTTTCCTTGCAGAAAGCTTGAAATAAAACTTTAATACATGCTGGTAAACAATTATTCTGGAAAGTTCTTTTTTTTTTTTTTAACACAGCTCATCTAAAGACTATTTCTGGGCCCTCCCACTTTCACAGCAACTTATTTGCAAATGCAACATCTTGTTTATTGTCTCTCTTTACTCGACCTTCCCCTCCCAGCCCTTCCCCTCCATAGGAAGTGGCACATGCTGGTGGCACCATGTGAAAGAAGGGGAGAACAGGTGGTATGTGTGGGAGTGGTATGTGTTACACACAACAAGAGAGGAAGGAGGAAGTGGAGTATGGAGGAGCTGAGACCAACAGATCGGCAAGGCACGGACATGGAGCACCTTGTGGACTTGCTAAGGAGCTGGGATTTTATACAGATACCAAGTGATGAAATTGACCTTAACCAGAATCTTCTGAAATTCATAAAATTGTACTTACTGCGTGTGATAGAAGATTTAAAAAGAATAAAATTCTTACCAGTCAAAATAGGCTAGGATATGCTACAGACGCAAACAGTCCCCAAGTTTTGGTGGCTTAGAACGTACAAGATTTATTTCTTGATCACACCACATGCAACCAGAAGAGTGAAGGCTCTGCTTCACAGGATTATTGCTCAGAACTCAGGATAGCAGAGGCTTCCCCATCACAAAGCTCCTGTCATCACAAAGCTCCAGGGTTTGTTGCAACCAAGGTGAGAAGACAGAGAAGCATACAGCAACAATGAAGCAATTAATTCAAAGCAAATGATTCTTCTTGGAAGTGGCAAACTTTGCACATTTCATTGGCCAAAGAAGATTGCAGAATCACACCCAATTTCCAGGAGGGCAGGAAAAGATAATCTTTCTATATTCCTGGAAAGAGAGAAGCACTTGAAATATTTCTGAATATTAGAAATGCCTATACCTCATAGCAAACATGGTACAAAGGCAGGATAGTCACTTCAGATTTTAGAGGTGTTTTAGCTGGTGGTAGAAAAGGAAACTCGATTGACTGGTACATCCGAATATAAGAGGATTTCAGACCTCAGTATGGTGGTGTGAAAAACTTGGTAGACTCTCTCTTCAGTGAAACCATTTAACTGGTGAAAATTGTAACAGCCATTTAAAGTCTCTGGAAATTGTCCTCAGATCACACAATAATTGGAGCAACTTTTTTTCCAAGAAAATCTATGTCTCAGTAAGAACATCACGACTGGTAGCATTGAGCCATGACCTGTTCTCATGTTCCTTCCCCCAGCTCCATGTGATGGAAGCTGTAATCCAGCAGGGTAGGGCTGAGAAGACGGGGCCACAGCTCCTAGTCTTCTCTCCCTAATTCCTAGTCCAATGCCACGGTTTCACTCTGAGTGGTGCAGGCTGTCAATGCATGTCATCCTCCACAGTCCTGTCTGTGGAAGCGCTCTCTCAGGCAAGTATGACTGAGAGGTCTAGGCTCCCTTTCCCAACTCAGCTCTTATTTATGGGGCAGGGGCTCTGTCCGAGGCATGATAGACTGAAAATACTGGGACCTCCATTGTCCCCACTCAAGCCTGCTTGTATGGTGGAGGTTCCATGTCAGGAGGGCTAAGAAAAAAAGACCAAGGATTGTCAAGTCCCCTGCCCCACCACACAGTGCCTACTTGTAGAGCAGAGGTTTCACTCCAGGAAAAGTGAGCCATTGTCCCCACTCCCAGCTCAGGCACAGTGGTTCTATGCTGAGAAAGAGGCAGGACGTAAACATGGTGTTTTATCAGAAAGGACTGACTGTACTTGGAAAACAGCAAGAAAATCATTCTTGAGGTCATTGTCAAAAACAGTGGAAATCTTGGTAGTGAGCAAGTAAGGAGGTTGCTAGTAGATACTAGTAGATACTAGTAGAAACAAGCAAAATGGCAGATTGAAAGGAGACAACCAAGAATAACTCAACCCAAGTTGTCCAGAAGACTATGTGCATGCAAAGTGCTGAAAGGAAAAAAAACAAAACTGTCAAAAAATCCTGTATCCAGCAAAGCTGTCTTTCAAAAATGAAGGCAACCCTCATACATTGCTGGTAGAAATTCAAAAGGGGGGGGGGCAGCTGCTTTGGAAAACAGTTTGACAGTTCTTCAAAAAGTTAAACATAGAGTTACCCAGTAATTCTACTCCTAGGTATATAACCAAGAGACATGAAAACATATGTCCACACAAAAATCTTGCACATGAATGCCATAGCAGCATTATTTGTAATAGCCCAAAAGTGTAAAAAACCCAATCTCCATCAACTGATGAATGGATAAATACAATATATTCATATAATAAAATATTATTAGGCAATAAACAGAAATGAAGTCCTGAAATATGCTACAACATAGATGAACCTTGAAAACACTGTGCTAAGTAAGAAAAGTCCATCATAAAGGAGCACATATTGCATGGTCCCATTTGTATAAAATTTCCAGAATAGGCTGTTCCAGAGAGCTGAAGAGTATATTGTTGGATGCCTAGAGCTGAGAAGGTGTGGAGGGAATGGGGAGTGACTATACTAGTTTCCCAGGACTGCTGTAACAAAGCGCCACAAACAGGGTGGCTCAGCACAACAGAAATTTATCCTCTCTCCATTCTGGAAGCTAGAAGTCCAAAATCAAGGTGTTGGTAGCGCCACACTCGCTCCAAAGTCTGTAGCAGAGGATCTGTCTTTGCCTCTTCCAGCTTCTGGTAGCTCCAGGCGTCCCTTCACTTGGGGCAGCATACTGCCAACCTCCCATCTGCCCTCTGTGTCTGTGTCTGGCCTCCCATGGCATTCTCCTCTCTGTGGATGTCTGTCCAAATTTTCTTCCTCTTGTAAAGATACTGGGCAAATGTATTAATGGCCTCATCTTAACTTGATTACATCTGCAGAGATCTTATTTCCAAATAAAGTTACATTCAGAGGTACCAGGGGTTAATACTGAAGCATATCCTTTTGGCAGACAGAGTTTAACCCAAAACAGACTTCTAATGGGCACAGGGCTTCCTTTAGGGTGATAAAAATGTTCTAAAATTGATTATGGTGATAGTTGTACAACTCCTTGTCTCTTCTAAAAACCATTGAGTTGTACATTTTAAATGGATTAATTGTGTGGTATGTGAATTATATCTGAATAAAGTTGGTTTAAAACTGATAGAGAAATAAAGATATTCCCAAATTAAAAGAGAAAAGACTGAGAGAATTTGTGGCTAGTAGGCCTTCCTTAAAAGAAATACTAAAGGAAGTTCTTCAGGCTGAAATGTAGGGACAGACAGTAATTCAAATCCACACAACAAAAAACAGAGTTCTAGTAAAGGTAATTATGTAGGTAATGATAAAAAAAACCAATTTCATTCTATATTTCTTTTTCTTTCTTCTCTTTGCTGACCTAGAAAGCAATTGTGTAGAAGAGAGGAATCCACACATGCACTTTTATGTGAAGCAGAATGACCCAGTATTTCTCCTGAATTTTAGCCATTCCCTTTGACTGGTTCTGTCCAGCTTCCAAGATTCTCTCTGCTCTTGAGATTTGCTGGCCTCGTTCGGGGCTCATAGAGTGCTGGCCTGCTCAATTTGGCATTGTTCTACCACCACCCACTCCTGGAATGGAAAACAAATAATCATTTTTGAGACATTTCTAGTTGCTTTGACATTGGTTAAAAAACGACATATGTTCTCTGCTGAAGGAAAATAAAACTTATCTAAAAGCTAATCACGCTTTCTAAATGACAGAAATGTTTGGCAGGAGTTAAAAACTAAAGGTTAAGGCTAGAGGTCCATTTTTCCAGTTTAATCCCCTTGGCCGTAGTCTTGCCCTGTGCCACACAGGGAGATTTTCTAAAGCAAAGGTCAGCCTCTGTCTTAGAACTGACCAGTACACCTATAATGCAAACTTTTTTTTTTTTTATGACAGTAACTGATTCTGAACTATTTTCATTAGCAGCCATGGGTCTTAGGTGTCCTGAATAGAGAATTATTATTGGCTTTGCCCAAATTGTGGCAGCTGTTTTGGATGCAATGTTGCTGTGTCTGATTATGATGGAGGATCCATAGTATCTTTTCTCATCCAGAGAGCAAATGAATCTATCTGAGAGTTTTATGATTCCCTTGTTCTACCGCCATTTGCTCTAAAATCTGAAGGAGAGCAAATATAGCTCTGTGTTCTGAAATGATATGTTTTGTTGTTAGCAACAGAAGATCAAGATAAGAGCTTGGTCTTTTAAACTCTACTCTCTTACCCTGTGCTTCCAACTCCAAACTATTTAATACCTTTCAGTTGTTGACACCGAGGGCAATGGTGTGGAGATGAGACAGAAGTCACCATTGAGTTATCTTAGAAAAGAACTCAAACGGGTTCCTCTACCACGAGAGGAGCCGTCTATGGGAGAGGCCATTGGATCCCAGTGGGGAGGCCCAAGGATATCAGATCTGGTGGAGGAACTTGGTGTTTGGGGATCTGTGGCTCCTGGAGGCTGGGGGGGGGGGGGTGCGGGGGAGATTTGAAGCTGCCTGTGCTTCCTGAACCCTGAAAGGCTAAGAGAGGCTGCAAAAAGTATGAGCTGAGTCTTTTCTAACCAAAGTTGGGAGAATAGAGGGAAGACCAGGGCCCTCTAGAGAGATTTCATTCAGCTCTTTCATGAGGGAGCTGACAACAAGAGCTCCTGCAGCTTCCTCTGCAGGAGGACTCCTCCAATTACTGCTGTTCCAGTGACCAACCTGAACGCAAGTGAGCTTGCAGAGAAAAAAACTGCCCATCTAAGAGGCACAGCTGCCTGGGCAACTTGGCTGAGCACATGCCCAGGGAAAGAGAGCGAACAGTGGGAAATGAAGGTGTTGGCAGGGTCGGTTCCTTCTGGAGGCTCTGAGGGAGAAGCTGGTCCGTGCCTCTTTCCTAGCTTCCGGTTGTCCCCAGCTCTCCTTGTCACTCCTTGGCTTGTCGATGCATCACTGCAATCTGGGCCCCCGTCTTCGCACCACCTTCTTCCCTGTATCTCAGCGTCTCCTTTTCTGTCTCTTAGAAGGATCTCTCATTGGAGTTAGGGCCACACTAATCCTGTATGATCTTATCTTGGTCCTAACCTTAGTTACATCAGCAAAGACACTATTTCCAAGTAAGGTCACATTCTGAGGTGGACATAAATTTGGTGGAGACTATCCAACTCACTAGGGTCTGGAATAGCTTTCTGACAGGTTTGTAGGGTGGGGAACCATAACAGGGAAGTCAAAGCAGAAAAGGAAATGAATTTGTTCAGTAGAGGTGCAGCAAGCACCCCTTGTACGGAGATACGGGTACTACAGGAGTCTCTTCTGCATCATTGGTGGCCTTCTGGGACCACCAACATCTTAGTGGGCAGGTCCCCTCAGCTCGGGTCACTGTGAGTTGGGGGACAGGGCAGAGCATGGAGATGCCTGGCAGAGGGCAGCTGTGAGACGCCAGGAGGGGAAAAAGGCACTTTGTGGGCCCCATGGGTTGGGAGAAAGCTTTATACCTGTATGTAAATCAGGGCAGTTTGGGGTTGAATAAGGACACGTTATTATGCTTGGCTACTGAGAAGCTGATTTGACATTTGGAAAAAAAACAAATGAAAATTGTTGAGAATCAGGCGTTGTTCCTACTCCATAAGTAGCAGGAGAAACCATGGTCTCAGCCTCCCCTGCAAGTCAGTTCGATGGAGGAGAGCTCCGGAAAGAGTGGGTGGGACCTTGGAGATGAGGGGCTGAGAGCTGCAAGGTTTCCTCTGGCAGGCAGCGGTGGGGAGGGCCAGCTGTGGAGGGGAGAGCCACGTGGGGACACATCAAAGAAGCAGGAAAGGCCGTAGTTTTGCACCCACATGAAGTAAAGGACTTGGAGGCAAATAGTAGGAGGTGAGGACAGACATCATTGTAACTGAATTCTGCAGGCAGGAGGTCACCCAGGGCATGACAGGCTTGTGCTGCATTATAGGCATCTCGTGGTAAAACAATGCCTCTGTTCCTTACTTTTGTTAAATTGTTGTAAAATGTGCATAACATGAAATTTATCACTACAGCCATTTTTAAGTGCACAGCTCTGTGGAGTTAAGTATATTCATATTGTTGTGTGTGTTCCTTCTTATCATGTGTGAGGGTGGAGGGTGATTGGGAGGGGGTCCTTAAAGTTGGTGGCAGAAAGAGCCCCATGAGGAGGGGGCCCTGGAGTCTTGGGTGGGGGGGGGGGAAACAGTTGATCCTCTCCAGCTTTTGATAAAAAGAGCTTCTGTTCTGCAGATAAGTGGACTTTCTGGAACAGCGGGAAGCAAAGCAGAGACATTATTCAGAAACAAATGGGCACTGATTTCTGCCTTTTCCCCTTGAGGAGGTAGCCTTGCTGATGCCAAGTTTGTTTCGAAAGGCACGGAAATGCCCCCAATGTTGATAAACATTCCCTGATACAGAAGCACCCAGATTTCTTTAGTGTCTTTACTACAGTAAAATACTACAGTAAATGAAAAGATATTTTAGCACAAATGCTCTTCAAATGCATGAGGCATCCTTAGACTAAGAGTATTTGTTATGTATCTGAAAATCCAACTTAACTGGGTGTCTTCTATTTTTGGCATTCATACTCTGATAAAACTTTGATAGGAGGGCTAATTATTCCAGAACTGAGTTGTAGCAAGGTCTCTTTCCACCAGCTCAGGCCCACTGGAAACACCGCAGGCTGGTGCATAACTGATAAGGCCATCACTCTGCCCTGTCACAAGTGCTACCAAAACAAAGCTCCCACAGATCCCGCATAACCCTCAGGCCATATGGAGTTCCTGGGAGGCCCTTTTTCCCTCTTCAAAGCTATGCACTTGGATTTGGTGTCACCTATAGGGAAGTGGGTCATGGCTGAGAGAAGACAATATGGACCAGCAGTTGCCTCTCCTCCACAATCCCATCTAGAGAGAGCCCAGGACATACACCCTGAAGATTGCAGGGTGAATCTGACTTCTTTCACTTAGCATAATACCTTCTAGGTCCATCCATGTTGTCGCAAATGGCAAGATTTCATTTTTTTTTATGGCTGACTAATAGTTCATTGTACATATGTACCACATCTTTTTTACCTATTCTTCTGTCAGTGGACACTTAGGTTGCTTTCATATCTTGACTATTGTGAATAATGCTGCACTGAACATAGGGCTGCATATATCTTTTTGAATTGGTGTTTTGGGTTTTTTCAGACATAGTCAATAATGCTGTAATAACTATGCATGGTGTCAGATGGGTAGTAGACTTATTGGGGTGATCACTTTGTAACTTATACAGATGTTCAATCACTATGTTGTATACCTCAAACTAATATAATATTGTATGTCAACTATAATTGAAAACAATCTAAACAATTTAAAAAACAGATTGCAGGGTGGGGGGTGGTGCTGGACTAGCCTGCTGTGGAGCCAAGAATAAGGGAGCCCTTGGGAACCTGAGGTGCCCTGTTCTCTTAATGATGCTCCCAGGCACACATGCCTGTGGATTCTCATTGCAAACAGAAAACAACAACAAAAAATGCATCCAGGATTAAAACCACCATTTCAAAAGCACATCATTAAAGCAAGCTGTGACCGAAATATTTGTTGTGATGTACTGAAGAGTTTTTCAAGCAATTGAAAAGAATGGAAAAAGTGAAACACACACACACACACACACACACACACAGTGTAAAGAAAGCAAAAAAACCTTGAGCAAGGAATGTTGGATGATTCTCTGGGAGTTGTGTGGCAATTTTTTATTTTCAGGAAGATAAGCTGCAGTGTGGAAGGCGAACTACTGCAGCATCATTGGAGCATGATTTTGAAAGTTTAAAATGTGGTGCGGTGGGGGTGAGGGTGTCTATAGGCCAGAGGGATGGCGCATTTGACATGAGAGGCATGCCATGAGAAACACAGGCAACTGAAACATGGTGTTAAATTCGGTGCAAAGAGTAGGACAACCTCACGCAGCTCCTTGTATGCAAGGGAAAGCAGCTGCCTGCTGGGGCCTTTTTCACACTCTGGAAGGGCCTTGCCTGTCATTACACAGAGCTGGCTATTAGAGCATCCAGGAAGTGATATGGATAGCTGAGGGACATGGGCGATTGGGTTCATTTCTCTTACCAATCATTTGCTTTATGAGTAGTGGAAGCAACTTAATCCTTCTTGCCAATTTTTATATACTTCAAAGGACATGCCAATGAAATTTGAATTACAGGCCAGTGTCCTCCAAGTGGTTCTACTAGCCTTAAAAGTAATAGTAAACAATAAAGATATGCCTTTCACTAAACTCTAACTCTCAATCTCTTTCTCTCTCAAAGTGAGAATGTCTGGGACCTTACCCAGACATTATAAACAATGAAATGAATGGACTTCGAGATAAAATCCAGACCACATGATTTGGGCTGAAACTTGACTCCTGTGAGGTGTAAAGCAAGGACCATGGAGTCTTGCTTGTATCAGTGAACTTGCAATCAGGGAAGTTGTCACTAGGTGGCGCCATGAGTCATAGTGGTGTGAACCATATGGCCCTGCTCTCTTTCCCCAGTCACTACTATTTATGGGACTAGGTAGGTAAGTATATGAACTAATTAGTGATGCTTACTATTCTGTAAACATCACACTGATATTGATATTTATAGAAATCACCAACAACAATTGCTCACTGATTTTAAGAACTGTTTATTATATAAATGATGTCATTTAGAAGAAGGATTAAAGAATACATGGACTGGCATCAATGGTGTGCCTTCAGACGTGTATTTCAAACTCTGGTTCCCCATATTCTGTTTTAAGAACACCTTTTACTCCTCTGTTGCATGCTGTATACCTGAAAGTCGGTATGGAAACAGTCACGTTGTGCTTGGGGCTTGGTATCAGATGCTCTGTTATACCCGTTTGCAATCCACCATGGCAAAGCTTACTTATTTCTAAGCCCTTCTTTTATCTCTGAAGGTCCCTTTCCTCTTTTCTTTGGAGAAGGAGCTGGCTATTGAATTCTGTATTCCAAAGAACTTCATTTTAAGTTGTAGAAGAGCAGTTGGCAGGCAAGGTGTGCAGAAAACAATTCTTCTGGCCCTCGTGTATGATGATATCTTTGTAGTCTGGAGGATTTCACAGGCAGCCATCATCCCCTCTCCTTCCTCCTTTTAAAATGTAAATTCTTTAAAACCAGTTGAGCCTGGTGGTTAACTGTATAGGCTCTGGGGTCATGCACACCTGGAGCTTGAATGGCTGCTCCTCCACTAATACCCCTTCTCTCTAAGCCTCAGTTTCCTCATCTATTAAATCAGGGTATTCAAAGTATATAATTTCAAACGGTTGTTGTAAATGATCAAATGAAATAATGTTTATGCAAGGTAGTCACAGAATAATGGCTCAGCTTATACTAGCTATTGTTATTCTGTTAGTTTGTATTTATGCCGTATTTCTTGGAAGCAACTTATAAAAATATCTATCTTAAAAAAAAAACCCAGTGCCAGAAAAATTTTGAATTAAGATAAAAGAGTGAGGCAGGGGCGAAAGTAGAACACAGTTATTGTAGGACATGAGTATTCATAAACTTCTACTGAGGTACTTGGACCTAGCTACATACAGCCATGTGCTGTTTAACCATGGTGCTGTGCTCTGAGAAATGTGTGGTTAAGTGATTTCGTCATTGTGCGAGCATCAGAGGGCACTCACACAAACCTAGATGGTACAGCCTGTTACACACTTAGGTTGTATGGTATATAGCCTGTTGCTCTTACACTACAAGCGTGTATAACATGGTACTGTGCTGAATACTATAGGCAATTGTGACTTAATTATTTATATACCTAAGCATAGAAAAAGTACATTAAAAATATGGTATAAAAACTAGCATGCCTGTATAGGGCACTTACTATGAATGGAACTGGTAGGATTGGAAGTTGCTTTGGGTGAGTCAGGGAGTGGTGACTGGTGAGTGAACGTGAAGACTTAAAACATTGTACACTGGTGTGGACTTTATAAACACTGCACACTTAGGCTACATGACATTTCTAAAACAACATGAGATGAAATCCAAGCCCAAGGGAAATGATGCAATCAAGAGACTCAGTAAACATGGGCTGTATGAAGCTGTCGCCTGCGTGATACAGCGTACTGTTGTAGCCAGCATTTTGTATAATTAGTAAGAGCATACCCTAAAGTAACGATAAAAAGTATAGTAGAGTAACTACATACATCAGTAGCATCGTTGTTTGCTGTTATCAAGTATTATGTACCGCGTATTGTTGCACGTGCTAACATTCATGCAGCTGACAACACAGGAGATTTATTTACATTGGCATCATCACGAACATGAGTAATGTATTGTGCTATGATGTTATGACAGGTACAATGTCACTAGGCAATAGGAAGTTTTCAGCTCCGTTATAGTATGGTATATGCGGTCTGTCATTGATCAAAACTTTGTTACGTGATGTATGGCTGTATTTGTTTCTGAACTCTCCACTAGCTAAAGTGAAAAGAAAATCAGGTTCATTTATATGATTCCTGTAGACCACCAGGCAAAACCTACTCTGTCAGGGAAGCATCATTGTTTTTCATTTTTAATTCCAAAAGTATTTCTTATGTGGGGCATCGTATAGCAAATGCTAACTAATATTAGAGACAATAACCCCGATAACAGCCGTATATGAACTATCACAGGCACTCCTTTATTATAAGCCAAGGGAAAAGTGAAAGGTAGTTATGCTTCCAGAATTATGAACAAGACCATGTGGTAGGCAGAATTCCAAGATGGCCCCCAAGACTCACGCCCCCTGGTGTACACGCCCCACATAATCCCCTCCCCTTGCGTGTGGGCAGGACCGTGATGGATGGCACTCCCGTGATTAGATTACATGATAAGGCAAAGGTGAAAGGGTTTTCTAGATGTAAGTCCCTAATCAGTTGACTTTAAGTTAATTATTCTGTCTGGCCTGACCTAATCAGCCCATTTGAAGAAAATCTAGAGGGAGGGAGATTCTCTCGCTAGTCCTGAAGAAGCAGTTGCCATATTGTGAGAGGGGCACGTGGCTAGGGACTGGGGACAGTCTTTAGGAGACAAGCGTAACTTTCAGGAGACAGCCAACAAGAAAGTTAGGACCTCAGTCCTACAGTCACAAGGAACTGAATTCTACCAACAATCTGAAGGAGCTTGGAAGAGAATGCTGAGTTCCAGATGAGTGTAGCCCAGCAAACACCTTGATTTCGGTCTTATGCGACCCTGAGCAGAGAACTCAGTCACACCATGTCTGGGCTTCTGACCCACAGAAACTGAGATAATAAAGGAAGGTTGTTTCAGAATGCTAAGTTTATGGCAGTTTGTGACACAGCAATGGAAAACTAATACAGATAATATGGGTGACGTCCACAGCCTTTGAATCGATTCAGAAATAAAGCCTAGAACATCTAGGGCATTTCCCAAACTAAATGTAATATATTAGGTTGGTGCAAAAGTAATTGTGGTTTAAAAAGTTAAAAATAGTTGCAAAAACCGCAATTACTTTTGCACCAACCTAATAACATGCATACAGGCAGATGTTACTAGATGTGCCATGAAGAAAGGAAACCTTTTATTGCAGACCATGCCTGTTTACATTAGAAAAAAGGTGCTCGGTTCTATTGATACACAAGGAGTCAGGTTTTTTGTTGTGATCAACAGAAATAAGCTGGGTAACTCATGCAGAAGAAGAGAGTTTATGGAAAGGCTAGAGCTGAAGTCATGGAATCAAAGAGAAGGCTGAAGAAGCAATCTCAGAATGGACAGGAACCTGGAAACTCCTGGCGTCTCACTAGCAAGCAAAACCCTTATGGCTTCATTGCCATCAAAATGAAAGAATTTCCTCTGTTCTTTTCCCATCCCTACTGTTATCACATAACTCTGCTTGGGGTTCACAGTCTCAGCAAAGTGTGAGCAGCCTGGCATTTAGCCACAGGAGAGAGGACACCTGAATTAACAGACCTGCCAAGATCCACAAGATAGTCCCTCAAGGCCAATTGTAACCAGAAGGAGGGAGAATGGGGGGGCGGACCACCCAAAAGCAAAAGGGGTCCACAAAAGTAGGATGGGCTTGTAAATTTGGGGTATTATCTGAGTATGTCTCCTCTTCATTGGAGTGATAAAGGAAAGGGGAACTCACTCTTATAAGGAAAGGTGAAGAATTGGGAGCCCCTAAACTCCAAAACTTCAGGAAGGAGGACTGAGGAAGTAGAGATGAAATATGGGGTGGGGGGCGGGTGTGGAACTGCTGACATGGTAGAAGGCGGGGAAATGTGACCATTCTTTGTGAAACCCAAGATTTTGAACAGATTGAATGTTCTATGTGAGGGACAGAGAGGCGGAGCTTTGTGTGTGTGCCTGTGCAAATGAGAATAGATACTGAACCATGAAGGTTTATCCCCAGGGAATTAGCAGCAATTACAGAAGAGCTGACTTTCACAAGCTATGAAATCGGCTGGGGTCTGAGCCAGTAAGACCCTCTGAGAAAATGGGGCCTCAGCTGCCACTTAAGCTACTTGAGTTTGGCAAGTAGTGGATCCTAAATCCCCTCTTTGGAAGCTCATAATAAAATGAGCATATTATTAAAGGTTGTGTGCTCTGTTTGGGCATGACTGCTTAATTTTGTTCTATTTGTCATGGTTGCTATGGGCTGCTTATGGCTGTTTGCTCAGTTCAGTAAGTTATTGCTAAACGCTGCATTTATTGAGGGAGCCCTGTTATAGTTCCAGGGTTTATTTTCTGTCGTCCTTATGTGCATTCTCATTCTAAGGGAGTGAATGTTTAAGAATTTGGTGTGCACATTTATACTTTTCATGAACTGATGTATCCTGTTAACACAACTTGCTCCTTGATTTAATATATTTTATCAGGATTGACTAAATGTAAAGATCTTCATATAGCACATATTTATTCATTCAAACAATATTGATGTGCCAGCTACCATTCTAGGCACTGGGGGCACATCAGTGAAGAAAAGGGACTCAGATCCCTGTCCTCTCAGTGTGCATGCCTTGCGCGCGCGCACACACACACACACACACACACACACAGGACAAGGGGCTTTTTCTGCTCCTGGGACCCAGGGTCAAGACTATTCTGGGTTGGCCCTAAAATCATCAGCACAACCAATGTGTCAGCCCATCTCTCTCCTGTGTCTTACATATCTGCAAAATAACTAGGAAGACAGCATCTCAGGCAGTTACTTACCCACACACACACTCACACACACACACAACTTCTGAGAAGTCCTACAGTTTAAAAAAACTTGGGTGACTGTTTCGGACCTGTCCTAAACTTATTTGGACAAGGAACTTTTTTTTTTTCATTATACTTAAAACATTTTGTAGTCGTGTTTTATGTAGTATAGCACTCTGGGAAATGTTGACAAAGGCATAGCTGAACTGTGTGTACTTCAGAAAAAAAAATCCATAAATATCATTCGTTTCAGCATTTGGTAAGAGTCAGACAGCAGAGAGATTACTGATAAATTCTCTGCCATGGTCTGGGGTGCAGATATTCTTTGTTGCCACCTAAAGGGAAACTCATATGCTTCACTTGTCCAATAGGTAGGTGACTTTAGTGACTCCTGAGGCCTTGTCTGAGGCTGTTACTTGACTAGGTATCGATCCCACAGCTGCTGACAGGAAAAGGCTATTTCTAAGGGATTCTGGATCAAACAGTGCTACAATCAGATATGCACTGGTCTCTTACTGTATTGTGACTCTCTTAAGTCAGGCTCTGTGGATTTATATCTACCTCCGTCAGGGACCCAGAATGACCTAGCAAGTAGTAAGCAGACAACCCTTTCTGTTGGACTCTGGGGACTTTAAGAGACCATGTCCAGTTCTTTACACAAATATCTAGTGCCCACCACCTAGATGTGCTCAGCTGATTTCTCAGTCAGGATTGTTTTGACAAGGAGTATGAAACTTGGTTAAATGTTTGTACAGCTTTGAAGTGCTTGAGTAAAGAGGCACTTTGCTCTGATCCCAACACATTTCCTTACTTTACCCAGTTACTGCAAAGAACCTCACTTATTGTGTGGAAGCGTGGCTGAGTGCCTTTGCGGCATCATGGCACACTCCATCTGAGATGGGATAACCTGAGGTCCAGACCCTCAGGGTTACAGATGAATGTGTGATGAGAGAGGGAAAACAATTTGGGGTGATGCCATCCTTTGGGGGTACTGCCTGTGATGCTGTCTTCCTAGTTATTTTGAGGATACGTAAGACACAGGAGAGAGATGGGCTGACACATTGGTTGTGTTGACGATTTTAGGGCCAACCCAGAATAGTCTAGACCCTGGGTCTCAGGAGCAGAAACAGCCCTTTGTCCTTTGTGGTTCTGTGCCATGTGCTTCTTGTACTTCAATGACGACAATGCCTTATATCTGCACCTGGGTATAATTCATTCATCCTCCCTTGGAAAGCATAATGATTGCTTTGGGGGTCTCCAGGAAGAGCAGTTATGGTGGGTGTGTTTTCTTTTATACTTTGAAAGAAGGGTGTCCACCAGACGAACTGTTTCTAAAGCCTAATAATGAAAGAATATATTCTTCAGCACTATAGAATGCTCATGGTGAAAAGATCATTAGCTTTACCAATGAGGGAACGGAGGCTTGAGGGACTGATGGATTTATCCAAACCTCCTTATTGGTGGATGAGCTGAAATTATATCCTGAGTTTCCTCAGGCCTGAAGGAAGCTTCTCTCTTTCTCAGTAAGGCTCATCCCAGCTTCTTGAGCTTAAGAACACTAGAGAGTACTTTAGCACTGCAGCTGGGGGGCCATTTTAAACAGCATAATCACCAAGAAAAAGCACAAAAATGCCAAAAACATAGCACTGAGTAGACTGTGAAAAGGACACTTGTTTACAGCATGAGAGCTGAAATGAGAAAGCAGAGCGTCTCCTTGTCCCACCTCAGCTGGGAATGTGGGCATCAGGCAATTCAAAATTTTGGCTGCTCTATGAACGACCATACATGGCTGTGAACATGCTGTGAGTTTTGATTTTGGGGTTACAATTACATTTTAGTTAGTAGATGAATTTGCAAACACGGAATCCATGAATACCAACTTTATCTCTTATTTCGAGGTGGCACATATACACCAGGCAATTAGGGAGGCACAGGGAAGCGAATGAAGGCTGCCATCTCTTGGGAGTTTCCTGGGTACCAGGCACCCTGCTGAGCACCTTATATTTGCTGGGCTGACCACACGGCCCGGTGAACCAAAACGTTTAGAGAGAAGAGTGCCTCCTCTTGCTTTGGTGTATCCCCATCTTATAAACCAAGACTTGACCCATGAGCATGAAGAATCCTGGGTGGGGATAGAAAGGGCAGTTCATTTAGTCTGAACAGCTGGGAACCAGAATTCCAGAGTCCCCAAATTCTGCCAACCTTGGGACAAATGCAGGGAAGATGCAAGGCATCACGGAATACCAAATGTCCCTCTGCCCCACCCCAGCTTCCAGTCTGTCCAGAACCACTAAATCCTACTGATTTTCCATGTTCTCTGCTGTTTCCAATGCTCATGTTTAGGTAGATAGAAGGGGGTGTCTGAGTCACTATGAGGCACACACATGGAATTTCTGTTATTAAACCTGAGCCTAAGATGGACTTTAATGAGAGAGGCATCCAGATAAAGCTCTGGCTCAGTGCCATTGGAAGAACTTTATTTCTCAATGTTTGTCCTTCAGCTCAGCCTTGGATGTACCTGCCTGGCGGGTGTACTGAACTAACTCTTGAATCTAGCATTTCCTTGTCTTTGCGTTTGTTTGAATTGAAAACCTATTTTACAGGAGTGGATGGGAGGATCTTTTTGGAATTGCCTTAAATCGTCTCTCCGTACTCCAGTGGCTTCTCTAGAACGTTGACAGTGCCCCAGGAAGAATATAGGGACCTTCCACCTTCCCCAGGGCCAGCTTGCAGTCTTGGATTTCAGGGCCTCTGGAAACATCTGGTCTTGGTTCTCACCTGGTGACACAGCATAGACTTTATAAAGATAAACAGTGTAATATTACACCTGAGGAAACAAGGATATAATAAAATGGCCTACTTAAGGAAGTAGTAAAGGAAAACAGAAATGGGAACATTCTCGAAATTTTGTGAAAAGGAGTCTGAATCAGAAATAATTTCAGCTTTTCCCACTGGGTGGTGCTTTTATTTAATTTTACTATAGGCTTCCAGTCTCAGGGCAGGTCCGCCATCCAAGTCAGTTCTGGGCATTACCCTTGGAAAATTCTGAAGAGTTGGGGGGAGATTTACTGGTGAAATGTTCGTGCTTTTTACACTCATTGAATATGTTTCTTAGAGGATTCTTTTCCCCTGCTCTGTTTGCTTGTTACCATCATTCCTGTAAGGACTGAATACTTGAGTACAAAGTTTTTCTCATAGCCATAGTTTCATACCTAGTGTTGTGCCTGGCAAAGAGTGGGTGCTTCATGATTATATTCCCACTGATTGAGTGCGTGAATGAAGGAGTTAAGGTTATAGCAGTGCTCTACTTGGACGCACTTAATTAGAAATTATCCATCTATACCAGGTCTTGGCTAACGCTTTCTGTCAAGGGTCAGAGTAAGTATTCTAGGCTTTGTGGACCATACAGGCTCCATTGCAACAACAGGACGCTGCCACTATAGTGGTGAAATCAGCCGGACAGTATGGCAGGGTGTGGCTGTGTTCTGATTGAACTTCATTTATAAAGAGGGGAATAAGCTATATTTGGCCCATGGCTGTAGTTTACTCTGATCTGTACAAAAGCACACACAGGCACCATACACACCTTAGAGGTCACTGTATTGAAGAGAAGAGACTTTGAGAATCTGTGAATGGCAGAGACAATACTAGGTATTCACAAATCCTGCTTCACTTTCCACCTGAGCACAGGAAGACCACATTTCCCAGCTTCCTTTACACTCAGATGGCGCCTTATGACTAGTTGTGCCCAATGAACTGTGTGTTCAGAAATTAAGTCCACCATGTTCAGACCTGGAGTGTAAAACATCCAGCCAACTGCTACAAGCTCTCCTCCTTCATCTGCTGAGTGCGGATAATCCAGTGCAGGACTCCAGGGCCCTGGGAGTTGTCAAAGCCACTTGATGGGGAGCCTGGGTCTCTGGATAACTGTATGGAGCAGAGTCCTCTCCACTTCCACCCTCGGCTCATATTGACTGAGAAGGAGTGTAAAATAAACCTGTGTGTGTTGTTAAAGCACTGAAATTTTGGGGTCGTTAGCCTACTCTCTCTGATAATACCATGTTTGAGCTCAGATAAGGATAAAGGAAAGAAACTAAAACATAAGAGCTCAGAGCCCTTCTCTCCACAGCTGTCTGCCTCCTGCCTGGTAAATCCGTGGTTTTTGATTGGAGAGAAGGGGAATGAGAAGATTTGGGTGCTCACACTCTTAGAAAGTGTGTGTATAGGAAGTGGCAGTGCAGTTTGGGTGTGAGAAACTGGAACCTTGAGGAGGGAACCACTGGGAGGTAGGATGTGGGAGACAAAAAATGAGACCAGGGATAAGTGCTTTTTAATAAAATTATACGTGAAACACACTAACCCTCGTACCCAAATGTGGTCTGGTACCTTCAGTACAATGGTTCATCTCTGTGCTAGCTTAGGACTCCCCCATCCTAACATTGTTCGTGTGTGTGTGTGTGTGTGTGTGTGTAAAGTAACATATGATAGCCTCTATAATAAGTCACCAAAATTTCGGTGCCTTAGCAAAATACTTCCCAGTCACATCCATCTCAGTCCAATGAGATGGGTGGTGGGATGTGCTCCACACAGTACTTGAGAGATCCAGGTTCCTTTCTCCTCGAGGGTCCCCTCCGCCTGGCCTTCGTTGTCTTCCCCTTTCAGCTGAGAAATGGGCAGAGAACGGGTGGAGGAGAATTGCATGGGAAGTTTTGAAGGCCAGGCCTGGGGCTGGTGTGTATCACTTTAGCCCAAATCCCATGGCTCAGAACTCAGTTATGTGGTCCCACTTGACTGCAAGGGTGGCAGGAAATGCAGCACAACCTGTGAGCCCAGAGGAAAATGAAACAGGATTGGTGGACCCACAGCAGTTTCTGTCTTACTGGGAAAACAGTTGGAGCTTCTGACAACCAACTTTACAAATAAATATTTGGAACCAACCTGTTCTTGAACTGAGACCTTGCTAGTGCTTTTTGTCACTGTAAACCTTTAGTTATGCCTCATTGTCTGGAAGAGGCCATACACATAATCCAATGCCAAAAAAAGAAGAAGATTTCTTACAGTTAATTGTGATGCTACAGAAAGCAAACAGGGGAGCAAAGCATTTATTACTTTCCCTGTCAGGAAGGGGAGGGTGGGGTATCTTTTGGTTTAGGAGCTCCCTGCAGCCCTGCCTCTCTGGTCTCTCTCCTTTGTCTGCTCCTCTGCTTTCCCTGCCGGTCCTGCCTTCTCAACATCAGCGCCTCACAGCCATTCCTGGCTTTATCTGGGGAGGACCCGGGTGGGTTCTGGCACAGGCCCTGCCAGTCCTCCCAGCAGATTCTGCAGACAAGCACAGGCACAAAAGAGACCGATCTTTCTGTTGCTAATTTGAACTGTCTTTTATGACAAAATTCTGATGTGCTCAAAAAACTAAAATAACTCATTTTAACTAGGGGAGGAGGTGGGGGGAGCAAAATGGTGACAGGGACAGAAAGTCCCATCTTGCTATATCACATGACCATATTATATGGCCTCTGGACACATGCAGTTAAACTGGCCCAAAACAAATGATTATCTGAGAGGCAGCTTCCATTGGCCAAATATACTCATTCCTTTCTTTTGGCGGGGTGGAGGCATACATGTGGTCATGGAGGGAGGGAGCATTCCGATGCTATTGGTAAAATGTTCAGTCACCTGGGGCCACAGGGGCTTCAGGTGCTTTCCAAAGCATCTGAGCGGAAGGAATGTATGTGAAAGGTGATAATGGAAAGAGCTGATCTGGTGCCCGCCGTTTCGCACGGCCGTCTTTAGCAAGCACAGTCAGGAATCCACATATATGAACACAGGAAGAGGGGACGCAGCCCCCCTCTTCTTGCGAACATCAGGCCCACCTCTGGTGGGAAATCTTGGCCCATCCGCTCACTCAAGCCTAATTGAAATGTCTCCCTTTCTTTGATCTCTTAGCATTTGTGTGTGGATCTGACTGTAGTAGTTCCCACCAAAAGGCATAGCTGTCATTTTGAAATCCTCAAGGGCAGGGTCACAGTCATATTCAGATGTGAGTCCTGGATCTGGCATGAAGCAGGTATGAGATACTGAGCACTGGATGGTGACTGAGTCTGGCTGCCAGTGCCCACCTAATTTGGGGCCATTTAGGTCACCCCGACTGAGGTCTAAGATGCTAAAACCACCTGGGCCTAAGGTTATAGGGGATTTTACCCCTATATAGAATTGAATGTACCAGAATGGAAGGTCCTATGTATCAATTTTGGTTCAATCAGGAAATCAGAGTTGCTCAGAGTGATATGGATAATACATGTATTGTGGGGAGGGTGCTGTATATAACTGGTGGAGATGTGAAGAAGGAGTTGGAAGACTGGTGCCTCTGCAGTCTGGTGTTGGTCAGTAGGGATGGCAGGCAGGGAGAAAGCTGGATTTGAAGTGGGCAGCGTAAAGACAAACTAGAGCCTGCAGAGATAAACCAGAACCTGTGAAGGTAAAATTGACCCCATGGGGACAAAGTGGAACCTGCACGTGTCTCTCACCACCTCCGTGTTGGCAATGCAGGTGATTTGTAGGAGAAGATGGCATCCTTTGCCATGGACCTGCACGTGTGTCTGCCCCAGGACATGGAGAAGTTGCCCCAGGATTTGGAGAAGCTGAAGGAGAAGATCCTTAGTGGGAGATGGGGGTGCTGAGGGCCAGGATGCTGTCACTAACGTTGACCAGAAAATCAGCCACCATGTGAGCTGACAAGAGCTCTGACCTTCAGAGCATAACAGCCATTGTTCACCTCTGATTCCCCAATCTCTTTCAAATTTCTCTTGTGTGAGAAGATGGATGTTAGAGAAGATGGTAGTCATTTCACAATATATGTAAATCAAACCATCACTCTGTATGCTTTAAACTTATATAGTGACGTAAGTCAATTATTTCAATAAGACGGGGGACAAATAAAATAAAAATTAAAATGTGAAAAAGAAATTCCCTATATGTAAAAAAACAAAAGAAAAGTTTCTTTTATCGCAAACCCTAACCCAGAAGTGTATGACAGGGAAGGAAGTTCTGGGAAATGTCATTACAGCTTAGCGAAGTTGACACAGTTCAAGGCCACAGGTTCCATCTCTCCATTGCATTATTAACACTCAGTGTGGCTGCAGATGTTTGTGCCAAAGTAATTTATTGCAGGAGCCTTTGGAAAGAATCTTTTTAGTGAAACCCACTTAGGTTTTGACTGACAGGAAAAGATAAAGTAACTTGGCCTTTCATGCCAACACTTGGTGGCCAGTGAATTCTGTTACTTATTTTTGTTGGAGAAAAAATGAGGACGACACATATTGGAGTAGAAATAAAGATTTTTTTTTTGTTTTGAATCTTGGATTAGGTTAGAAAAGCTTACTTTCCTAGTGGAAGATTGCCTTTCTACAAGGAGAAATCTCATAGCTTGAGACCAGCGATTGAGTATTTAAATGTCTGCATAATGAGTGGGGTGCGCTGGTGGCATGGTGGCCGATGGTGTGCCCCTAAAGAATCTGGAATCTCATCAAAAGAAGCTGGAAACCTTAATAATGAAACCTTAATAAGTAAATGGTCGCTTTTGTAAATATTCTATTAATAGATGTATTTGCAAACAGGCAATATTCTATAGTTATTTTGAATCTAGGGCGCTACGTGTGTCCCTAAGGTCCAATTTGTTGATTATGAGGTTTGAATTGTCTGTATGTCCACTGAATTTTGTGTTTCTTTCTTCTGTCAGTTATGAGAGAGGTAAGTTAATATTTCCAGTAAGATGAAGATTTGTCTATTTTGCCATTTAGATCTAAGAAATTTTGCTCTTTATATTTTGAGCCTATGGTGTTAACTGCACAGAACTTTAGAACTATGATGTCTTTCTGAACCTTTTTGTCATTTGAATTATCCCCATCTCTAGTTATTTTAACCTTAAAGTCTACTTTTTTCAGCTTTATTGAGGTATTATTGATAAATAAACCTTCAAGTCTACTTTTATGTTAATAGAGAGACTCCAGCTTCCTTTGGGTTAGTGTTTGCATGGTATATCTTTTTCTATCTTGTTAATTGTTGCCTCTTTTTTTTTTTTTTTTTTGAAGTTGTCTTCTTAAGCTTGGTTATTTTTGTTGGTGTGCCAGACACATGTGAAACAGTAATTTGAGGGTGAGGAAGATGTTGTCTTCCAAACTCCAAAAAGGAATTTCCTTTTCTTCTGCCAGGTATCTGGGGATATTCAATTCTGAGATTGTGATGATTTCAAGATGAGTTGCAACCCCCAAAGGGCTGCTCTTTGGGATCCCAACCCAGAGCCAGAGGGCTTCTCAGGGGCTTTTGCTCTTGCTAACCCTTACACTTCAATCCCTGTCACCTTAGCCCCATGATATTGACAGAGGAGCTACCCTACCTCCCACTGCCCCTTCCAGAATAAGCAGAACCCCAGGGAGAAAGGCTTCGCAAGTGCTGGGGTCAACTCCTTGCATGCCATTTTTTCCCTGTATTCTGGACCACCAATTATTTACTTTTTCATTAGTTTTCTGATATTTTTAAAGCATATTTAGGAAAATATTATGTCCACCATTTCTAGCTGTCCTTAGTGGAAGAGTTGATCCAAATTTGCTAGTCTTTCTTTACCAGAAGCAGAAGTTCCTCATTCTTTTCTGGAGAAAAAGCTCCTTTCTCTAGTATAGTTGACTGGCATTTTCTTTTGAATGTTGAAGATGCCTTAAAAGCTGATGTTCATGGAGCACTGTAATTTTCCTTTATAATTTTTGTTTAATAGGATAGGTAGTGTAATTCTAGATCTTGATGTAGATGTTAAAGTAAGTAGGGGTGATTGTATAAAAGTCAGAAATACTATGTTACAGGGAACTTTCATTTTCAATCACAGGTTTCATTTTAACCTCACTTGTTTTCACAAAACTTGTGAGGTTCATAGGTATTACGTATGACAGTAGATACTTGACATATTGTTAAATTAGGTTTTTATCACGTAGAATATGATAATGAATGTAGATTTTAATGAAAATGCTTAAATATCTGATGCAAGAACAAGAACTCTGGCTCCCTGACTAAGGGAAGAATCTTCCCCAGTCAGTGAGAAAGTCGGTCTTGGAGAAAAGCTCTGGGCCCTGTAGTCCTGGGTGGTTAATGGTGTAGAGGGTTTCCCAGCCAGGATCTGCTGGAGAACTGGGCTGCCCACTGGGCTCTGGCTTCCAGCCGGACGGGCTCGCTGGGCTCGACAGGGTCTGTCACCCAGGCAGCCGAGGATCCGTGTGTGAAACCAGCAAGGTGCCACTTCATGAGCAGCTCCTTTCACTGTCACCCTGGGAATTTCTGAGCGAAGCACACACGTAGGGCGTCTGTTTTCTGTGTTTCTCCTTCAGAGCAGTGAAAATGGTGGGGTTTTTTGAGAAAGGAAAAGAGGAAAAGCCAGCTATGAGCTCTGTGTTTGAGAAAACTGGTCATGTTTCTGTATCTGCTGAATTTGCTCCTGTAATATTTACTCCTTTGTGGTTTTCATTTTTTTTGCAATTCAATACACTCCTCTGGCATAGGACTCTCCCTTGAACGGCAGACCCATTTTACTCACCTGCTTCCTCGACATCTCTACTTAGATGGCAGCCACCTCAGACTCAGCATGTCCCCTACCCAAGTCACAGCATTTCCAAAAGCTGAACCTCTTCCAGCTTTTCTTCCCCTCTTTCCATGAGATGAAGAAGCCAGTCTTAAACGACACAAAACTGTTCCTACTTCGCGTAAGGGCCCCCCTGCTCTTAGAAGGTGGCACCGTAGAGTTAGTTTGAACAGCTTCTCAAAATGCTCATGCTCCTGTGTATGAAACTATTTAGATAAGCCAGAGAAAAATATGCACAATGCCCCACTTTTTGTAACACACAGACGTTAACAGTGTACAGTAAGTCCTTACTTGATGGTGTCTATAGGTTCCATGACTTTAAACGAAACTACATATAAGAAAACCAGTTTTACTAAAGGTTAATTGATGTAAACAAGAGTGAAGTTCCTGTGGCATCTCATCAACTTTACAACGAAATGATGTTTCAGAACATTATTCGAGGGCCTGCTGTACAAAAGTCATTCATGTCATATTTTAATAAAATTTATATTAAAAAACAGGTCGCTCTCTTCTTCGTTCCTCCCTATCCTTCATAGTATTTGTCCCTGGAATGTTCTCTGGGGATGGCTGTGCCATCTAGCAGCCATCCTCATGATGACGTGTGACTAAAGAGCATATCCTTGTCAGGCCATTCTTGACCAGAGTGACACAAGTGACTTCTCTGACTGCAGAAACTTTCAGATAAATGGAGACTAAATAGACAACTAAATGCATTATGTGACCCTTGATTGGGCAGGTAAAGGACATTAGTAGGATAATTGGCAAATTTTGGATGAGGTCTGAAGATTAGATTATAATAGTGTGTCAGTGTTAATTTCCTGATTTTGATCATTGTACTGTGATTATATAAGCGAATGTCCTTGTTTTTTAGGAAGTCACACTGAAAACTTTAGAGATAAAGAGACATAGTATCTGCAATTTCCTCTCAAATACTTTAAGTGTGTGTGTGTGTGTGTGTGTGTGTGTGTGTGTGCGTGTGCATACACTTGGAAGGAGAGGGGATGAATGATAAATCAAGGTAGTAAATTGTTAACATTTGGGCAATCTTGAAAGGCACAGAAGAACTCTTATACTATTTCCCCCACACTTTCACGAGTCTTAAATTATTTCAAAATCAGAAGTTAAAGAAAATGATCTTGACAGGTGGAAGAGCTACTAACCAGGAGACCTCTAAACTTGGAATACTTGAGTTCAGTCTGTTCCAAACCCATGTTCTACTGTTGGGTTTCCAAGGAGATGGAGTTCCCCTCTTCCATCAAGCCAGATTCCCTACGAAGTCCTCTCACTTGGCTGAACAGACAAAATGTCTTTCTCTCCTGGCTGAGCGCCCCTGGTTACCTGCCTGAAAGTTTAGGTCTGTGTCTGTCCCCAGATTCCATGCCCCAGCAGCCTGTGTAGAAGGCTGCATTCCTCTGTGATATTTCACTGGGATCCACTTTTTCTGATGACTGGAAGAGCCAGATGCTGGGTTTATCCATTGCAACATGTGTCAGTCAGGATAGAGCAGGTTATGCTGCAGTAACAAACTGCCACCGAAGCTCAGCTTACTTAACACAAGAAAAATTGATTTCTCACTCATGCTACATATGTATTATAGTGTGTTAGGAGGTCACTATGCTCATTAAAGAGCTAGTGAGTCATTTACCACATTCCCTTTCACCTGCTGTCGTGATTGTCATGAGACACAATTCAGCCTCCATCAGCCAGGCTTCCTGAGTGACTCAAGTTTCTTCCTCAAAGAGACAAATGTTGCTTCCACATTTCATGCACCATGGAGTACAATCCTACATTGTGTTTGTGAGAAGAGGCAGAAATATTTTTAACATCCCTGGTGGTTCTCACAGTGCTACCTCTTAGCAGTTATGCTGAATTTAATAGTTACATTTAGGAGAGCAGAATAAGAGGCAGGCACCTAAAGCGCAAAGATGCTGGCTTCCACCAGGGGCAGAGAGAGGAAGACAGATTGGCCAAGAGTCACCGGAGTATTTCCTCCTCTGAGAGACTTTCCTGTTCTCTAGCTCCTTGTGCAAACACCATGACCGGCAGAGGCTTCCATCCTGCCCTAGCATCTTTTGCTGTTATTTCCTTGTGATTTTTCTCTCAGATACATTTTTATGAGTGCCGCACATGTTTATTGGAACCCTGCATCTGGCCTGGATGGGCACCTGTTATTTGCCAGACACTGTGCTAGATTCTGGGGTATAAGGACCAATAAGACATTGGCTTTGCCCTCACGGCATTTCCTAACTTGTCAGGAAGACAGAGAGGAAACAGATACTTTAAATTTAGAGGGTATTGCTAAGCACAGGAGGAGAAGAGACCATCTGATCCCTTTGGGAGAAGGGAGGGTGGTGAGAAGAGGGGAGGAAGTGGGAGACAGCCCTTCTGCTCCATATAAATACTGCCCAGGTTCTCCATTTATCATTCTCTCTGGCTGAATAGGACACATAATACAAAATGTGCTAGTGGGCGGGTTAGAAATCATAGTTTAAGGGGTATCAATGTGTCCTGTTTTGCAAACAAGAAATATGTATTAGTCATGTTACAATAATAAGACTAATTCTACTTACACTTGGGTTCTTCTGAAAATCACTGGCTCCTTTTACCAGTGAGGATGCTGAGGCACGTAACTTGTTAGGATCCTTCAAGGTCCTAACTGCACTACTTAGAACTCAGGGCCCTGATTACCCTTCCTGGGTACTTCCCACTAACCCATCCTACCTTGGTCTTGTTTCAGAATCTACCTGCCTGAGGATCCTGCAGTCTAGGGGAAGAGTTTTTATCCACTCTTGTGATGGATGTGAGGCAAAGTTATGGTGATTTCATCACAGCCCTTGGTTGTGCTGGAGGCAGGTGAATCTAGGAGATCTCCCTGTTCTCTGGCTCCCTGTTGGACTATTAAGAGAATGAGCAATGCAAGTAAGAGCAACTTTTCAGGGGGTACCACATATACTCGAGGCCATCACAGCTGCCAAATGGATGCTGTGCTGACTCACAGCTGCCAGTGAATAGCCAGCTCTGCATGATGCAACTGCTGTGACGGGTGGCAAGATGGCCGAGCGAAGAAGGTGCCAGGCTTCTGTCTGTCTCGGCAGGATTCTCGTCTGCTGCAACTTGCAGCCAAGGATAGGATGCTGAGTCCGTGGGATCAGCACACGGACACGTTGTGGATGCAGACCAACCTTATCATTTTTATTTGCTAAGGTTTGGAAAGCTTTCTGGTCTTGTGCTAGCCTTCCATTGATTAAATGAGATAATGGATGTAGAATCCTTGGCACATACGAAGTGGGTAATACATAGTAACTGTGATAATAGTAATAATTGCAGTAATAATGATCTTAATTACTGCAATAATAGGGCAATGGTATTAGTGCAATAATTTTTTAATAATGATGGTAATGTAAATATACTAACAGTATAGCAATCAGTGGCATGGGGGTAGGGTTGTAATGGCAGTGGTTCTCCCAGTGGGAGCTTTATCAGTGACACAGGATAATAAAAAGCATACTGTAGTAGAACTCTCTGTACTTTCTGCTCAGTTTCGCTGTAAATCTAAAACTGCTCTAAAAAAGTAATTATTTTTTTTTTTAATGAAGGAAAGAGGAAAAAGAAAGCAGACGGGCGATTAGTTGGTGTTACTATTGTTTTTCAATCCTCTAAAGACAATGCATTCCCTTATTGCTTCCACCCACTTCTACTTTCTCTCCCTTGGTATCTCACTGACAATAATAACTGGTTATTTTTAAATTGCTCCATTAGCTATGCAGAGATTCAAATGATAGCTTATTAACGAGGAAGAAAAGTTTCTTAGTACTATGATGATCATTCCAGTGTTTCTCTAGTCACGACTGGGTGTTGAATGCTGGTGAAACTGGCCCCTGAGTACTGCTGGGGCTGAAAGCCACAGGTGTCGGGTTCAGTGGTTCTCTCCACTGAGTTACACAGACACATCGTCTCCACTCTACGTGGCTGCAGCTGAGGGGACCACCTACTACATCCCAGCTCCTAGGGAGATCTTCCCTGACCCACGAACCAGGGCAAGTCTTGTCACCAATGGGTTGGCTTCCTTTCCTTTGCCTAATGAAAGGTTCTCTTTCCTTTGAGTAGGAAAATGCTCAGCTAATCAGAGAGGTGGAAGTAGACAAGGTCTGTGCGCTCCCTAGGGACCAGGCAGAAGCCATCAAGCAGCTCTGGCTGGACCCAGGAATCCAGGAGTGTTACGACAGGAGGAGGGAGTACCAGCTGTCAGACTCTGCCAAATAGTGAGTACAGAGCCCTGGGCGTGGCTGCCCAAAGGGCTTTCAGTCAAGCATGCTACATGTACTTCAAAGCATGTACAGGAGCTGCTTCTAGCTCACCAACACTACCTCCCTCCCGCTCGTCTGTATCCTCTCTTACTTCTTGGTGTGTCTCTTCCCACTTCCTAAAACCTTCAGTCCCCTTCTGTATCTCAGATCTCTACTTGCCCATACCTGCCTTTCCTCATCATGCCCTAAACCTCTGTCCCTTTCAATTAGTCTAAATCAAAGGTGGGGTTCTCTTGGTGGAACTAAATTCATTTGGGGTACTGAAATGATCTGATTTAAATGAGAACTATATCTGCTTCTGGCTTCTATTTTCCTCCTCTCCCTATGCCTCTGTCTTCTGGTTTCCTGATCAGTAGATGCCAGATTCAACAACTCTAAAATCTGAAATCAGAGTTCAGGCTGCAATGCACTAGGCCCTCTAAAGGCTGGTCTTGTGCTGCCCTCTAGTGGCCAGCACTCAAGATGCTCAGTCCTGGAGCCCTTTGTTTACCAACTTGCAAGGGCCTATACACTGTATTTTGGATCTCTAAAGCTGTAGTTTTAAATAAGTTATCTTCAGGGTAAAAGAAATAAGATGGTTCTGCATGCAAACTATCCCAGTGAGATCACAGAATTTCATATACTTAAGAATTTCCTGAGGCCATTCCTCTGTCAGCCTGATCACTGGGCAAATAGTTTAATCATGGTCCTTGAAGAGGGGTTGCTTCCTGCTTCCGCATCTCAGCTCTTTCCCCCCTTGGCCCGTGTCATCTTCCATCTTCTGAGGGCCTTGAAATCCTTTCCGGAGATGTCTCCTTCCCTTCAGGTGCTGGCATGGGTGGGTGATTTACCCCACTATCTAGATAAGACAGTGGGCAGGAAAGGAAACCAGAATTTTATCTGTTTCCTTGGGCATCTGTCCCAGGCTGAGTGTTTAACCCATTAATCCGGGTTGGCACAACCCATCTGAGCTCAGGAACATTTAAGTGCAAAGCAGGAAAAGGAAATAAAAGTCCCATTAACGTGTTGGATGACACAGAAAAGAGCCGGAAGGAAGGGAGGCAGTGTCCCAAGGGGGAGGGCAGACTGCCTTTGACAGTTGGGGAGCCAGGAACAGCCCTCCCATTGGCCAAAGCATCCCTGGCCCTTTCCTGAGATGGCCTAATGTCATTTGCTTCTGTGAAGGCCCTGGGGAGTGGCTGGGGCTCTTGATGTAGATCCATTTGGAAAAGACCCACTGGAACTGCTGTAAAATTCAATGGAGCCCTGAAACCTGGGGCAAGTTCGAGAGGAATGTGGGAAGTGGAGGGGGGTAGACGGAGCTGCATCAGAGAAAATAAACCCAGACAGTTGTCCCACTGGTGAGACTGAGACACCGGTACATTTCCTTGGTCCAGGTTAGGGCTGTCATCTACTCTGCTAGTCATGTCTGCTTCTTTGGACAGGCATTTATTTCACAAAAATTTGATGTGTGCCTGCTGTGGACCAGGCACTGTGGTAAGGGTGGCAGGTAAAACCAGTGCTCTCTCGTGTCAAGGAGTATACAGCTTGGTGGAACGAGATAAGCATAAGCAAAAAAGAAGGTCACACACAGAAGTCAATGGTGATAAGCCTTGGAGTCATGTATGGGGCACAGGGAGTGGGTCTCAGAAGGCTGCCAGTGGGTCTCAGAAGCAGTGGTTGGCTTCCTGTGCTGCGAGCTGCACAACGAATAGTGTTAGCCTGTTACCTCTTGGCTCTCCTTCATGCCACCTGCTCAGGACTAGGGAGGCTCTGCCTGTGTAGGAAGAGGGCAGGGCCAGCCTCAGTTTGCAGGGGCTCA
Organism: Rhinolophus ferrumequinum; assembly: GCF_004115265.2. Lineage (NCBI taxonomy): Eukaryota > Metazoa > Chordata > Mammalia > Chiroptera > Rhinolophidae > Rhinolophus > Rhinolophus ferrumequinum. The sequence continues at coordinate 42,233,478 of NC_046295.1, read as the reverse complement.
GGACTCGGTCATTGGCCAGGGCCTGAGTTAGTTATTTTGCCCCCAAATGCCTTTTATAAAGGCTTTAACAAAAGTGTCCTCTTGTTTTACCACAGAAAAGTGGTATGGTTTAAGCTCAGGGCTTTAACATATGGCCAAAAATAATCCAAGACAAGTTTTGGTTTAATTTCCCAGTGTAACAGAAAAAGTTTTCTTGTTACTTTTGAAAGAACTTGCCATTAGCCTGTTTTATGCCTTTGTATTTTCTTAGAAACTCCACTGAGAAAAGTGTTCAAGAACAGCATCTACATTCTATAATGTTCTTGGATGAGGCTGAGTGTGAGGGGAAGGACAGGTGAGAGATCAGAGAGCAGATTCCAATATCCTACTCCTTCCTGCCCCGCTGTCTCTCTCCCTGGCCAGATAGTGATGAGCTTAGAATCAGGAGAGATGGAGTGATGTACAGATTTCCCAGAAGGCTCATGAACCTTCTCATCCATATTCTCTACAAAACAGCTGGAGGAGGGCTGGAGTGTTGGCTCTCAAAGCCACTGATGGAACCTGTGAATCTGAGTGGGTCGCTCTGAGTTGGGGTGACTTCCCTGGAGTGTGAGACACTTCTCCCTTCTCTAAATTGAGCCTCAGCACCTTGTCCTCTAATGTTACAGTTATCTAACTGACATTGACCGTATCGCCACGCTGTCGTTCGTGCCAACGGAGCAGGACATACTTCGTGTTCGAGTGCCTACAACCGGCATCATCGAGTATCCGTTTGACTTGGAAAATATCATCTTTCGGTAAGAATGTCTCCTTGACATGGTCCATTAAGAATCTGTGTGTCCAGGCTTGGAAGTCCCCATAAGGATCTTAAATGTGTTATTTCTAAGAGGGGTTATATCTTTTGGGGCAATATGCCCTCTCCATCACACGGTTTATTCTGGAAAAACAAAACAAAACAACTAAGAATTAATCTAAAATGTGTATTGAAAATTATGTAAGATAATGTATATATGAACTATTTTACAGCTGTGCAAAAAAATATGAATTTCCACATATAAATATAGGAAGTACTTTTAGGATGACTTAAGTAAATCTTCATTACATTTCATTATGGCAAATGAATAATATGGTACATTTGCATGGCACTGCAAATTTCAAAGCACTTTTTTCATTGTGTCAAAACTTTAATATTGATATACACAGTGTTTCATATTCAACATGCAAAATCTTTATTTCACTCCGGACAAGAAAATGTTATGTATGTAATAATGATTTTCTAAGTTATTCATCTATTGGCACACTTTCAAAAATCTATGCATGTAATTTTTTAAATTATGTTTTTCACCCTGTGATGTTTTTCTGATTTATTTATTTAAATATTACATAAGTTTTACTAAATCTAATGTTTAGAAAACTGAAGACTTAAATTTCATATACTTTTTATTGAATTTTTCTATTTATATATATATATATATATATATTTTTTTTTTTAACAAAAACATTAGACTGGAAAAGCAAACAAAATAAAGCCCAAACAAAAACTTAGTACTTCACCACAGATAGTTTGAGAAGCACTATTCCACTGGATTAAACTAAATCAATGGTGTTGAAATCTTGTAGTGCCAAGTGCCCCACGTACTTTAAAAAAATGATTTTTATCAATTTTACTCATTGAAAAAAATAGGTCTAAGAACGAAGTACAATTTGCAATTTCCTGAAGATGATTCTCTCTCACCATTTGCTCTCACTTCCAGATTAAGACGGCTTCATACTTCTAGGTATTTTCTATGGGATCAAAGCACTTTCATATCCACTAGTGCCTGTGTTCCCCCTCATAAGTCATTACACATGCTTTTCTAGTTGAGACAACACAAATCCAATCCTGCCATGTCCAGGTTCTGTCTGAAAGCCCTATTATAACCCAGTGCTTTACGAGCACTGTAGCATTGGCAGAGCCCTGTGATTGAGCCCCTGGAAAATCTGCATCTTGGTGAGCACATCTCCTGTGCTGTGTGCCCATGAATTTATCTAAACCTTTTCAGAATCAATGCAGCTTGCAACTTCTGAAACCTGTGTCTGGTTCACAGATGAATTCTCTTTGGCCCACTTAGTGTTCTAAAAAGCTTTAGAGCCAATATTTAAAAATTTCACGAACAACATCTAGTCTCTCTTGAAAAGTTTGAGGACCTGGTCATAGTGAGCCTGCATTTTCGTCCCTCGGTGGTTGACTACAGTTGGGTAGCAGTCATCCCTTCAGACAGGGCCCCTAGCACTCTCGAAGTGCATGCTTTTCTACTTTGCACAGGGCCACCTGACTCATTTCCATAGACTGCCTGACCCCTGTTAGCAGTCAAGCTTGTGACAGTCCTTTTTCTCTGAGTCCCTGAAATTTTTCCCACAGACACTTTGGATTTCCATATTGGACAGATGGCACTTACAGATCTCTATGGGGAAGAAAGGGCGGTAGCCACCTAATGGTGGAGAAAGGATCTGTGGATAAATGAGAGGAGCCATAAAAACAGGAAGGGGCAAAGGCCTGGAGAAAGCTGAGTGGTCTTGGAGGACCGCTTACCTTCCTGCCCCTTGGTGGCTGGTGTCCTGGCACTACAGTGGGTACCGCAGCGCCCAGGTGGATGCTTGTGCTTCCTGCGGGACTATTGCAGCAGCCTCCTAACCAGTGTCCTCAGCAGAGTCCACCTGACTGACCTCTGCATCTGTTTTCAGTAACTTCACATACATTCTGTGCTTCCTTTGCTAGGACACTGCCAGTGGTTCCTCCTTGCCCAAAGCAGCGGTGCTCCAGCATTTTAAACGTTGGACCCCTTTTCACTCTTAAAAATTATTGAGGACCCTAAAGAGTGCTGATTTCCATGACAGAATGATTCATGTCCCTTTTCTTCAGAGTCATGTGTTCCAGCTTTTGAGTGATCTGAGTTTCTTTGAACAGGATGGTCGATGTTGGAGGCCAGCGCTCCGAAAGACGGAAGTGGATCCACTGCTTTGAGAGCGTCACATCCATTATCTTTTTGGTTGCCCTGAGTGAATATGACCAGGTCCTGGCCGAGGGTGACAATGAGGTATGCTGGGTGGGAAGTCTGGTTAGTTGTGGAAGACAGAGGCCTATGTCTGCAGCTTGCCAGATGCCAGCCAGCTCTGGCACGAGACTCTATTCCTGAGGTTCAATCACCTTGCTTCTCAAAGTGAAGTCTGGCCTAGCAGTATAGATATTACCTGGGTGCTTGTTAGACATGTAGATCGACTGAATCAACCCAGACCGAATACATGAGAATGTGCATTTAACAAGATCCCAGATAATTCACATAAACCTACAAGTGTGAGAATCACCTTGACCTGGAAACCTGATTCTCAAATGTGGATGCATGCTGGAATTCCTTGGGACCTTAAAGAAAAAGCTAACTCCTGGGTCCAACCCGAGCTTGATTTAATTGGTGGTGTGTGCAGCCCGAAGCTGGGATCTAACGTAATGTGCTGCCAAGGATGGAGACACTCAGAAGCACTGGTTCTTAGCTTTGGCTGCATATTGAAATCCTGGGGAGTTCTAAAAAAATACCACCTTTTTGGACTCCCCCAGTAGAGATTCATATTCCTGGGTTTGAGTTGGGGGTGTCTTTTTCAAGCCTCCCCCACCCCCCGTATACTAATGAATAGCCTGAGTTTAGCAATGCTATTTCCAATCAACTTACCTGAGAATGGGCTTCCCATCCTCCATGACCCACTGCACTCCCACATTAGGTTCCTAGCTGAGCTGGCATGGGGAGTGGTGCTAGGTGCTGTTCTTGGATGGCATCTGCCCTTTACTTCCCCTGGAAGGGGCTTGCTCAGGGCAACGGGCACGATCCACCCCTATCAGGCATTCAGTGTCCTCTGTAGAGTTGCCATAGTGCGGCTGGGTCACGCTCCAAGAGCTGGATCTGCCTGGAAAATGACATGAACCCTCACAGTCACTTCTTTGTGAGGTTGGGGGTAGTTTCTCTGGGATACCCTCATCCTCTCCCCTACCCTTCACAAGACCCCTTGACCTTTTAGAAAAATGTCTCTTGCTTCTAGGGCATGAGAGTAAATCATTAAGGAACTCTGTCCAGGATTAGGCAATAACTATGAACAAACTATCTTGTTTTTCTGGAGACCAGACTTTTCTCTGAGGAGCATAGTGACATTAGCTAATTAATGGAGGATTAACCCCTTTACTAGTGTCATTGTGCAAAGGAGAATAGAAATCTTGGCTGCCACTCAGCTCTTCCAATAGAGAAACCTTGTTAAAAAGGAAAGGCCTCGAGTTATCAATATGAAAAATTAGCTACAAATTTGTCTCAGGAATTACTTACGATGTTTGTCAGGAAACGTAAAAGATTAGTCAGGTGTGCAGGGACAAGTATGTCAGCCTGATGTGCTAAGACATTAAATATTTTTTTCTTCTCCTAAAAAAAAAAAAAAAAAATCACAAGGTATTTGTAGAAAAATTGTGGTTGCCACTCCAGTTTCCCCTCCTGGTTGTAGATGTGTTGGATACATTTACTATGCTGTATAGGAATTGTTTCTTCATATACTGTATTTCCTTGGACGTCATTATTGATAAGATCATAATAAATTTTAAAGAAGCTTTAAAAGCAAGTGAGGGGTTACCTCTCTGGTCATAAATTCTAGATCTTAGGCCCCCAAATGGTACTCAGCGGGAGAATGAACCCATGTGTCTGTGAGTTGTTGGAATTAGAGATTGATGGTATGTCCCTATGGGCTTTGATGTTTTTCAGTCCGACCACTTCCCTCCCTGAAGGGAAGTTCTTGTTTCTTTCCTCCTAGAAATACTTAAGAGAGTAGAATACTCTCGAACATTTATTGTCATCAGGTGAGCTCTGTATGTGCCTGTCTGCCCTCCATAAATTAGGAACATTTGATATTTTCTTGCCAGTGTCTAATGCTCAGAAATGTTACTGTCCTGCATAATTTCCACTAGATCCTACTATTGTACGGCCTTGGGAAACTATTTACATTTCATGAACAATATAGAATGCTCATCCATAAAATGGCGGCTCTGTTCCCCTTGTGGAGCTTGCCTGTATTGCCCGCCGATAAGGCCTGGCACAGGTCAGTGCTCAATAAGGCGAGTTCCCTTCCCTGTTAGTGTCCAAGGTGGCGACCCTGCTGAAGGGCTCTATTTTCCCTCATCGTCACATGACTCCTGACGCACAGTCTGGAGGCCCACACCCAGTAACGTGGGTGTCTCAGGTCTGAAGTTGTGAACTTGCCCCTCTTGGTAATCCCAATAATTCTACACAGAAAACTTGTCAAATATGGCTATAACCCTTCTTGTTCCAAGTTGCACAAAAGTCTTATATCCTTACTTGTTAGTCTGGGGCTAGAGAAGAGTTGGGTGATATAGGAGGAGATCCAGAAAGTGGAAATGGAAGCAGGAAGCCTGGTGCCCTGAGGTGCCCACATACTCACCAGCTACAGCAAGGACAGTGACGCCGAGACTGGAGCTGGCTGAGAGGGGCACAGGTGGATGGGACCAGTGATTTGGTATGTTGCTTCCAAAGCATTGCTTTTCTGTCTAGTTAACCTTAAGTCCCATGTTTCTCACTTAGAACCGCATGGAAGAGAGCAAAGCCTTATTTAAAACCATTATCACCTACCCCTGGTTTCTGAACTCATCTGTGATTTTGTTCTTAAACAAGAAGGATCTTTTGGAAGAAAAAATCATGTACTCTCATCTAATTAGCTATTTTCCAGAATACACAGGTAAGTGTTCATCTTGTTGACCTTGCTGAAATTAGTTCGTTAACGAGCTCACAGGAGCCTCTGTCTAGAACAGACTTGCTCGCAGAAGCTCAGTCACATTACTGTGTGCTTTCGCCTCAGTGCCCCCACACATGTCTCTCCCAGTGCCTGGAATACAAATGGCAATTCCTTTTGCTAAGTCACTTTGTTTGCCAAGACCTAGCTCAGGCACCCTCTCCTTTGGGAAGTTCTTCTGACCCTCACGCCCTGCTCTCTTGGCCTTTGTCACTCTGTAGCATGGTCTGCTCACTCAGCCCTCTCCCCAGTCAGCTCCTGAGGGCAGAGACTGTGCCAGACTTATCTTTGCATTCTTGGTGCTGGTCAGAGCACCTGGCACTTCTTATGTGTAGGTTAAAGAGTGGCAGCCCCTTTCCCAGACACAGGGTAGACACTGAGGTTCCTAATATACATGACAGATGCAAAGGAGAGTTTATGCCCTATTGCTAATTACTTCTGGTACTGGAGGTCTCAAATATTATTAAGTTTCACACTGATAGTCAGAGGAGCAGTGTTTCAGCACTCTCCTTTTTCCTTTTTATTAACCGTATTGGCCATGTAGTATAGAGCCCACAAACTTTAAAAGCAGACTTGGGTGCCTAATAACGTTAGTCCCATATTCTTCCTTTTCCCTTTCCTAGCCCACTTCTGTCTGCCAGAGTTAATAAGAATTACCTCTTTTCAAAAGTGGTCCAAATTAGGGGTGGTCTGTTGCTCAGTTGGTTAGAGCACGATGCTCATAACACCAGGGTTGCCGGTTCAATCCCCACGTGGGCTACTGTGAACTGCGCCCTCCACAACTAGATTGAAACAGCTACTTGACTTGGAGCTAATGGGTCCTGGAAAAACACAGTTAAAAATAAATAAAAGTGTTTTTTTATTAAATGTGGTCCAAATCAGAAAATTAAATTGGGTCACAATTTTTCAACAAATTGCCCTAAAGTACAATTTGTAGATGTTAGTAGACACTTTACTGTTTTACAGGTTCATAATGGGATATAATAAAAATCATGCCCCTAGAAATAAGAGCTCAAAGAAGCATCCCAAATAAGAACAAGAGTACACTGAAAATGATTTTGGGAGGACTTGGTGGTGAGTTCTTATCTTTCTTCTTTATTCCTCTACCTGCTCCCGTGACCAGGACCAAAGCAGGATGTCAAAGCTGCCAGAGACTTTATCCTGAAGCTTTATCAAGATCAGAATCCTGACAAAGAGAAAGTTATCTATTCCCACTTCACATGTGCTACAGACACAGAGAACATCCGCTTTGTGTTCGCTGCTGTGAAAGACACAATTCTACAACTAAACCTGCGGGAATTCAACCTAGTTTAAAAACTGCTGCCTCCTCCTCGCCAAAACCAGAAGACAGGACTCGCAAGCAAGCCCCTTGTGTTTATTTCCGAGTGCTTCTGACATCACCCGACCCAGCCCACTGGACAGCACCAAGGCCACCGGGACAGAGATGGGTGATGGAACCTGGAAGATATTTAAGTTTAGCAAAACTTTTTGAAAGTCTTTATTCCAAAATTGTTTTTATATTTCTTTTGACTTTTGGCTGTAAGACTGTCATTTTGAATTTGATATTTTATAAAGCCACTGTGATTTACTGTTTATTTTTAAAATTAAATTTAAGTGTGTTTTAAAAAATCATGTAACGGAGGGGTGGGGGCCTGTTAATTTAGAGATTATGCCTTGAAACATCTAGGATTAATTTGGGTGACTTTTTTTTTTTTTAAAGAAAGTTGAGTTTTAAAGCTTTTTATTAAATCTTGTAATTTTGAGGTATTTTTAATTTTTTCTCTCTTCATGCTGAAGTATGATGCCTTTAACACACCACCAAAGATTTTTTTTAAAGCAGTCGGTTCTAAGTAACGACTATGTCAGTGCATCTAATTTAGTTTTACTACAGTTTGATCACCATGAAGCCAAAGTTGACATAAGGTACATGGTCTCTAGATAGCATATATGTTGTACTGGTGGAAAGTGTATGTGTATATACCAATGTATATGACTATGCCTTGTAAACTGATGAAATGGCTAAAAGTACAAATTGTTTAACAAATATAATGTAACTCCTGCCAAAATTTTGATGGTCACCAGTTTTGCCGTTTGAACGATGTATGCTGTGCCTCTCTGAGGAGACTAAGAATATACCATTCTGCCATTAGCATTGGATTAAGTTATGTTTATTTGAGCTGATAAAAGTGAACTGGCATCTTAAGATGACTAACCATAGAACTGGGAGGTCTATGGGCGGAGCTGGGCTCCCTGTTACTCACTAGTTCTGACTTCCTGTTAAAACTTTATGGTTCCAACTTCAGGGAGAGGGATTTATATAGGGGGGCCATCTTGGGAAGGGGGCACTTCTTTTTGCACATTGGTGGCTGGCCAGAGGTGTGCGTCCTCACACTGCTTTGGTAGTTTTGTTTCTTTTTCTTTTCCCGAATAAACCCTCTTTTGGTGGACTACCTGGAGAATTATTTTGTCTAGTCGACAGAGCTCATGTTTTTGAGGAGCTATGGTTCTGTTCCTCAAAAGAAAAATGCTGTAACGTTAACAGTTAACTACTCAGAAACTTTCTAAAGGTATTTGTAGGAGAAGAAAAATAATTTTACCCTTACCTTCTGGATTCTTGGCTGAGACCCCCTCCTGTAATAAAAGAGATTAACAGGAAGACAAAACCCCAGAAGTTTAATAACATGCACACCTCCTGTATACATGGGAGACACCCAGGAAAATTGAGTCATTCCCAGAAGTGGCCCAAGCCATCATCACCTTAAATACCATCTCCAGCTACAGACAAAAGAAAGGTGTTGGGGGAGGGGGTGGGCAAGGGGCAGAAGGCCAGTTAAGGGAGGTCATGGAAAAGCACAGTAAACAGGAGTAAAGTTGTTATGCAGATTTAAGTTAGGCACCTTTTCCAGTGATAAGAGTTTCCTGTGATTTAGAGTCTGATCCTTCTCTTCCGGGTACAGAAAGGGAGACACACTTATAACTGGAGATTTCTCTTGTTAATGTAAATTTCCCCTACAAAGGGTAATTAATTCTACATTTTCAGAGCTTTTCCTGTGTCTGCTCTTTCTTAAAAATCAATCAGCTCAAAATAATCCTCATGCCAAAGAGGCCATATTTTGGGATGGTATACATTCTGCTCTCTTTCTGTCCTACATTTCAAATTTCAAAGGAGTTTCACAGTCCAGAAGCTAAGTTGAGGGAGGGGCTGTATTACTGTTATTGAACCAGTCTCTTAGTCTTGAGACTAGGTCAGCAGTGCAGTTAAATACTTGTGTCTCATTTTAGGAGGTGGGCTACCAAAGTTAGGCCAATATGGCACGAACAATCAGGTATTTAATAAGAGGCATTTCTATCGAAACAAACAAACAAAAAACCCCACAATGGTTAATGGATGAAGCAAATTACAAACTCAGTATGAGTCATGAGGGCAGCCAGTCAGAAGATTTTCAGATGAAGCAGCTTTTGCAGTTTGAATGTCTCCGAGGTCATCAGGCATATTTGAACAGGAGCTATTGTGGCCATTTCACTGAAATTTATACCAAGTTGTTCACATTCAGTTTGCAGGACTTTGGGAAACACTTTTGCAAAAGCAAAACAATAATTTCTGTAAATGACAAAAAACTTAAAATGGCCATGGTTAAAGATCTGATTAGAATTCATTACAGTACAATCAGCAAGGAAATTGGGTTATTTCTGTAAAATCCACTTTAAGATAATAGCTAGAATTACAAATGATAACATTAGACCAGGTTACATCAGATTTCTAGGGATTTCATACAATTTGTTCTTAGTGACTCCAAGTCAAAAGAGTGGGGAAAATAATTGGAAATGTTAGTTTGAAGAGTTGTAGCCAGATTATTTGAAGAAACTACAATTCAGGATCCAGTCCAGTTTACAGCTAGATAACGAAATCTGACCAATCAACAGGTCTAGAATCAGATATCCACAAGGTGCAGTATAGGTTCTACTAAAGGAACCTTTTTTTCTCTATAATCACCCCATTTTTACCAAAGATAATTACAGTAAAACTCATTTGTTTGCAAAATAAATCTAGTCTCAATAAAATTGGCCTGATTATTCACATAATTGCAGCAAGAACAGTGATTGACTATATATACAGTCTCTTAAACCTCTTTGTCAGAACTTTTCTTAAGGAGTCTCAGGTTGGACTATTTAAAAGCCTCTCAGAGGCTCGGAAGCCAAGGTCTTGCCCTCAGACTTTGTCTGCAATACCAAAACAATGGGATTATTTCCTCTCTTCTCAAGGTCTCAGTATATCCTGCACCTGTCAGGAAGTGACCCTTGTACCTGTGAACCTGGTGAGGCTGCAAGACACCAGATGGTCTCTCCAAGGGGATTCATTGGCTTTAAAGTCAGCCTTGGTTCCTTAAAACTGGTCATATCTGATTCTATGCACATTCTCAAATATGACATTCCAGTCAAAGTCTTGATAATATAACCAGCGTTTCCAATTGTGTCCTGTTAGAAGGAGAACAGATTCTTATTGAACTGATGCAAATTCCTATGTTGTCATGAAAATAAGAATACTCACTAAGAATTTCCAAATTCTTAGTAGAAATTGCTTAAGTCACTGATAGCTTAAGAGAAAAGAAAAAGGTTTCCTTAAATCTGGAAAAACAAAACAAAGTTATAAAAATTATCAGTACCCTCATCAGTTCCTTCAGTCCCATGTAATAAAGTCTTGTTGGTCTTGATCTTGTGTTAGCAGTTTTGTGAATCCAGTATTTCCTTAGAATTTTCCTGTTTAATTCTTACCCAGTTCAATGGTTTGATCTGATAATTATCAGAAACCTGTACTTTTCAGAAACCATTCCATAAATCTCCCTGAAGATGATGCACTTTTGTGGAAACACTTTTGCAAAAGCAAAACAATAATTTCTGTAAATGATAAAAAAAATTTAAAATGAATGCAATCAACAAGGAAATTTGGTTGTTTCTGTGACATGTATTTTAAGATAATAGCTAGAGTTGCAAGTGATAACATACCAGGACATATCAGATTTCTAGGAATTTCATATGACTTCTGGAATACTTATATTAATAACATGTATCCATACAAATATAACCTAAAGAAATTTTTGGGTCACCTCTTATTTGTCAATGCTTCCCATGCAATTTTTAAAAAACATTTCCATTTAAAGAAATTTTTTTTTATTGGGGAATATTGGGGAACAGTGTGTTTCTCTAGGGCCCATCAGCTCCAAGTCATTGTGCTTCAGTCTAGCTGTGGAGGGAGCAGCTCAGCTCCAAGTCCAGTCACTGTTTTCAATCCTTAGTTGTAGGGGGCACAGCCACCCTTCCCATGTGGGAACCGGCAATCTTGTTGAGAGCTTGTGCTCTAACCAACTGAGCCATCCGGCTGCCCCTCTGGCAGCTCAGTGGCAGTTCATTGTCTTCAATCTAGTGGTGGAGGGCACAGCTCACTGGCCTGTATGAGAATTGAACCGGCAACTCTGTTGTTCAGAGCTCACACTCTAACCAACTGAGCCATCTGGCCGCCCTTCCCATGCAATTTAACAAGAGCCTAATTAGTTTAATATCTCTTTATATAAGGAGAGAGAAATCTTGAGATTTTCTAGAAATAGATGTTCAGTTCTCTGAAATACTCCAAGCTAGTTCAAGGTAAAAAAGACTTAATTTAGAATTTGATTTTTAGAAGTTTGTCAAAAATATCAAAGGTTTTGGACACTTGGCCAAATAGGATCACAGATTATTGTGAAACAATACTTAATTACCTATTTAATCAAAGTGACAATAAAAATATTTTAAAAGCAAATACAGATTACATAGTTGTAAGCAAAACTTAGCTCTTAATATGTAGAAGACTTGAGTTTCTTAAGTAATCAAAGATCTAATGGTAAAGATAACATGAAGCACATAAAATTATTTTAGTAAAACACAAAATCTTTGCTTTCTAGGCAGATTACTTAAAAGGTAAAGAAAAACCTTTCACAATTTTTTATCAAGAGCAGACAAACAGTCCAAGAAAATCCTTTTAGCAGATGAAAGAAAATTATAGTTTTATACAAGTACACTATTGATATTAGCCAGCTTAGTTACACAAGGTTCCCTTTCTTTCTCACTTCCCAACTTTCTATATCCATTTAATTTGTCCTTTATTCTCCTCTTTGCAATTTTGAAACAATTGGTTGTACTTCAGGACAAAATTATTCTCTTTCCCTTAACAAAAATGCATCTCCATACCTCATACATTTTCTTAACCAAAAACATTTCTTATTTTCTGTGAAAATAGAGATATTTCCCTTGCTATTTCTACTAGTTTTAATTACACACATTAATTAGAATTCCCAACCTTGGCAACTTTAATTTCTATTGAAAACTAAGGAGTTAGAGATTTTGAACTACTACATATCAACATTATGTAGATTGGCAAATTTATTAATACATTTCATAATCTTTAGAAGCATATCCTTCTTCACAGTACAATTTTCCGTGTAGCACAAGACATTTACTTTCAGACCTGAATATGTTTAGTTTCTTTGTGATAAGCCAAGAGTAGACAAAACTATATTTAGTAATTAATGTTTCAGTATTTTACCTTATTTGAAAATGATCTAAATATTCAATGAATTTCCATCATTTAACTTGGAAAAAATTTAAGGTTTCAAGTTACCAAAATGATTTGGAAGCTATTTTAAAGTAGATATATGTTATAAAACTTCATAATTGTTAAAAAGTTCATTGCACTTACATCTATTTAATTCACTTGTCTTAAAAATCATATTTAGATTACTCCTAAAAATTTCATTAAACAAAGTTAACCATCATCCTGTTATTTTTCTTGCTGAAAAATTCTGTAACAGAGACAACATGAACCTATTTGACTAATAAACCTAGGTAGAATAAAAGTTATACATCTACATTCCGATAACTCTGAAGACATGCCTATTTTAAGTAAACCTACTTAAACTAGCCTGTATTTACTGAATATTTTCCCAGATCACATGAACTTAGAAAACACTTGGGTTAGTTTCTGTATTTCTGAGAGTTTAGAAATACTTATTTCATATAAGCACATATTATTAAGCCAATTGAATAGCTCTTTTACAAATTATTTCTGGCTATTCCATCTGGAGGTAGAAAAATATCACACATCTACAACATACATATGTAGACCTACATAAACATACGGACAGATGCAAACAGAGACCGTATGAGTATTATGCACTTTTAGCCATGAATCAGGTGCAATCATACAAAACTCACTAGTTTATAAAAGAACAGTTGGATCCAAATTGTGCTTCTGGCAGATAGAATAAGTTTACCTACTCAGGTGGCTAAAGCTTTTTTACCAATATTTGCAGAGAAGACACATTTTTTTTTCTTCTGCCCAATTTCCAAATAGCTCCTTTCTTTTCCCCCTCTGAGGAGAATCATCTCCTTAAAGTTTGGATTTCAAAGAGATGGTCCTAGAGAAGATGAGGGTAGAAAATGTACATCTCAAAGGCACAGAGAAAGTATCTAAGTTTTCTCCAAGAAGTTTTGGGGTGTATGTGCCTATTATCAGATATCTAGGGTCATTACTATTTAATTTTTTCCTTTTCTTAAGTGCAGGACAATTCTGTTTCCAACGTCCCAAACTTTTACAATGTCTACAAGCATTTTGAGATGAAGAGGAGCTTTTGGGATTGGTAAGGATAGGTGGACTTTGTGTGGCTTGTAGAACTGCATTTCTGGTTTTGTAAAGATCTGTAAGACACAGTTGTTTCCAATTCCTCAAGGAATTGGTTGAGCCTGAATGATATCGTGGGGCTGACCTGCTCATCAAACTACATTATCTTCAATCACTTCTTTATATCAGGGAGGAGATTTCCATTTCAACTGAGATAGAAATAAAAAAGTTTCTATATTCTGAAATTTCAGGGTCGAGTGCATTATGCCTTTGTAAAGTCTGTATAAAGCATTCAACAAAGGCCTTCATATGCTGTTTTGAGTGTACAAATTCAAACTTGGACCAATTCACTTTAGGGGGGAAGCCTCTATCATTACTTCTGTCAGTCCCTGAACATCACCTTCCAGCTCATCCATTTCCTGATTTTGTGTAGGAGGGCCTGGGAGAAATTCCAGTCATCTGTTTCTCCCTAGGGATTTCCCTAGGGAGCTGTCTGGCTTATCTTACGACTGCAGTACAATCACAATGAGAGGGAGGAACACCCCCGAGCAGCCAATGAAGACTCCTGTGAGTGGGGTTGCATATGGCCACTGATCTTTCTCACTCTTCTCTAAATCTGGTAGGATCTTCTGAAAATGAAGGTAAAAAGAACTTTGTAATTTATCTTGTTAAGAGAGTCCCTAAGGCTTGATGCTACACTCCTTTGTGTTCTCTTTTCAATGTGATCATTCCACAGGTACCAATAAAACAACTGTTTAGCAAGAGAGTTCTCTAAACAAGGTTTTTCAGATCTAGAAGTTGATGAATAGGATCTTCCTTGGTATATTAATCTCAATAGCGACTCAAACCCATAAGCCTTTTTATGACTTAACCATGGAAACAAGGGGCATCCCTGAAGGCGTTGCAGCTCTCACAAGATCCAGAAGGTCCACTCCAAGAGTTAGCCTGAGAAAGCAAAGACCTTCATTACCACCGGCATTCAGAATGGTGTGGTGAAAACTGTGTCTCCAGTTTCCCTTGAGAACATGAGACACCTGCAGTCACAGACCCTCTTGCTGATCTGTGACACTGGGCAGGTGCTACTGGAATGGAACTCTTCCAGCACAATTGAAACAATGAAGGCTGAGACAAAAAGACCCCTTATGGACTGGGACCCCTCAACAAACTCTCCTGAGAGCTGGCACAGTGGGACAAAGAGAATGCTGCTTGTCCCTTTGTGTCTTAGATTCTCAGCTTATTAGGCTGGCTGCCAGATAGAAGCCATTACTTGCATCTTCTGGTTGGTGGAGGCCAGAGATTGGTCTCAAATTGGTCAAAAACCCAAGCTCTCAAGACTTAGAACAAGATGAAAATAAAACCTCATTTGGCTTATGGTTTTCCTCCTTATGACAAATGACATGAAAGACAGAGACAATAGAAAGACAATGACCATCTCTGGGAGGAACACGATCAATAGAAAACGAGAGTATTCCTAACAAAAGTCTTTACCAGAGAGTCTTTACCAGAATCTCTATACCCAAGGAACTAGTTCACACAAGTATTTCCTCCTGCTAATCTAAATTTGGAAAGCAAAGGACATGGTGAAACTTCCCTTCTTCTCTAAACTAGGCACTGCAGACAGAGATCCATGAGAGCTGATTTTGGTAAGAATTCTTACCCTTTGCCGGCTTCTGCCAGTTTTCCAGGATTCTATCTGCAGGTTCCAGAGTGAGAATGTTGTCTCAGCAGGTCCCATTATGAGTTGTCAAACTGTAGGGGAGGAAAAATAATTTTCCCTCTACCTTTGTAGGTTCTTGGCTGAGACCCCATCTTTATAAAAATAATAAAAAAAGAGATTAAAAGGAGAAAAACAAGTTTAACAACACGTTTACCTATGTTATATATATATATATATATATATATATATATACACACATATGTGTGTGTGTGTATATATATATATATGTGTATATATACACACACACACCTATAACTCCTATATACATGGAAGATGACCAAGAAAACTGAATTAAAATGGCCCAAGTCATCACCTTAAATACCTTCTTCAGCTAAAGACATACAAAAATGCTGGGGAGTGGGGAAGGCCAGTTATGGGAAGTGACCAGGACAAGCATAGTAAATGAAGGTAAGGTTGTTATTTAGATTTAAGTTGGGCACCTTCTCCAATGATAAGTTTCTAGAGAATTAAGAGTCTCGTTCTTCTCTTCCCGGTACAGAGAGGAAGACACTCTTACAAGTGAGATTTCTCTTATAAATTTCCCCTACGAAAGGACAATTTCTACTCGGTTTTCAGAACTTTTCATGTGTCTGCTGTTTCTTAAAAATAATGAGCTCAAAAAATCCTTACGCCAAAGAGGCATATTTTGGAGTGGTATATTCTGCTTCTAGTCATCCATTTTGCAGCACGTCAGTATTCATTCATGTTATGTTGGAGGTCTGTTAGTAGCTGACTCAGAAAAGCAGAAACAGAAATCACCTGGGAAATCACTCTGGGAGGTGCAGAGTGCTTCAAACTAAAGGCCCAAGATGGTTTTATCTCTGCTTTTTATTTGAAGGTGTGCACACACATACAAACACACATACAAGCACATCACTTAAGGATTTAGGTGTGATACGTCTTATCTCCAGTCAGTCTACAGAATGTACTCAGATTAGTTCTGGATGTTATGGAACAATGTGTCATCATTCCTGTAACTGCGCTAAGCTTTCCTATCAGCCAGTTAGGACAGGCAGGTTCTCATTCTGTTGGAACACCTCTAAGTGTAAAGCTATTAAAGAAGAGAAGAGCATTGATGCTGGGAGAGACAGGAATTATGTTTACAGCTAGTGATTCTACCCCATCAACATTAACCTTTATAAAATAACTTTCACTCAGGAAATGAATACAAAAGCAACAGTTTTTGTGAAACCTGACAAACTGATGTTAAAAATTTATCTGGAACAGTAAAGGTTCAGGAATATCCAGGACAATTTGCACAAGAGAACAAAGAGTTGGGGAAGTAGTTCTAAGGACATCTAGAATCATAACAAAAAGTAAGAAGCCCTGGGAAGGGGGTGCACAATAATAAACATCATGAGCTGCTTCTGATCATCCAATTAACATGAAAAGGGCTCAAGAGAATCAGTAATCAGGGAATTAGAAAATGTGGGATTTAAAAAAAATATTAAGCACTTTCTGGCATCAAGTTATTGTTATTTTCAATCTCCTCTTGGCTGACAAAGCATACAAGAAGATGGTGGCTTTCAATCACTTCTAGTTGTAGGAGGGCAGTTGAATAGATCATTAACAAAAGGTAGTAATGAAGCATTTTCTTTTTTTTTCTTTTTTAAAAGATTTTATTGGGGAAGGAGAACAGGACTTTATTGGGGAAGAGTGTGTACTTCCAGGACTTTTTTTCTAAGTCAAGTTGTTGTCCTTTCAATCTTAGTCGTGGAGGGTGCCGTTCAGCTGCAAGTTGTTGTCCTTTCAGTCTTAGTTGTGGAGGGCGCAGCTCAGCTCCAGGTCCAGTTGCTGTTGCTAATTGCAGGGGTCACAGCCCACCATCCCTTGCAGGAATCGAACCGGCAACCTTGTTGTTAAAAGGACGCGCTCCAACCAACTGAGCCATCCGGGAGGCAGCTCAGCTCAAGGTGCCGTGCTCAATCTTAATTGCAGGGGGCGCTGCCCACCATTCCTTGAGGGACACGAGGAATTGAGCTGGCAACCTTGTGGTTGAGAGCCCACTGGCCCATGTGGGAATCGAACCGGCAGCCTTCGGAGTTAGGAGCATGGAGCTCTAACCGCCTGAGCCACCGGGGCGGCCCAAGGATTTTCTTAAGTAATGGAAATTCTGAACTCTTCGTATCAGGGGTGAATTAATTATCTCTGTTAATATTAATTCAGCAAGTAGATGATTCTCTCCTAGCCCTTCTTTCAAAATATACTCATTACTTACTGTGGAAATGAGCCACTTGAAGTTTTCTGATGTTGAGAGGCAGTCTTGGTGCTTAAGAATGTAGTAAGTATTACCACTAAGGCTTACTCAGCAAGGATGACGCTGACTCAGATGCTGTCAGCTGGCTTTGACTGAAAAGTCAGGACCTTGGGCAATCTGTTAGTTATCCACACTCATTTAGGCCCCAAAGACGGTAGATAGAGTTTAGATAGGCGAGCGAAGGTATATTTCTACTTCCATCCAGTCAACTAAAAACAGAGGCAGACTGCAGATTGGAAATATTTGACTTAATTTATTTGAAAAAGATATACATAGTTAAAGTGGGCAATCCTCTGACCAAGCAATCTAATTCTACCGATAGCAAGAAATAATTATTGTTTAGAAAAATGTTAGTCATTAGTGAGCATGGCCAACCAATTTTCAGGAAAAAAGAAAAGATGAAGGTCAATTTCAAGAGGAAGAACTTCACTGTACACATTTGTGTGTATAAATTATCTTATCAGAATACACAAAACCAAGGCAGAGATTGCAACCGGCAATCTCTGGTTCTTATACCACATAAAAGGTATAAGAACAGCAAAATGAAGGAAATACTGCAGTGATGCCGAAGCAGATCTGTAAAAAACATATTATCATCATCAACGACCATATTTTTACCAAAGATAAGCATTCCAAAAAAGCACAGGCTATTTGGTCAGTACGACAATGAGGAAGTATTTTTAAAGTGCACATTCCCTGAACAATTCATTTTCGTATATAATACACATATTCACACAGAGATCATCATTTAAAAAGCTTTGTAACCATCTATCTGACCTTGCAACAAGCCCCAGATACAATTTCTAATAGCTTGTGAGTGTGGATATAAAATTATTGACATTGAGAATATTTCAATGCAATCTACATTTCACTTGAATGTTTTCCAGTCCCCAAACTGGGAACTTTTGGGTCGCCGATGGAACACTGGTGGTTTGATGGCATAATAAGTGTTGGGGTTTTCCAACACGCTTTATTTGAGGTACACTTCAGATGATCAGACTTTTTATTCTACCCCTATCACAGGGTTTCTTGTTACAAGGACCTCATTAGGAGGAACACATTATTAAGGTTATATGAGCAATACTAAATTAATAGTGTTCAGTGACAGGGTTTTTTTAGGTTGACAGATGTCTATCATAGCAGAGGTTAAACTGTAATACAAATTAATTTGTACTTGTATGAAGTTAAAAAATAATTAAAAATACACTCATATCAACCTAAAAATTTTGAAGTTACACTTCTTATGTAGCTCTTTGGGTAACCAAAATTATCAATTTTTAAAATATGCCATAATGCTTTTAAAAAAGAACTAATCTGTAATTCCAAAGTAAAACTTTTAAAAAGAATGATATGGAACAAATTTATTTTACAAAATAAAGTAAAAAAGTTTCAATTAAAGAAGCATGACGGTTTGTAATAGAGTAAGACTGTCCTTCTTCGGTTACATCACGAGAAGGCAGGGTTCTTTGGAAAAGACAATAACGCTGGGAAAAACAGAAGGCAGCAGGAGAAGAGGAGAGCAGGTATGAGATGGATTGACTCCCCAAGAGAAGCTACAGGCACGAGGCTACAGGAGCTGAGCAGGGCTGCTGAGGACAGGACATTGTAGACATCACGCATTCACTGGTCACCAGGAATTGAGCTGACTCAAGGGCAAGTAACACACACAGAGGATCCCCCATCGTCTCAGTACATGTGCTGGCTGGCTTTTAGGACAGCCCTGAAACAAATACTATTTTACACCAATTGTAGCAGAAAGAAAGGCATAAACAAAGTCTGCACTAATAGCTATATTGGCCAATTATCAAGAATACAGATTACAAGAATCATAAAATTCAAACTAATGCTAACTTGATTAGGTTATCATTAGCAGTAAGGTATCATTTCAAAAATATATTTCAAAGGATTGGGTAGGAGGGTGAATGGTCCCCTTTTAGACTATGTAAAGGAGCTATACGTGATACTGGGTAGCACCAAAGAAAATCAGATTGAATAAATTTTGTATTGAATCTTGCATAAGGAGTGCAGGTTATCTGCATTTTCTACTTGACTCCTGCAGAAATGAGGAAATCCAATTATTTCCAGCTAAACTGCATTGACATTTGTAAAGCACCATCCAATGAATATTTTGGCCCTATAAGAATGTAACCCACAGATAGGCTCCCCATTTTTAAGGGCCTTTGGTACCTGTGTGATGAATCAGACAGAAGGTAGATGAAGAAAATTCAACGTACTTAAAAAGAACTTCTGGCTCCAATCCTAGTAAAATGCTTAGTGGGACAGAGGTTGAAATGTAAGCTAAATGATATCCTGTGGCCTTTTTTGGGTGTTTTTTGTGGATCTAACTTTTCTATGGTTTTTCTGGTCACGCTGTCAGTGGGACCTAATAATACACACTATGAAAGGAAAACACTTTACAAACCAAAACAAGAGCTATCTTATCTCCTTACTCTAGGGAAAAAGACAGTTCTCACAATTTGAAGACTCCCTGAGTTGCAGATCTGCAGCTTCTTATCTAAGGACAAGCTCCACACAATCCAGAATGTTCAATCACTGGCTGGCCCACGCCTCCAACAGCAGTGACTTTCAACATTTTGGGAGATTTTTTTAAGCTGAATATTTAAAAATTCATAATATGAAAAAATATTTTATATTGTGACCCAGTACACACAGTATCTAGAGTATTTAAGTGAAACAATATTTCTGGAAACAATGTTTAACCTTGTTCTGTGCAATGATCTCTTCTTTCCTTTTCTATTCCACTTTTAAAATATGTTGGTCTTTGAGATGTTAAATTGGTTTCATGGCCCACGACTAGGTTAAGACTTACAGTTGGAAAAACACTGTCCGTGAGGATTTTAGTTGATCTTGAGAAAAGGTAAAAAGCAATAGCCCTGGAACCCAGGCAGATTTCTCTGAATTGTGTTGGCTGGGGCATGAAAACACCCAGTCCCAAATGTCTACTTTCACTTTCAGTGTATTCAGCACACTTTTCAGCTCCAGTTATTTCAGGCAAACTAACCCAGTACCTTGTCCCATCCAATCTTTTTCATACAGGGGCTTGGGTTTGGCCTGAAGGATCAGTTAATACTGGCAACTGATGACTAAATAACTAAGGTATAGAAAATTCAGCACTGAGTAAAGTTTTTACTTTTCATCAGACAGGGATAGGATACTGTGGTATTTATAGGATATATCTATAGGTGCATATGTATTCAGTGGGATACTAGTACTGCTGCCACCATCAGAAAAAAATGACAGAAATAATTATGATAGAAAAAGATAAGAAAAATGTCTTATTTATTTGGAGGCCATGGGATAGTTTTGGAAAGGATTGGAACTATGGAGGAGAAAGGCCCGGGAAGGGCAGTCTATAGCCGGTAATGATTATTTACCGGTATCAGAAAAGAACTCAGTTGAACTAAACTGAGCCTGGGTAAAATCCCAAAGTCTTGCTGAGAACACTAGGGATGAAACAGCCAATGCATACACTATGAAAAGGAAGCCACTGGAGAAGAGCACATGTTCTTTGGTTCAGAAAGGGTTTTGTAAATGTGAAGAAATCGCAAGCTTCTTTTTGTACCAGAAATCAAAGTTGCTGTTTCTAACACAGTTTTCTGGAGGAAAGTTGGCAGGGAACAGACACTCTGCCTTGGGTTTCACACAATGATCATGGGCCAGAATATATGCTGTGCTAGAATCCAGGGCCTGGGGTTATAACTAACAAATAATTTAACGAAAGAACTGACACAATACTCAGGACCTTATTCCATAGCAACTACCAAACAGCCAAGGCAAGCTTCAAGTTCTCAAGCAGAGAGCCATTAAATGTAGTAAAATGTAATTCAGGTCTGATTGTTTCAAATATAATAAGATGATGGACTCTGTAAAATTCAAGAAAAAAATACAGACTCAAACACATAACTATAAATTGTAAAATACTATGCTAAGAAGACTGACTTGTCTAGTGATCTATAGACGTTCTTTGTTTAGATGAAGACAATCTTCTAAGACAACTGATAAAACTACTGCTCTTGAAATTGTGGGTCTTTCCACTTTAGAAACAGAGGAAGTGATGTGAGGTGCTGATAGGTAGATGACAGGTAGAGAAAACGTAAGACAAAGCATTCCTAGGTTCTTATTAGTAAGGGAACAGGAAGGATAGGCATGTTGGCTTTCCATGTATAATAGTTACAAGGCCCAGTCCTGCTAGCCTCCAGAGGATACTAGAAAGATTTCTATGTTACTCTCTTAGGCTTTCCCGCTTTACCATGGGACACCCGAGTTATGGGTCTGTATTTTTTCTGAGGACAAAATTATGACACTGGAGCAAGTAATGAGGTACTTGGCTAATGGCATGAATGGAACGTCAGTAAAACAACATTTTGGATGAGGACGATCTAATGAGTTTTCTGACTGCCTGTACTCTTATGTTTAATGCGAATGCATGCAAAATTGGAGGAGCTCAGCAACAGAGAAAATGTGTATGTTACTTTGAACAAAGGTCATCATGGGAGCATGCACTATCATGTGATTTGAAATTTGTCACTTTTGATTCAATTTATGTTCAGCAAAGAAAAAAAGCATTCTGGGAGGAACTATTGGTAATAAACAATGTGTTTTCACAATCAGAGGAAAAATCAACAGTCTTTAGTAGCTGGCTTTGGTCAGGAAGAAATACAGTTACAATCTGGCATGCTGTTTATTTTAGCTTTTACAACAAAGCAAGGGTTTGAGGAACCTAAGGAGCATTTCACAACCATAGTTTATACAGATTCTCCAATTCCAAAAACAGTTTATAATCATTTCATGGCACATACAACATGCATCAAATACTCTGCATTGTTTAATAACTAATAAGTCACTGCATGGTTCTCTTCATGGTTCACAGTCATATATTCATCCCTTTTCACTTGAAAAAGTCCACTAATATTAGGGTTTTTGAACAAATACCAAGAAAAAAACCCCATGACCTTATTTTTGCTAAAGGGCAGCCCGTGATTTTTGTTCTGATGAGCTATACATGAGCTAGACTTCTTCTCATTTGAGTAACTATAAGCAAACTGAAAATTATCAATCTGTGACCAACAGGACAGGTTACTGGATTAATCTTTATAATACATAAACTTACTTATGAGAGGTGCTGTCTGTTGTGAAGCATAACTCATATCTAAGATGGTGGGAATTTTGTTTATTTTATGTTACCAGTGAATGGAAAGTTGTATTATTAAGGCTTCAGGAATTTTCCTTTAAAGTCAGCAATCTATTAAAATCATGTCCCGGGGAAACCAAGTAGATCCTAAGGAGATGGCTTAAGGAAATATTTCTAAGGCTTCAAAGTTTTGAGAAGGGCTTTCCCTATTTGGGTATGACACTCATTTCTTCAAGCCTTTCTTAAAATGAGGCTTGAAAAGGTATTACTATTCAATCTGTATTATATTATATATAAAAAGATTGTTTTTTATAGTCATGCGGTGTATTTGAAGTATAATTCAGACCGATCCTTTATAAAAATATAAGGAAAATAACACCAAAATATTTATCTGTAAAAAGAACTTCATGTTGCTAAAGAAACCACCACCACCGTTCTCTTGATACCACTGAGGCAATGTTGGATTTGATCATTCATTTGCTCACTCCCGTCGCTTATTCAGGGAGTTTGAATTCAGCATGATAGAAGTTTAAAATGTAAACTAGGAACATTAAACTTAGCTCTGTCTGAAGGCTAAGTATGGTCAATTTCTCTACCCTTGCAGAGAATCACCTGGAGCAAATATTTAAGATTCATAAAAGAAACACTTCTTTTACAAAGTAATTAGAATTTTAACCACATACATGATTCAAGTTAGAAAACCAGATGTATCCCCAAAGAGTCAAAATATTTTAATCACATAACTGTTTTACCTGATTCTAACTGAAATTTACATATATATATATTTATGTATGTATGTACTTGAAATTTCTTTTGTACTATACTTCCCAAAATAGTTTTGGAAGGTACAAGGTGGAAACTGTAATGATTACTGTGTGTCTTCGAGCAGTGTTCTCCATCAGAGGCTTGGGGAAGGTTCTCTTGCTTCTTCTAGCTTTGTGAGGATCCACTGTTGTAAGGAAATAAATGAATATTTACTTACTTCAGTAAACTTGCAATACAACTCAAAATGTAATGAATGGCAATCTGGAAGTTGGCTTTCCAGTTTAGTTAGGTGTATACTCATAAGCCAGAAATTAAATTCATCCTGCATAAGAGATAATTCACTCACTTAAATGGCCCAGATGGTTCAGGGACAATGGTATTGGGTTTTATTTGACAATAAGGAAGTTTTTCTAAGGTCTTTGGACTTGGATGTTCATCTTCAGAATAAGAAAAGTCAAATGAACCATCCTGAGAGAGAAGGGAAATTTGGCAGCTGGACTGAATAATTCTGGTATAATGTGAAAAAGGTCTATGCAAAATTCCTTCCAACCTATGCCAATTCTGTATCACAAACCTTCATGATTCTACATATAGGATTCTACTGATTAAACAGGAATAATTACATATAATTCTATAGTGGGTAGCAGCATAGTAAGATTCTCGAGCATTTTAGGTGTTCTCATATTTTCTATTTTGAAATCACAAAAACAAAATGCAAATATAATGTAAACCTTTCTACCAATGATGTCTATTATCACTGGGAGTGTACGACAGATATAAGCCTTATAGGTGATACTGGGGTTATCCCATTAGGAAAAGCTTTAGCAGAGATCTTTGTGCTTCTTTAACTTAAGAAGAACCTAGTAGGGGAATAGTTCTAGGATTAGGAGAGCAAGAAAACTGAGCTCAGTAGCCTCCTTTGAATGTTTCTAGCAGAGTAGGAGGATTAGACACAAATCTTCTGGGATAAAATAACATGGTGACAGCGATTAAATGGAAAACTTGTTACAGAGAAACTAAAATAGGTGGTGATGTCCTTCAGCGATGTGACAGCAGCTGGCCTGAAAGTTATGCCATTACCATGCTCTACTCTGTCTTCCTGTCCCAGGAAACATGCATATTGAGGCACTGGCCACTTCATTCTCTCTCTTTGTAACTTGTCCCCTTTCAATTTTCTACTGTTAATATGCCAGTGTTGCCTTATATCTATATAGACTTTTTTCAAAGTCTACATAGAAAATTGCACAGCACGTGCTAAATTGCCCAAAGTTCCTGGTTTGGGGTCCAGATGTGACAAGTGAATTGGTAAAAAGTCACACCCAGCCAGGACCAACCCAGAGAGTAGCATGAGGGAAGGAGGCGCAGGGATTCAGTAAAGGAGCCATGTGTTCTTATTATAAGTTTCATGACACAATGAGTATCAATTCAGTAGCGTCTTAGTTGTGCTTTACGAGGTACTCAGCTCCGCCTTCCTTTCTTGACGGTGCACATCCTTGTAACTGCCATAATATCTCTAAAGTACGCTTTTCAGTTCACAGCACTCACATTTTGAGGAAACTGAGGTTAACTGACCTCCCCCAGGTCCTACAGTCAAGAAGGAACAGAACCAATATTCACACCCAGATTTTCGGACTACTGACTTGGCTACTTTTGTTTTGTTCCATGCTAGGTACTATGTGCCATTGTGATTTTTATTAAAAAATCACTATAGCTGTACAGTAGATAAATCAACAATTCTTTCCCTGCTAGAGCCGGTAGATTAGCATTAGAATAAAACAACTTCTTTTGTTTGCTGACTTTTTTTCAAAGTATTACAGTTAGGAATTAAAATAAGCGCAATTTGATATGAAAAACAAGTAGGTGTGTTGAATTCAATCTAATGAAAAGTAGTTTTGGGGAAATATTATCTAGTTACATATATCAAAACTGTCAAAACACAAAAACAAAATTAAAAACGAACAAAACCTATCTGCCTTAAAAAATAGTCCAATTTTCATGGCTTTAAAATGAGGAGCTGCTACCTTGTTTACGTAAAAGATTCATTATATTTACCTTAGCATCCTCCGGGGTCTTGAAGTTAATTATTTTTCCAAACTCTTTGGCATGGAATACAGACTTCACCCGTTCCTATAAACAGAATAAGTAACTTCATTAAAATGAAAATCCATTTGTAAAAATATGATAAAGAAATGGTATGCAGTTTTAGAAAGCTGTGCCTATAGCTTCCATCTTATGCAAATTATACACCTTAAAAAAAGCCAAGAATGGGAAACCAAGAAGAATCGAACACAAATTGAAAAAAAAAAAAAAGACTAAATACTAACACATCTATTATCACTAAACCTAAGTTAAGAAGCTTTAGGTGAGATTTTAATTGCTAAAGCCATAAAGGTTTACACAGAGGATGGGAAGGAGATAAGGCTGGCAGCACTATCACTGTTCTTCCCCTTCAAAAAACTTCTCACATCGTTCTTGATTCCTGGCCATGGAATAATGATGATTTCAGCTCAAAAATAATATACACATATGTGTGTGTACATACATACATAC
The DNA here is from genome assembly GCF_004115265.2 of Rhinolophus ferrumequinum. Classification (NCBI taxonomy): domain Eukaryota; kingdom Metazoa; phylum Chordata; class Mammalia; order Chiroptera; family Rhinolophidae; genus Rhinolophus; species Rhinolophus ferrumequinum. The sequence continues at coordinate 42,207,593 of NC_046295.1, read as the reverse complement.
ACACATGTGTTTATGGGGGTGTGTGTCTGTATGTGTGTATGTATGTGACTTCTGACATTTTAAACCAGTCATTTAATCAGAATGTAGCTTAAGGATCAAAGAAACCAAATCCCATATGATTGTCTTCCACTTTTTACACTCCTTCGGTGTGCTGTTCAGTGTTTGTGGGGAGAACTGTCTAATGGTGGATGTTAAACATTAGAGGGACAAATAGGAAGCATGGGAATACTGAGGAGGAGAGTGATGGTCATCTCTGGTAACTCAGGGTAGGGTCATAGAAGAAGCAATGTGCAGGTTTTCCTAGTCTAACAATTCCTATAATTAAGTCAAATATCCATGCAAATACAGACTCCAGAAGAAATCCGATTTTTTAATTAATTTATTTTTTTTTTTAAAAGGATGGCTGCTGATGCAATGTCACAAGAAAAGGTAGAAGGGGAAGAAAGCAAGGAGGTAAGAAGTTTATCCTTGGAGAAAGAAAAAAAACTATGAAAAAGCCAGGACAGTAATATGGGCTAGATCAGGAGCTAACAGCCACTATCCATTATTTCATATGTGTTCACAGGGCCTTTCATTTTGTGAGTGAATCTGAAAAATCCTCAGTGGGGAAAGCTGGTGTAAGATCCTCCAGAACTAATTTCCCGTCTACTCAAGAGCTGCCCCCATGTCTTTGGAATAAGTGGTAAGATTGGACAAATGGTCTTCACCGGTTAAACATGAGGCCCAGCGGCAGTTCTACTCAATAGGCTGGCCCAGAAGAAATCTTGTTTCTGCCTGCCTGTGTCCAGGGCCCCTGCTCCAGTAACAACTTTTTGAATCCCCTTTGGGTAACTATTTCTCCCCTTCTCTCACTCCAAATACTTCAGACGGAGCTCACCCTTCCTTCTGGGCAACACCGTGGTGATTCCATAACCCCTCACCTGGCTATCCGGCCCACTGCAACTCCCTGACCAAAGTGATTGATTCAGGAATAAGCAAGTGACCAAAGGGGGCTCAGTGAGAAACTTTCATTCTGCTGAGCTACTAGGATATAAGCCTCGAACCTCTGCTGGCCATCCTGTCACCAAAAGATGGCCTGCTTGAGAATGAAGCCCACACTGAACAAAGTAGAAGCTAGAGGTGAGGGTGGCCAAGAAGGGGACAATGAAGAAGAAAAAGGGAGGTAGAATAATTGCTAATGATATCATTTGAGCACATATATCTAAGTTCCAAGATGTAGACATAGATTTTTCAATTACATGAGTTAATTAAATCCCTCAAAATCAAAACAAACAAATACAACAAAGAACAAAACTTAACTTGGGCTGTATTTCCTACTAACGTAGTGAATGTCAAAGTGGCTCTACACATAGGTATCTGGTCAAATACTTTGAGGCCAAAATACATTATCTCATATCATACATACCTATTGTATTACTATACCTATATATTACATCTTATAATACCTACCACAGTCATTACAGCGTACAATGGATTTTGAGTCTCTACTGATTAAACAAATGACTAGCAATTCACTGTATTTTGTTTTAAGAACCAGACACTGTGCCAGCTGCTGGGAATCAAAGCAGAGAGAGAAATGGTCTCTGCCTTCACGATTATAATTGAATTGGGATGATAAAATAATATCTATAAAGAGAGAAAGAACTGTCAACAATCAGCTGTTAGATAATTTTTCAAGTGTCCTTTTGTGAGATTTGCAGGGAAAAACATCCTGGAAGGAAATGCTACGGATTCTGGGATATACCATTTGAGTGCCATTTCTCATTTGAGTGCCTTGGACAGCAGTGGGGAGGTAGGGTTCTATTACTGCATATAATTAGGGCCTGGGGATGCTGTTGTCAATGGAATAGCACGGAAAGGAGCATTTTTACAATTTTTTTTTTGTCTAGCTTTCTTTTCTTTAAGCCTGAGTAAGACAGCATGTGTAAAGGAAAACCATACGAAGACAAAGCAACATCTATAAAAGAGATGGAAACATTACAAAAGAAGAGGACTACTTCAATGCGTTATTTTCAGTTCTAAATTTTCAAAAGATATCTATTCAACATACCTTTGCCTCAATGCGCAATCTTCTCCCATGAACAATGAATGGCTCTTTGGTAAACTCATCAAAACTGTACTGCCACTCACATGTAAGCTGTCCAAATGTTCCTTTTGTTACGAACAATACACCACTGCAAAATAAAATCCACTTTAAAAACCTAGGCACTTATATCCAATCATATAACAATACCAGGATGTACACATTCTTTGCAAGTACACACAGAACATTCACCAAGAGGGACTATATTCTGAGTCATAGAAAACCTCAATGAACTTAAAAAAACTGAAATTATACTGAAATTAGCATTTTCAAGCATTTCTAAATAATCCATGGATCAAAAAAATCTCAAAGGAAATTAGAAAATATTTTGAACTGAATGAGAATAAAAATACAATACAAACCAAATTTGTGGGATGTGGTTTAAGCAATGTTAAGTGGGGAATTTATAGCACAACATACTGATATTAGAAAAAATGAAGTAGTTATGAAGTCAAATATATAAGGTACTTTATAAGAAATAGAAAAAATTTGCAGAATAAATGATCAACCAATATTTTGGGGAACTTTCATGTAACTAATACTTTAGAATAAATGCTTTTACTAAGGCTCCATGTAATATGTTTACTGAACTACATCAGAAAGAGGCTTTTTAAATTAATTGTTTTCCCATTTTGAGGGAAAAAAATAAAGCAATGAAAATGCATTCTGTCTATAATACTTCTATTTAATCCTTCCTGCAAAAGCTGGTTTCCACCAATTCTTCCTTCTGTTTGAAACATCAATTGTAGTTACAACCAGAAAGTTTCTTTAAGTAACATATACTTTTAAGTTAAGTAATCGAATTAAAGAAAAAGCTGGCTCCTGGCTGGAACGTAAGAGAAATCTAATTAGGATTTACATCTCTCACTTCAGTCTTCCGTCTCTGATAGCCTCTTTCACCAATCATGGATCATAGAGGCTATGGAACAAACCTATGGCTATGGAACTGGTCCTTTAGTACATTTCAACCATGTGAAAAATCAAAGATAGGCTAATCTCATAGCAGGTACCTAGTATATGCTATCCTGATTCAAAGACCCTTTGTCCTCAAATCTGAAACTTGGAAAGACAGGAAATCCTAAGAATAAATACTACCTTTCAATCAATTACAACTCATTTACTTCCCTTACTCTGACGAGGTTTACGTAACCTCCTTTAAAGGGTTCTACACTGTTGAAAAGAAGGTAATTTTTTAAATGTTTCAAGATTTGTAAGCTAATAAACTTTGCAACTGACTCTTAACTCTGATGAGTCACCCTTCCTTTAGTCAATGAGGAAGAGGGTTATTAAAAACATGACTACAATTGCTATGAACAAAAATGACTGCGGAAGCATTGTCTGTAACTATAAAAGTTTAGAAACAATTTAGATGTAAATTACAGTACATACTACTAAATACCAGGCCATCAATTACAACTTAAGAAAGATCTTCATATACTGACATCGAATAATCTTCAAAACAAAGATTTTAAGAATTAAAACAAAGTACAGAATTGTATGTATAATAATTTCCATTTATATCAAAATACACATATATGTATGCTTGCATAGGCAAAGAATATTTCAGGAATGATGCAAAAGAAACAAATAAAAGTGGCTGCCGCTAGGAAGGGGAAAAGAGGAACTGGTATCTGGGATGGAACGAAGAATGACTTTTACACGTGTGCCTTCTAATCGTGTGTGTTTTCTAGCTTGTGTTACTTTTTGTATAAGAATATTAAGAAAGTGCTGTAAATTTTAGATTTGGAAATTATTAGGATTATAAACATTAAAAATGCCTAAGTTCAACAGTCAACTTGAACTCACAAGATGTTTATATAACTTCGTCTTTTCGATAGTGAACAAATAGATCACTCCTTTCTATTTAGCCATAACCTCTCCCCCTCAGCCATTTTCACTCTGCCATCCAGAAATCTCCATATTAATACTGCACTTGCTCATTCTTTTCATAACAAAATGATTCCTGCAAAACCTGCCGCTGTGAAACTATGCCACTGTGTATTTTTGCATGTACCCTTCCACTGTCTACAGGTCTACTTAAGGACTCGGCTGTAGCTGGGAATACCCACATAAAATTTGACCTGTCCCCAGTGGTATATCTACTTATGTGAGTGAATCAATATGTATTCTAATGAAAAGATACCACCAGAAGACTATTGACTTCTGGGGTAACCTGAAATGTATACTTTTTCAGGGAGGGGGAAGGCATGGTATTGGTCTACCCTTCAAAGGACAGTATTATGGCAATTTCTGTATCATTCTGAATTGGTTGAAATAAGTTCTAAATTGTTTGTTTGTGGGTGGCATTGCAGTTTATCTGTATGCATGCACAAAGCCAAAGATGAATTTATGTAAGACTTTACGTATAAGGCTCACAGAGCAAGAACACCAGAGTTAGCAGGAGTCAGTGCAACCGGAATAAAAGGTGACTACCAACTGCTTCACTTCATGAGTGCTGTCAGTTAACCCCTTATCAAGTTACATTAGAGAAAGTTACCTTTTGGTTATCATTAACATATCGGTTTTATTGATCATGACATGGGTAAAATATTTGTATTTTGCAAATCTTCCATTTTCCATGACCTAAAAAGAGGTGAGACAGAGAAAGAGAAACTCAGTAATATTCCTATTGTAATGCAACTAATCCCTTACAATTCTCTAAAAACCATTTCTCAATCGGGGCAAATCATTAACATACTTATATAGTAAATACATCATCAGAAAATTGAATATTCACAAAATCATTGCTGCTTCTTTTTAAAAGCACCAATCTAGACTGCTTTATTCAAGATACCTCATTTGCAGCTATATCAATCTTTAATGCTGGATTTTTAGAAAATATTGTTATGATCTTACAAAGTTTAAATTGAGCTTACTAAGCTTACTATTAAACTATCACATTCATTTTACCTTGGAATATATATTAGTATTTGATCACATCTGTAGAAAAACCCACGTAAACACATATTTAAACCTATGTTATTACATAAATTACTACTAGCTCCCACCTTGTCTCTTCCCTGGAATTTCCCTATCTGCCTTACAAACATGTTTTTCTTTGCCAATCTCACAACTCATTCAAAAATAAGGAGCAGAGTGTTTTTGGACAGGGAACCCTAGAACCTAATTAGCCTATGGAATGGCCTTTATTTTCAAGACTGTTGAAATACTGTCCATAACATTGTCAATAAATCCTTTGTCCAAGAAATATAAACATAGCTATATAAACAAGATACTTGATCATTTTAGTTTCTGTTCTAAATATTATTTGCTGTAAGGATGTAGTTAGTTTGGCTATTTAAAATATATAGTAAGCTAGACTAATATTTTTTAAAGGCAAGCAATGTAACTGTGATTAAGATCCCTCAAGAAGAGGTATGTTAAGAATTTAGCCAAAATGTTCGATGTCTTGAACAAATTCCAAAAGAGAATATAGAAAATTATGTTCCACGAGACTGTATCAATAAACTAAAATGATTTAGCCTAGAAGAAAACTAACAAGTGACTTCATAATAATCTTGGTAGAGAAGCTTGATAGAATAGTCTTCATTTCGATTGGAGACAGAAATTAAAATAACAACCACAACAATAACAAAGACCTAACTACAACAGCAGAGTGAGGCACACAAATTAATTGCATGGAAGAATCTTCTAACGTCAAAGATTATAATATTGAGTATCTTTACTATTTCCTGTAGCCAGTAGGGTAAGTAAACACAAATTCCTTGAATTACAAATGAAAACTGGACATAAACACAGAAGAAATTAGCGAGAATTATTAGGTAACAAATTATGCAAGTAAATTTGAAAAACTAGACAAAATGGGTCATGTGTTAATATAAATTATTAAGAGAAAGAAGCATCAAATATTGGAGAGGAAGAGTAGAAATTATTTGCAGATGAGATATTTCTGTAAATCTCAAGTACACAAATTTTTATAAACACAATAATAAGTTTTATAAACACAATAATCAACTTGAAAAATGGAAGGGAATAAAGTCCTTTTTACAAGGGTAATAAAAAAAGAAATTGACACAAGTTCAACCAACCGCATGCACAATATACATGAGAAAAGCTCTAACACTCTATTGAGAGGAATAACAGAAAATTTGAAAATGGAAATCCATGTCTTCTTCCTGGACAGAAAAAAATCATTACAATAAAGATGTTATCACCTCCTTCCCCCATTTTTACACACACACACACACACACACACACACACACTCTCTCAACTTGAACCCAAGATGGTGTTTGTTATGGGGAAGGGGAGAAGTAACTTGACAAAATACTAAAACTTATCTAGGAAAATAGTGATTAACAGCCAGTATATCATGAAAGGAGAATGAGAAGAACTACCTTAGCAGATACTAATATAATTTATAAGTTGCAGTAGTGAAACAGTTTGGTGCTACTAGAAGTTATATACAGACACATCAATAGAAAGAATACAGATTCCAGAAATTGACCAAAATGCACACAGGACTTTATAAAATTGTATATATCCAAATATAGGAATTTATGAAATCAAGACAGCATTTCAAATTCCTGGGCAAAAGTGTGTATTATCACATAAATGGTATGTTAGGCAACTAGATAGCTAAAGATAGATCCCTACTTCTCTCTTTATACCAAATTAATCCACATGACACTATTATATAAGTATACGAAACTATAGATGAACAAAAAAAAACATTTTAATAATCTTAAAGTGGGAAAGGCTTAAATATAAAACAAAAAGTCCAGAAAACAATGTAAAAAAATTCCCAAGTACATGAAAATTAACACTCCTGAATGGCAAAACCATAAGCAAATAAACAGAAATAAAATAACAAAAAAAAAAAGTTGGGAAAATATTTGTCAATACAGAGATATAGAGCTAAATGCATAACAGAATTCTACGAATATGAATAAACCAATGGAAGGAAAATGAGTAAACCAATAGGAAAATGTGAGAAGTTTATGAACAGGTAGTTCAGCAAAACATAAACAAAATCTGACCAATAAACATATGAGAAAACGTTCAACTTAACTCAAAATCAAGAAAATGCAAATCAATTCAATGTACCCTTTGAGTCAGCACTGCCACTTCTAGGATTTATCTTATACAAAAGTATGCCAATATATACATATAGAAATCTTCATGGTAATATTGCATTAAATGCAAAAAAATGTAAATGTTTATTAATAAGGGATTGCTTAAATAAATTACAAATAGCCATACAATGGGACATTATGTGGTCATGAAAAAGGTAGACTTCTGTACTCATAAAGATGTGCAAGATCATATTAAGTGAAATTACTGAGAATGAATGAGGGGGGAAGCAGACACATAGATGTACATATTTACATATGCACAGAAAAATTGAGGAAGAGTTGGTAGTAACACACCAATCTGTTTATTGCACTCATCTCTGGGCTTGGGAAGGGTAATAGTGAGGGTGGAAATGAAGCTTTATTTTTAACTTTACATCCTTTCATTTCAGTTTTACGGTGTTTCAAAAGAAATTAGCTTAAAAGTATTTACTTTCCTTTGTTCTATATGGCCAAGTTTTAAAACCAAGAATATAAATGTTGATCTCCTCAAGAATATCACTGCTACTAGAAGTCAAGAGTCTATATATATCCTGTTAAAAAATCACAACCTTCAAATAACTTAAAGGCTATGGTTCAACTCTAATCTCAGCATCTAGCTTCTATTTCAATATTGTGTTGAGTTTGGGCATTGCAGTTGAGCCTGCCTCTCGTTACTTTTCACTTTTCAGACCCTAATTAACTCAAGTCTAACCTGTGCATATAAGGAAATAAACCATTTTCAATAGTCACAATAACATCCAGTATAAATGAAAGCTAAAAAATAAAAAAAGTCATGCAATGTTTTTGGAGTTCATCAAAAACCTTAAAGACAACACCTGAAAGGTGAATGGACATTATGATCCAAACCGTCCACTCGGAAACATGTAATGAACTGTATTCTTTATTAGAATGGAAATATTTGGATATATGTCAAAGATAACTCTTTATACAGCAAAATTTCCTAGTCAGTCTCCAGTGCAAACATGTGAATATACAGTAAGAGCAGGACTATAGCAGAAGCTAAAACTTTGGCATTAAATCCCATAGCAGCCTGAGAGAATGTGATATTATAGATTATCAGCCATCATCTTTCATCATGCTGTTAAGAGTCTACAAATGTCATGCTTTGTTAACAATTTCCTGCCTAATTATTTGACTTTATAAAGTCTCTGCATATGAAGCTTTATACTTTTTAAAATGTCATTATATATTATTTTAGGGGAAAATAACAACAGAGTTTTAGACCTAAAGAAATGTTATTGTGTATCTCTTCCATTTATACCTGAAGAAATTGAGGATCAGGGTAAGTGTCTTATCTGTCTAATCTTCACAACCACCTTGTGCAGTTAGGTTAGATTACAGTTAAGTGACTCGCTTGGGGTCTTATTGTCAGTTGCAAAAGTTGGCTCAGAAAAGTGGTTTCTTCACTTGTAATCCCAGTGCTTTTCACTACACCATGATGTCTCCTCTTATGGTGCCAGTCGTAAGTTTCCTATGGTACCTCAAAAATATCTTCAATATCCCTGGATACTGGATGTTGCTGAGGCAGACTGCTAAAGCAGATCAGGCTGGCTGTTTGTTGTTGTTGTTATTGTGTTTTGGTTTTTTTTGGTTAACAGGGTCCAGATGGCTTTCTCTATCCCAAACAGATGTAAGCTATGAATGTTTCTACTAAAAATAAATTGTGATACCCTTTAAAATGAATGAACTAGCAAAACCAGGACTAGGAGTCACTATGTAGAGCCTTGGCATAAAGACCAAGATTGGCTGAAACATCAAATGACTTGCCTGAAGTATCAAGTACAATAGCCTGTACTTTAGATTTGTTAGCCTAATTTAAACGCTAGAATGTTAAAGGAAAAACAACTTTTGCTTTATTCATAAAAAGTACATATGAATTACCTATCACCGTCTGAGAACTTTCTTAAAGAAATAAACAGAAACATAAAGGTAACTGCATTCATTCCATACAATTGTCAGAATCTACTGATAATAATTAAAATGTATGGTTACTGGCAAAAGAATGCCTTTTTTATTATAAAAGATGAGTATGTAAACATTAATTTATTGGATATAAATAAATCCAAACCAAATTGATCACAATCTTAGAGACACACACAGTAGGAACTTTGAAAGACAGTGGTCAGGGTTACCCTCTACCAATATCTGTATTTCCTATCAGATAAGTCCCAATACTTCAGGAAGAGAACATAAGATACCGTGTTTCCCCCAAAATAAGACCTAGCTGGACCATCAGCTCTAATGCATCTTTTGGAGCAAAAATTAATGTAAGGTCTGGTCTTATATTAAAATAAAACTTGCTATTGTAATATATTATATTATATTATATTATATCCGGTATTATATTATATTATACCCAGTCTTATATTATAATAAAAGAAGACCGGGTCTTATATTAATTTTTGTTCCAAAAGACACATGAGAGCTGATGGTCCAGCTAAGTCTTATTTTCGGGGAAACACGGTAGAAACTACTATACAGAAACCATTGCTAACATTCTCAAATCATACAACTACTGTGAAGTAGCAGGGTTCTATAATAGAAATATTTCCAAAAAAACCCAAAAGCAAAATATGAAAAGATAGATATTAGGAACAAATCACTAACATGGAAGGCTTTAAATTCCAAATATACAGTTGTCCCTCAGTATCTACAGGGGATTGGTTCCAGGAACCCCCTGGATAGCAATATCCGCAGATGCGCAAGTCCCTTAGTTGGCCCTCTGTATCCATGGGTTCCATATCCTCATATTCAATTCAATCCACCATTGGTGGATACAAAGGGCTGACTGTAAAATGCTAATATTCATGGGAAATATACTTAAGAAAATTAGATAAAGGATTAGAACACAGAGTTCAGCACAAAACAAAAACTAAATCTGATTAGTATTTAAACTTTTTTAAAGCTCATGGGTGATGAAAGGAAAATGAAATTCATCTAGATGAAAGATAAACTAAGAGCAAGATTGCTATAAAAAAGAAAATGTACTGGACAACAAATATATGGTTTTAAATAGACAGCTTAATTTGAGTAGTCAGGAGATGATGGGGAAAAAGGAAAGGTTTATGAACATATTATACTAAAAACTTAAACTTACTTTTTTAAAAACAACAAAATTCAGGCAGAAAATTGTAAATTAAAATGGTAAATGCCACCATTTCTTAATTATGTTAAGAAGTAAATAAATAGCCAAGTTGTTCAAAACAATCTTTATCTTTGGAGGAAAAATGCAGTCAGTTACTTCCTTAGAATTATCTGCTTAAAGGTTACGGGTAAAAAATGTTTTACAAATTTACTTCAAATATGAAAGATTATGAGGGCCACGGCCAGGAGAAACAGGCATTCAACCAAGCTTCGTGATCAAATATAATAGAAATTCATTTCCTCAAAGCTCAGTGATTTCATATGTACAACAGAATAAACGTGAACACTAAAAAAGTGATATTTAGCTTACTCTGTGAGGCAAGTTAATTTAAAAAACAATCAAATTTCACTGACTGTCATCAAATCTGAAGAGGAATTAGCCCTATTTAATCCCCCATACCTTTGTCTCCTCCCATGCTACTGAGCTATTTCGATTGTCCAAGTACACGCTCTACTGACAGCTTAAACAAAGCAGGAAAGCTGAGCATAACCCTGTGACATCAAGTCAAATCAAATCAAACTATTACCTTAAGAAACGTGAATTGACATCAACTGGTTCAACTAAAACAATCTAGAGAAAGGACAGCATTATGTTCATGACATAATTATGTACATTGACAACAGCCGACCATTAATTAACCTATGTAATATTTTCTAGAGAAAGGGCCAGAGAGGTAGGTCAGAAATAATTTACATCGATAGTTGTAAGAGTTTCTTGAATGCATTTCCAGCAGAACCTCTACTGAGCAGCAGTTATTGACCCATAATACTATATATATATATATATATATATATATATATATATATATATATATATGAAAACAACAATAACATCTTTAAAATACTGTATAATTCAGAGCAACCCAAATCTGAGGTTTTATTGTTTCTAGGTGGAAATAGTCCTGGTATTTTAACAATTCTATTAACCTTGAAAGGAAACAAAGGATAAGATTTAATGATGCTTTTATCTTCATAAAGAGGAAACAAATGAGAAATACAGAATTATATAATGATAAGCAAAAGGTAGTGTCAAGTGGTACTTATCTGGAATAATGAAAATATAAGAAGAATGAATTCGTATTAGACATTGTATTAATAATCGTATACACTACGTCACTTGTTTTAACTCTAACAACGCCACCAAGGTATTGTTACCTTCGTGTTATGTATCTCAACACCAAGATACTGTTAAGTACTATAATTAGCTCCATTTTGCCGTCTGGAAACTGAGATCAGACAAGCATAAAAAAGATTATAAAGCTATTAAAAGGAAATGACTGGAATTGAACTCAAGTTTACTTGGTTCTGGAATCCAGGCCCTGAGCCATAGGGTGCTGCTGCATCTCAGGTAATTTTTATTGTCAACATGAGCACAGAATGAATATATATATATATATATATATATATATATATATATATATATATATATATAGTTTACTAGATACAGTGGGATCCCATCTTAACAGCTCATTGAAATATGGGTTCAGGTACCTCACAAGCTGTACCATGTCTCTGGCAATGCTTCAATTTCACATAATACCTAAGGATCAGTATCTCTTTGTAACATTAGGCATATCTTATGTCTCTTGATTCCTCCAGTTCCTCAGACCCTCACATATAGCAGCTAATCCACAGTTGGAAATTGCAGGGTTGGACTCTGTAACAGGGCGTTGTGTTTTATTCCCCAATCACCAGAATAATAAAGCTCATTACAATTATAATCTCATGAGATGAACAGGAATCTTGACTACTCTCTTCAGGGCTGTAACCTTAAGATCTAGAAGAGTGTCTAACGTATAACTACTAGGAGTTTAAATACTGGCATAAAAACAAATACATGGCATTAATTTTTTTTCTTTGTATTTATATATACTACACTACCAAATCATCCCAAAATTCAATTATACATATATAATTATACATTTACCCTTTTGGCATTTTTAACTTTCAAAGTAGCCTGGCACCTTATTCCAGAAATGTTAACTTTGCATGAAATATGTAGCATTCCACACTTGTATTCCAACACTGTAACTTCATAAGATCTCCAACTAAAACAAATACCTAAACCTGAAGTACCACAAAAGATCTTAATGTACATTTCCCCACATTGCTTCTTATAGGGTTATTTACAGCGGTAAAGTTCATTGAAAATGTGGCATTACAGTTCATTAGAGTCATCAGCAGAAGTAACTAGGCTATTCATTTCATTTGAATTTATAACTAAAGACTCTAAACTGACAAAGTATATACACATGGTGCTTCCTTTCATAGATGACATTAAATTTTGTTTTTAGATGAATGAAAGAGGTCTCTGATCTTATTTTGAATGAAAATGAATTGTTTTATTTGGCAAAAGAACAGCCTTTCTTCCATAGGACATTTGGCCAGTGAAAAAATAGACTTTTCATACTTATACTAATAACACTATTGTTAGAGCATACACTAAAAACAACAACAAAAAAATCTGAACGAGCTTTACTAAACTCAACCTATGCTGAGAGTCTCTGTGCTATCCAAAGTAATCAGGAAAGTTAGAAGTAGAGCTCTAACACATCCGTAGAGAAGTCCTGTGTGAGTCCCAGGTTACAATTTAGCATCTTTAGCTAAATAAAGGCTAACGACCTTCTAAACTAATATGTACTGCAGAGTTTTAGCTCTGTTTGCACATCCTCAGTAAGAAAGGCTCAAGCTGAAAACCTACTTGAACTTAACACTTGAGGATTTCTCTTAAAGTTAAATGGACTAGATTTTATATTTTAATAGTATTTAGCCTTCCTTACGATATTTACGAATTTAAGGACTGCAATGATGAAAAACTTTTGAAAAAGATTTAGAAATCAAATTAGTCTCATTTAAGTTATTGGATTGAAAAAGAGAATTAAAAAAATTCATTTTACACTTGAGATAAAAGCTGGAACCTCTCCTAAGTGGAACTGTCACCTCTAGCAAAAGACGTAATTTCAAAGTCGTTTTCAAAAAGTATTTTAATGTAATACTGGAAGGCTCTAAGTGGAGTGAATTACTCTATTCGTCCAAAATAAAGTTAGCGAGACTTACTACTACTTGTTTAAAAGTACGGCCCTTTGAAAATGATGGGCCAAAGACTCCCCAGTAGATTTCTGCTAAACTAATAAATGAGGTATGAAAACTGTATCCAAGCTGGGTAGGTAATCTCCTTTTCCACGGGATCTGCTTTATCCGTGACGCTAAGAACTCTAATTTGCCTGGGCAACAGAATTTGGCTCTCTTCAGTTTTCTCATCCCATTCAGAAGTATGCTTCTGGAGAGGAAGAGTTACAAAATGAAGAGTGAAATCCAACAAGGCTTTGTCTCCTAGTTCTTGTACACTTACTCAAACTGTCAGACAAAGCCAGGAAGAACGTTCGGCACTAGTCTGGTGATCTGACTGCCTATGGTAAGCCCTTTCTTCCAGTTCAGCTCCCGGAGTAAAGAGAAAGACCGCGTCGGCTGAAGGCAGTTATCTTCCAATTGCTATTAGGGCAGTGTCTGAAACTAATTATAAACATCTGTAATTTCTGAAAGAAAAGAAATATACAACAAACACAAACAGCCTCCCTTCTACAATTTACATAATGGCAACTAGGGTATCTTTGTAAGCCATGTAGGAGATTCAAAGAAAACATAGCTAAAATTTAAAAATATCCAAAATGGTTAAGAATGTAGTACCCCCATGGGACAACCCAACTGTCGATTTATATACAATGAAGGACACAACACACACACACACTTTAAGAGATTTACTTAAGAGGCAGAAATGGAAGAAATATGTTCAATCAAAAAGAAAACTCTTCTACATAAGCTATAAAAATAAAGAAAAGGTTCTGCCGGCTATTTATGTATTTCAGAAATAAAAACCAGGTTTTCCATATTAGGGATTAGTGTATGAGTGGGTGACTTAAAAATCTTTATAAGTTAATAATTCTGTGTATAAAAATTTATAGTAAAATAAAAAAAAGTAACAGAAATTTGGATCATAATCACATAAATAAAAAAATTTAAAAGGAAATAACACCATTAATGATGGGGAGACAGAATAATTGGAAGATTTTTTTTCTTTTCTAGTTTCCTATTTTACTGAGCATACGAGTATATTACTTTAACGATGTAAAATCTACTTTAATTTAAAAAAAATTTTCATGTCTCCTGTAAAATATTAACATTGTAGATTGAGAATCTGTTAGCTAATCTATGTTCATAAGAGGGATTTAGCGTTATCCATGGAAGTGTGGGTCTCTAAGTTTTTCAGTTTATTGAAACCACAAGTTTTATTGACTACATTCAGAAAAACTTTGTAGGCATAAGTAGTTAATAGGTTATTGACAAATGGTAATTTATAGGAAAACATAGCATGCCTAAGAATATACTTAGCTAAATCTGACTACCCTGATTATTTATGTTTAAATTTTGAATGCTCAAATATTTATTTAAGCATCTCTAAGATCCAGAAGAATAGCATAACACAGTTTAGTACGTATCTTTGTTACAATTTCACTGCTTAGAACATATACATGCAATGAAGAAGGTTACATTAAAAACAGTTTTGAGACAGAAGGGTCCTGGGCTAAAGCTCAAAGTGGATTAAAGTGGTAGGACTCGCGCCGTGGCTGCTAAGGCCCTCCACACGCCCTGCCAATCTGAGTCTGGGTGTGCCCTAGCTCCTTCCCGTCCCCATGGAGAAGTTAGAGGTGATCCAGAAGGCGAAGCTGGCCGAGCAGGCCGAGCGGTAGGACGACATGCCACCTGCATGAAGGCCGTGATGGATGGAGAAGGGGCCAAGCTGTCCAACAAGGAGCACCTGCTCTCAGCAGCCTATAGGAACGTGGTCGGGGGCCGCAGGTCCACCTGGAGGGTCATCTCCAGCTTAAAGCAGAAAACCGACACCTCGGACAAGAAGTCGTAACTGATTAAGGACTACAGGGAGAAAGTGGAGTCCGAACTGAGATCCATCTGCACCACCGTCCTGAAATAGTTGCGTATCTCAATAGCCAAAGCAACTGATGCCACAGAGTTAAGGTTTTCTATATGGAAAGGAAGGGAGAGTACTTCCGGTACCTTGCTGAAATTCCTTGTGATGATCGAAAATAAACGAGAGATGATTCCCAAGGAACTTACCAAGGGGCTTTTGATATATGGTACGAGTAAGCAAGAAAGAGATGCAACCCACACACCCAGTTCATCTGGGGCTGGCTCTTAATTTTTCTGTATTTTATTACGAGATTCTTAATAACCCAGACCTTGCCTGCACACTGGCTAAAACGGCCTTTGATGAGGCCATTGCAGAACTTGATACACTGAATGAAGACTTACAGACAGCATCCTCATCATGCAGTTGCATGGAGACAACCTAACATTATGGACATTGGACAGTACAGAACAATGTGATGTGGCAGAAGGGACAGAAAACTAACTGCATACAGTGCATCATTCTTCTTCCCCTCAAGAAACGTTTTGACACATTTCCATTCCTTATTCCATTTGGATTTCCTATAGCAAAGAAACCCATTCATGGGTATGGAATCAACTGTTTATAGTCTTTTCACACTGCAGCTTGGGAGAACTCCATTCCTTGATTTGTGTTTGTCTTGGCCTTCCTGGCGTGCAGTTACTGCTGCAGAAAAGTATTAATAGCTTCATTTCATATAAACATAAGTAACTTCCAAACCCTTATGTAGAGGACTAAAAATGTATCTGGTATCTAAGTAATCTGAACCAGTTCTGCAAGTGACTGTGGTTTGCATTACTGTGAAGCTATGAAAATATAATTACAACTTAAAGAGTGTTCTACGTATTTTCTTAGTTTCTACATTCCCTCCCTTACTCTTCTTTAGGGATTTCCTTTCAGTAAGCAACTTTTCCATGTCCTTAATGTATTGCTTTTTGGTAGGAGTCCAGAAGTACTCGATTGAATGCAAATGCATTTGACATTTCTCCGCTGGGTGGGGAGGGATTTACAAAATGGAAATGATTCCTGTATCATATATGATGGAGGCCTTGTGTATCTGTGACAACAGGGAATTTCCTTACTCATCCTTCATTTGCTGCTGTTTCCCTTCCCAATAAAAATTCACTTACACCTCCTGAATAGTTTTGGTGTTCACTTTACTATGTAATAGAAATAACATGTTGCTGCCAGAATACCAGTACTGCTTTTGGCAAATTAAAATACATGTCATTTTTTAATACAGTAGAAAGGGGAAATAAATTATACAAGTCCAAGTCTAAAACTTAAGTACTTTTCCGCGAAGATTTGTGCACATGTGAGAGGGTATCCAATTGGTCTAGTGATTGTCATTTAGAGAGTTGGACCACCATTGTGTGTTGCCAATCATTTACAGTAGTCCCCCAAAAAGGCCTTGTGAATATGTAATGCCCTATGTAACAGTGTAGAGTAACAGAAAATCAAATTACATTTATATGGCTGTGGAACAATTTCATACTCATATTTTAAGGGTAGGTGAATTCACTACTTTCTGAAGTTTACTGATACTTCCACTTTATGTAAAATGTAGTAGTGATACCCACATTTCTGCATTGTGATACACTTAGAATGTCAGGAAATGTACTATATTTCTCAGAGTTAGTGTTTTATCCATAGATCAATTTTGTGGGCCATCTCTTCTTCAGATGTAAATGATATCTAGTTATTAAGTGCTATATGAAATAAAGTGTACAGTTTAAAACTAAAAAAAACAAAACTTTCTTAAAATTACTAAACATTAATTTTAAAACTGATTTTGCAGGTAAACTGTTGCTATATATATGGGTTGATAGGGAATGATTACTTAATAAATTTATCACACTGATTGAGAAATTATGGACATGAAAATTATGGGCATAAATACCACATTAAAACCAAACCATAAACCTCTAAATATGAAAATCATTAATATAATTGTCTCTCTAACACAGACCTATTTGAAATCATGTGTATAATTTTTCCTTGATTCAAGACTTTCTATAACGTTTTGTATAGTATTGCTTATACTCAATGTACTACATGAATCTGAACATTTATCCACTGAAATTAAAGATTAACGATCTAAACATTTTAAATTGATCTCCATATATCCCAAAGGTGCAGGGATAGAATAATAAATAAACTTGACATTCTTTTTATATACCCTCATAAATATTACTTGATCTAACTGAATAATCTGTGTATCTTATTTAGACCCCATAGGACCTTTTATATTTTTGGAATACTATAATAAATGGTAAATATGCATGGAAATCTATAAATTTTTCTTCCTGCCAGTTTTCAATACATTATTCAACTGTCCAGTAGATACAAAGCAAAATAAAGAATGAGCTCTTGCTCCCTTAGGGAAGAGAAAAGAACCCTACTCTTTTTCTGTACACAAGCAGTGACCATGTAGAAATTTGGAATATAAATAAAGTTAAAGGATATGAAAAGGTATTGCATTACATAATCTTTCAAACATGGCTTTCTCACTAGACTTTCTCATTAGATAGATGGTTCCAATTTTTGAAGTTCTAATTAATTATAGAGCCACTAATGAACAAAAACTGTTCATCTTATTAAAGTCCCACAGTTGAACTCTCTTCTGTATATCTGATGAGGAATAAGAACACATTTTTGTCCAGGTCCTATATCTCCATCAAGAAAACATTGGTGTAAAACAATAGAGTAATCCTCAGTCTTAAATGTTTCTCTACTGAAAGGAACATAGTAATTTAAAAACTGGAAAAATAAGCTTGAAAATATTATTTCTCTGTGGTAAGAAAACAGAAACAAAAAGAACAAGGGTAACTACACTGTCAAGGAACATTTTTCACTTCTAAGGGCTGAAAACTTAAGAATGATGAGTACTTAAGACCACAAGAACAAAGTTAACTACTTGAAGATTGTTTTAAATATTTTTCCTGTTCAAGAAATTTTAAATAAATTTAATTCTACTTCCAATTTTCTTTTCATTAAAACAGTAAGTCACTGCTGAAATATCCAGAACTTTTTCCAGATAAATTCTTAAGGATCTTTATGAAACTTGTACCACAGAATTAAGTGTCACAGACCAACCACAGGAAATGCAGTAAATGTCTTACAAACAGTTTAGCATTTTCCCTTTTAGAAAGGCGTGTGCCTAGCAAAGTTGGAACGTAAGAAACCAATGAAGACATTTCCAGACGCTTCCTTCCTCAGGCATACACAATACATAACAATAGGCTGCATTCTTTATAGTTTATAGTAGAACAAGCATTTTAGCCAAGGTTGAGAGCGCAATGGATACATGACAAATACAAGTTGTCTCTGATACCAGTAGTGACTATTTTAATGGACACAGTTTTCATTTATTTACTTATTTCAAAAAAGATAAATTATTTTGATGAAAACAATAATTAAATTCTTTGACATTCACATATTTCTTAGTCTTAGTACATATGATATTGATCTCTAGTTAATGTGAATGAATGCTAGGCAGGTAGTTATTTCAAAAGTGCTGATAATTTTTTAGCTTTTTCTGCTCAATATTAAAAATTTAACTCATTTTCTAAGAAATAGAAAAGTGATTTATAGAAATAACATCTTGATAAACTTAAGAATTAGAAGAGACTCAGACATCATGAACTGAATCAGTTAAGCCAAAAGGTGAACAATTAAAACTCTTTACTATAACCTAATGTAAGCCCAATATGAACAAAGTGGTTAACATAAATCAAGGTAAATGTTCCTTTGTTGATCCAAAAGCACAGCAGTCATACGGGATTAAACATACTACTAGTAGTCATTCACTTTTTAGATTTATTTTTTTTTAATATATAGTTCATCGGATATACTAGGGAAATAGGACAACACAGTTTCACTAAATTGAAATTAAAACAAAAACCTTCAGTACAGAAAACATAAAGCAGATTAGCTCACAGAGACTGATATAACATATTCCCAATCTTGCAAGAAAACTTATGCTTACTATAAAAATTCTTCTATGTCCTGAATTAATTTGTAACATTTTATAATAGGGATATAGTACATAGATATGTAACTTTATAAATAAATACAATGACTGTAAAACCAACTTTGTTCATTGTTTCACAAAAATATATATGTAAGATGAAATAAAAACTAAACCAAAGAAACCTTTTTTTTTTCATTCTCAGAATATAAATTCTTTTACTTCCATGACAAATCATAAATGTTTCTTATAATAGTAGTTCATTCCTTATACTAAATCAACATGTATGATTTTGGAATAGAACAACAAATTCATATTGCTTCGAATTATGTTTATTATTATTTTTAAAATAAATTTGACAAAAATACTTTTAAACTGCTAATATAAAATATTTACTGGCTATTACTATTTTTCTCTTTTCTTTCTTTTGTTTAACACAATGGCATTACATTACAGCCCAGAAAATTTACAGAGAACATTAAAAATAGCACTTTGCTAACAAATAAGCAGATAATTCAAAATAAGATAAAGCTAGTGAACATTAACAAAAAACTGAAGTCTAACTTTAAATCTTAAAGACAAACTGTGTATTAAAAAAATACAAAATATATACAAGCAAAAAGCTGTAATATATAGTATGCCCTATTATGGAAATAAAATACAGTTTTCTGTGCTTAAATAATGGAATTATTTTGCTTTTTGAAAATGTGTAGGAAAACATTTAAAAAGAAAAATTACTTTAACTCCCTAAAAATGGGCATTATGGGTGTTACGGTGGCAGTCATACAAAACATGTTAATGAAACATTTCAAATAAAATGACAAAGAACATGAATCTTAACATTGAGATCTGACTAATCATCATCATCATCATCATCATCATCATCATCTCTACTGCTACTGTGAGTCATAATCCACTCCCTGTAGACCTGAATTTTCTGTAAGCATGGTAAAGGAAAAAAGAAGCACAAAGATTAGTTAAGTATGGTTAACTGCTTGGAAAACATGTAAAACTATGAAATGTTCAAGGACTCAGAATAATTTTGAAGCAGACTTTTCAGCTCTTAGTAAGACAGTAATTATGGATATAATATTCAATAACTTAATAGACTTAAGACTAAACTCTATCAGTTGCTACACTTATGTATAAAATAGTTTGGGGATATCAGTAAGATATTCATTCTGTGAATGTATTAGAATGATTCTGTTTCTCTAGCAGGCAACTTTAATTGACTGGTAGGAAGCACTATAAAACGTGCTGCTTTCTAGATAGAAAGATACACAATGAAAGTGTATTTTATATTTAATTATTATATATGAGCATATATAATTTAGTGAACACAGAGCACCATTTTTAGAAAATCAGGGAAAAAAGGAGAAACATTTGTAAGTATTAAATATTTTCTAAGGGCACCATTGTTAAATCACTTAGATTAAGCAGATGAGATGAGATTTTAAATCCTATTTATATGTCATCTACTTGTTTTCTACAGTACTGGTATTAATATATTTTAAAGTAGGGTTCTGATTCAAAAAGGCACCATTGCTATCAAAGCAACAACCTATTTCTTACACCTGTAAGAGAATAATGCTAACCACAAACATCCTAAGGCAACAGGTGAGTTCCCACAGGTATTCCAGCTAATACTGTATTCTGTGCTCTTGATGAAAAATAAGTAACTGCTGACAAAGACTGTGAGTTTTTAGTCATGTAAATAGCTCTTTTAGTCATTTATAATGCTAAGACTGGCCTACTGAAAATAACATACATCTTTTAAAATATAGTCAAAAGTCATGACCTTCAAATCCCAAAGTTTAAAGCTTCAGAAAACAAAGAAGGTGTAGAATAAATTTACTTGTCAGTGAAATCAAGTCATCAACCATGAGAAATGTTTGGTATTTCGTGTCTTTCTTACACAATATAATCTGTTCCCTAATAATGAGGATGTATTTCTAAATTCTCCTCACTGTTCATCCTTATTTCCTACTAAGTTTATTAAAACAAGTTTCTCAATAAATTTTTGTTGTTTAAAAGGTGATCAGTCTAAGTAAAATGTTAGTAACATGTTAGTTGTGTTCTAAAAACGCAAGGCAGGTACTGAGTAAAAATATGTTTCAGCTGAATGAACCATCGGTCACTTCTGCAACATTTCAATCAAAGAATGATATACGATCATTGTAGAGACAGTACAAAATGCCCTTGAGAGCAGAGCCTCTCATTAGATTGCCAGTTCCATCCCAATATGGAATTATTCTGATGCTTTAAAAATATTTTAAACATAATGTAAAATCACTTTACTAAATGTCATACATTAACTCAATAGTTATGTTTTACTACATTAGATAGAAATACATTTTATGCAAAATTATATACTCTGCATGTAGTAGTAAAATATTAAAGTTTTAAATTTTACCCTGATCACTTTAAACATAATATTTAAAATTTCAAGACTATACAGGACCATATCCCCCCAGTTCATTATTACCTTGAATATTTTCAAGTCTATACAACATAATGACTCCTTGCTTGTTTTCAAAAAAAATTTAATTTAGTATTCCACATCTAAACCATACAAGCTACTTTAAATTGGTATAACCTATTATGGTATTATCTTACCTATACCATAATCCAAATTTTTATAAGTAAGGAAGTTGTCTAAACAGATAAAATAGTCTACCTGCAAACTGTCTATTGTTCCAAGAGCTAATTTTCTTTACTAAAGGATGTTAGCTTTTACGTGAACTATTTATCAAATTCCACAAGCTTTTAAACAGAATACATAAGCACAAAGTAGGAAGAGGGTTATGGCCATTTGAGCATCTTCAAAAGGAAAGAATAAGAACCCAAGAATTCACAATAGCAATGGTCCTGACTTCTTTCCTTATCCATGCCTAATTAAACATGAGAATTATATCTGGTTGAATAGCTACTAGAGGTTTGAGAAGGAGAAGGAAGTACCCTAAACTGAATGGTCTACGTGGCTAAAAAGTATCACCAACTAGGAGGGTATGAACATAGGTACAATGGCTTTCAACCAATCTAAAATATCCATTACAGAACTAAGAATAGCCTATAAAAACATGAGATTCACTAAAAATCCTATACAAAACAAGTTACCAATACAAAAAGTTTTCTTTGTATTCAAAATACTGAAACAGCTGTATGTAGTTTGTAAATTTAAGACTAAAATCTACTGTTGGCTTTCACTTGCAAAGTCACGCATTAACTGTTTTCATATCAAACTTTTTGATGCCTGTAAAAAAAAAATCTTATAGTTAAAATATAAGAAACATAAATGGAATTAAGCAAAAATAAAGAAGCTCAAATACTTTAATAAATATAATATTATACAGTTACCTCTAAAAAAGCTATCTTAACTAAGTTAATCTTAATTTATAAGTATTTGTAAGTATTTATTTATATACGTAATTTATAAGTATTACAAATATTTATAAATACTTAATTTATAAGTATTTCTTCACCCACCTGTAACATTTGATTTCCAGTACCATCCCTCAACCTGTAAGGTCTGATAACTCCATCTTCATTAAAGAACCGAGGGGGTCGCAGACTCTCCACTTCATCTGAAGTCTCTGTAGCCCTAGAGGGAAAAAATATATGATTTTTCAAATTATTCAAAAATTCATAAATAGACTTTAAAAAAGGATCTTCTTTTGGATAAAACTGTTACATCACTTCTCTATTTTAAAATTTGTCTTTATGACACAAATAATGTAAACTCTATAGAAAAATGTAGAACTATAAAGAAGTTTGTTTATAGAGTCTCTTGGACTTTCTTTGTAAACAATAATCAGAGAATCAGCAAATACGAGTATTGCTTTTTCTTTTCTGATTTTAGACTTTAACTTCTTTTTCTTTTCCTGATTCTAGTTCCTCCAGTATAGTGCTAAATACAAGAGAGAATTGTAGGCATTCTGTTTCATTCTTAACTTTAAAGGGAAAGCTTTTAAAAGTTCTCCATGAAGTATAGATATTAGCAATATTTTTAAAGGCACCTTTTGTCAAGCCAAGGAAGTTCATTTCTACTCTTAGTTTGCTTATAGTTTTTTTTTGTTGTTGTTGTTATTACTGTTTTTGAAAATCTTGAATGGGCAATGAATTTTAAAAAATGATTTTTTTCTTTGTCATTAATGTGATCACACAAGTTTATCTCCTTCAATCTATTAATGCATTAAATCACATTACATGGTTTTCTAATGTTCAAATACCCTCACATTCCTACTAGAGCTTGATATGTATTATTTAAAACAAATACATGCATAGATGAATTTGGTATTGTAATATTTTATTTAACATTTTTGACTGTATGAACCTATATGAAATTGGTCCATTTGTTCATTCATTAAACAAATATTCACATATTCAATAAACATTAATTTATTATATAGACATACCTTATAGCATGACGTATCCACATATATAGACACATACATATGGATAATTTCTCTGCTTAAAAGCAGACATTGACAGAATGGATAAAAATATGATCCACCTATATGTTATCCACAAGAGATTCATTTTAGAGTAAAAGACACAAATAAGTTGAGAGTAAAGGATGAACAAAGATATGCCACATAAATAGTAGCCAAAAGAGCTGAAATAGTTATACTAAGATCAGAAAGAATTAAACTTTAAACAAAAAATTCTTATTAGACACAAAGACCATTTTGATAAAAGGGCTGATACATTAAAAATATATAAAAACTGTAAGTATACAAGTACTTAACAACAGAGCCCTCAAATACATAAAGCAAAAGCTGACAGAAGTAACAAGAGAAAAAAACAATTCAATAAGTTACCTTAATACCCAACTTTCAATAATGGATACCAAATAGAAGGTCACCAAGGAAACTGAAGACATTTGCATGTCTGATAGTTTAAGCTTAATACATTCAAAACAAAACTTCTAATTCCCTCTTTCTTTATAAGGGATGACAACCCCATCCTTCCAGTGGTTCAGACAAAACCTTTAGAAACATCCTTGATGATTCTCTTTCTTCCTACCCCACATCCAATTTATTAACTAATCCTGTTACCACTACCTTCAAAATACACACAGAACATGAACCCTTCTTACAACTTTTAGCCTATACTGATCTAATCACTATCATCTCTCATCTGGATTATTGCAAAAGTCTCCTAAGTGTTCCCCTATTGTTGCCCTGGTCCCCCGTGATTTATTCTCAATATAGCAGCCAGCTCACATCATTCCTCTTGTCCAAAACTTTCCGAAAGTTTTTTGCCTTAAAAAAAAAGTCAAAGTCCTTACAGTGGTTTACCAAGTCCTATATGATCTGATCCCCTGCTCACTCTCAGAGAGCTTCTTTTCCAAGTTCCTTAATGGGCCAAGCATACTCCTGCATCAGGGCCCTTTACTTGCTGTTCCTACTGCCTAGGACATTCTTCCCACAGGGCTCACTCTCTTAATTCCTTCATGTCTGTCCTCAAATTTAATCTTATCAGTGAAGCTTCCCTTCACATCTTATATATAAAATAGCAACCTTCCTCCCCACTGTTTTGGATCTCTTTATCTTTTACTCTGCTTTATTTTTCTTCATAGACTTTTTCACCATTTTAGCATATCATGTATTTATGAGTTTATTTATTTTTGTCTATTACTCTCCCACTAGAATGTAAGCCGTATGAGGACAGGGACTTGGCCGATAGTGTTCATTTCTGGTTCCCTGAGTGTCTAGAAATGACAGTCTAGATATATAAGATGCTCCCTAAAATGTGCTGAATTGATAAATATTTATATGTGTGTATTAGATCAAGCTTTTTAAATGTGTTCAAATCATTTTACTTACTTTCATTTTGTCTCCTTGATCTATGAATTGAGAAAAATGTTAGATTCTTCCATCATTATTGAAGATTTGGAAATTTCTTGTAATTTTGTCAATTTTTGTTTTATAAACATTGAGTCTGTGAGTTGTGTACAAGTTCAAAATTGTTATTATCTTTTTGGTTAACTGTTCTTTTTATCATTAGCTAGTTATCTTATTTACTCAAAATAATGCTTTTTTTGCCTTAATATGTGTGTCATCTAATATTATATAGTAATCCTCTTCATATATATATATATATATATATACACACACACATATAAATAGTATATCTTCATCAGAAATAACATATTAAAATGTTTATTGACAACCATTTCCTTCTCAAATTGTATCTTATTATTTTTAATATTTTGGTTCTAATGTTGTTTTTATACAGTTCAATTATATTTATCCACCAGTTTATATTCTTATATTTGATTCTTGTCACCTATTTCTCCTTTCTGCTTTCAATATCCTTCTTCACAAGTACATCCTTTATTAGTTCTTAGTCTTATTTTTCTAAAAGTATTTTATTTTGTCTTTAATCCTTAAAGGTAATGTAGCTGGGTACAGAGTACAAGGTTTTAAATAAATGTACAATTATTCTAGCAGTTCTGCATAGCTCTCTGTATATTTTGAATTCCTATGTTTCATACTTTTAAGCTTCTCTGATGGCTGTAACTCAACACATTGTATTTGTGAAACTAAAATTACAGGTAAAAGAGACTGAACCTTTTTTCCAGTCTTACTTCTAAACTATAAAATTGGAAACACCCAATTATGGCAAGATGTATGAAATACTGACTTAAGAGGAACAGCTCATATGATGACAATACTTATCTATATAGAGCAGGAAGCAAGAGAAAACACAAAAGGAAACAGATTAGGGAGACAACAACCAGCTAACTTTCTAAATAAGTTCTCATTAGCATGAAATTAATCAATTGTGTGTGCGTGTTGCAAACTTCTAGAATAGAGGTAATAATAATGCAAATACGAAATTTCAGTCTTAAACTAAATTTAATTTGGAAGAAGAGAGGACATGTTTTAAAACTGTACAAATGGAGAGAAACAGAGGAAATGGATGTAATAATCTTATAACAAAATAAGATCATAAAAAAGGGTGAACACAGCTGAGTTTGACTAGGGATACAAAATACCATTCTTTGTTTCCCAAAAAACGAGATAGAATATTATATTTGCTAATTTTATAACTGACATATAGCATTACATTATTGTAATACATTTTGATTGAGATGATAGAAAAGTTCACTTGCCAAACCTTTCCTTCCAAGGCTGCTGGGAATGAACGATGAATAAAGGAGAACTCTATCTAGTTGAAATGATGTAATGCCAACAACTTTAAAAAGTACCCAAAGGAATTAGGAAGATCATATGCAACTTGCTGTATTACAGGATTCATACCTAAGTGCCTTGAACAAAACAGATTTATTTCCTTTTTCACGGTTTAAGCATTTTACTCAGATCCTACATCACGGAGAAGTTACCTTTTTATTCCCTGAAACGTACTGCTAGCCATGTCTATGATGCCTCCAGTTGGCCTCGCCACTGCTCCAACTAAACCTTTCCCAACACCTTTAAAGAAACCAGCTGCTCCTTCTTTTTGAGCTCCTAAAAACAAAACAAAACAAAACAAAACACACACACACACACACACACACACACAGTTTTAGACAATTAGATCAAGAATGAAAATAGAATCAATTTGTGAAAGACTTGGTAATATGTATCACCGGAAGGAACTATTATACTTGCCTTTGATTGGTTTTGTAACAATTCCTGTTATGCCACTTACAAAACCCTAGAAAAAGCACAATAGAAAATTTACAATATTTTCTCATGATGCCTTGAAGAACCAAGTTTGGCTTACAAAAGAAATACAGCGTTCTGCTTTCAGATACTATAAGAATTAACATATTTCCTCTGGATTTTACTTAAACAAAATCCTTTTGGAGGCTGTTGACATATTTTATATAGGCCACAACCCACTGCTCTTCCAACATCCAAATAATACTTGAAAGAGTGAAAGTTATATGTCTATTTCCTTATTCACAGAATGTGGTTTTAAAAGGTATTTCCTATAATATTAAAAGATACTTCCTATAATATTCACAACACTGGGAAATGTCTTACAGAAACTAAGCCTTTTCCTCCACGAGTGATGCCTTCTCTAAGACCGGCTGGTTGCTTATTCATAGCTTCTCTCCTCTTCTGTTGGTAGTCTTCATCCATAGTCATAGCTGCTACTCCTTTAGCCATAGCACTGGTGATTTTGGAGGCTGCACCAGCTAACCCACCTAGCAGAAATTATAATATATTTAGTAAAAGCAAATATATCATTACTTCCTAGCATAGTCATACTTGGGAGGTATTCTCTTTCTTACCAACAGCTCCACTAACTAATGCCTTCAGTCCTAGTGCCATTCCCTCAACAAACTCTTCAGGACCCTGGATGGCTCCCTAAAGGGTCAAAAAATAACAACAGAACACAAAATTCAATTGATAGATGATGTATTATAAAACTGTACAATTGAAACATATTTAATTTTACTAACCAATGTCACCCCAATAAATTTAATAAAAATTAAAAACTAAATAAAATAATAACAAATAAGATTATGTTTACTTTTACAGGTGAACTTGTTGACATGGAGGAAATGGTAGTGACCAAAAAAAAAAAAAAGTCCCAGAGGAAGTGACATCAGCAAAAAACTTAATATTAACAGAAGTCTCAGAGATATTTCATGACATTGCAAGTGCAAAGGATAAAATGCTGGAAGTTAATCCAAACTTAGAAAGCATGTCTATTCACCAAAGTGAACAAAAAATGTTGGTTCAGTATTGTAAATTATATGATGAGAAGGCAGGCACAATCTACTCTTGATAATTAAAAAAAAATAAATAAAAACAGTTTTAATTTTTAATATAGCTGCTTTAAATTACAGTGTACAAAAGTTTTACTTTATTTTTCCTTATCATCCACACTTATAAATGAAAGTAGGAGAGTTTTAAGTGTTTTGACAGAAATTTTTAAGGGACATAAAACAATCATAATTTTTGCCATTAAGATTGCTTTGCACAGTGCCAGCCTACATGGTTATTTTTACTGTCCCACACTATTGTGCAAAGCAATACTCCCTGTCCATAGTAATATTCCTTCTATTATGATGTGATATTCCTTCTATTATGATGTGAAATTTATCTACCTTTAACACTCCAAGAGAACACTTAAAATTCAGTATATTTTTGTAAAGTCTTAAGTTTTAAATTGTGAGGGGAAAAAAGTAAAAATTTCCCCTCAAATTTCTCAAAACCTCTTACCACGGTTTGCTGCAAAATAATGTCCTTTGTGCGTCTCCCAAAATCTAGTTACAGCTTCAACTCAAGTTAACAATTGGAATGCATTACTTATTCAAAAGTATTAGTGTGTCATGTTGCACAATGCAAGGATAATGATTTTACCTGGTAAGGTTCATAAAAAAATGCTTCTACACCTTCAGAAAATTCTCTGATCAAGCCAAAGGGATTTCCCAAAACTTCGAGTCCAAGAATGAGTACATACATCTGCTTAATGGCCTAAAAATGAAATATAAACATTAATCAATTTAGATAATCAGACTTAATATTTTTTCTTATATTCAGTACACAAGTCCAGTTTTTCAGGCTTAACACCCTTATCACCAATCTCAACACCTAAACCATATATCACCTTATTCAGTACTAGTCTTAGTTTTTAAAAAGCAATTTGGTGTTAGAGTATACAAAATAATATGACACATATACATAAAGCTTTAGAATATTCAAAATACTTTCACTTTTATAACTGTGTGACAGTTCTTAATACCACCACCATTTCAGACTGGAGAAACATACAGGTAAAATGATGCCCAGGGTCACATGGTGGTAAATGGATAAACTGGAATCCAAACCCAGACCTCTTGAGTCATCCTCAGTGATCTGTTCACTACATAACAGCTGTCTCAGATGCTCTATAAGTTATGTCATAAAATATCGGAGTCTTTCCAGAGGTGGAAAAAAATCAATTAAAATAATATGTCTACCAGACTCAACAACTTAATTACATTAAAAATATCCGGTGTTCATCAGTTAGCTACTAATAAATAGTTTCCCTTGAACCTATTTTTCAAGTAAGTGTGGTGAATTAGTTAACATTTTATTTCAAGATTTATGTTTAGTCCACACTGATCCAGAAAACAAATGTTAGTGGCTGAAAAATAGAAGGACAAAAACTTGAAATGATGAGGCCCAATTTATTCCTATAATTCTAAAAATAAAAAACATGTTTTAAAATTTTGAAAATGGCTATTAACTTCCTTGCCAAATCTGCAATATACATGTACAGACACATATGATTTCACTATTTTATATCACTGTCACTTTGTAAAATAATCTCAGACAAACCTGTTTTGAATAGTGTCTTATTACTTCAGACTGCAGTTCAGATGTTGTATGAAACTGATAGTTGAGTTCAAAAAATGCAAGCCTGCAAAACAACATATAAATGTGTAAATTATGTGTGTGTGTGTGTGTGTGTGTGTGTGTGTGCATGCACGTGCGTGCACACGCACAGGGAAGAAAGGGGGAGAGAGTTTTTAATATTAATGAATGGCTTTATTTTCTTTACAATTTTTCTCCAAATCTTTCCTTTTAGTACATTTTCCCATACCAATCAGAAAATCTACTCTTTTACATACATCCCTGCACATTCTGGTCAAAGAAAGTTCTAAGAATCTGATAAAAGCTATGGATCTTATCCTCAGAAAAGCCACCGATATACACATATTTTCCAGATAACTTAGGGGATTCAGAGACCCCCTGGATCCCATACATGGACATGAACTTATATTTGTCAACTCTGACCTATCATGGTCGACATAGAAGATGTCTGACACACTGAGATAAGTGGAAGCAACTGATGAAGATTGGCCAGGGTTCAGTTAGTGCAGGTACTGCCTGATGCAGACAGCTGATGAATCATGGTAAGTTTACTTCTAACCTATTCACAGCATATACCCAATTAACTAATTGGGAAGCTCTATGCTAGCAGATAAAGACAGCAGCAAGATTAGAGAAATTTCATTTTATTCTGGATGTCCTCAAACATATGTTCTTTGACTTACTTAACTTTAGATTGAGAGTTACCTCTGATTGGACTCATTGATTCTTACTACTGTTCTTAATTATAGTTCTACAGTGTTCCCCCCAAAATAAGACCTAACTGGAAAATAGCCCTAGCATGATTTTTCAGGAGGGCATCCCCTGAACCTAAGTCCTTACCAACATCTAAGAGGCGTCTTTTGTAGCAAAACTTAATATAAGACCCGGTCTTATTTTCAGGGAAACACAGTAGGTGCTACCTGAAAAGGTCATTGTCATCTAAAGACTACACTCAGACTCTGAATCTCTTTGGTCAGATACTCTAATAGCTCCCATATGACTCATATTAAAGTGTAAATTCTTGACTATAACATTTAAACTGATCCCTTCATTTCCCCTATCGAGAATCTTAGTCAGGACCCTATAGGCCTTGAAGCCCCATCTTTTAAGCACCACATCCTTTGAGCACCACACCTTTGGGCATAGCTTTTTAGGAATCCTTCCCTAACCCTGAAAGGCCTTACATGATATGTGCAAACATGCATGGTCACTGTCCCTCTTTCTTAAGCAAATTATTTAATAACTAATCTGTTATTTAATAGTTAAGGGTTAACAGATATATGTTACTTGAATTATATTCCATTTAATAACAAAAAGCATATTTTGTCTATGATCTGTAATGTAGTTTACACTTTTTCACTCATAAAATTTTTAGGTAAATATAAAATGGACTTTTCATCAACATTAAACATACTTAAAAACTACATCTTGTACATCTGTCAGAGTGGCACCAATACTCTTCAGTAAAAGATTTAAAGAACGAATTGCAACCAATCCTCCATGTTGTTCTGAATCTTTAGCTTCTTCTTTACCCGAACTCAGTGAAACACTTAAATGCAACTAAAGAAATAGAAATACTTAAATCACTATCTTCATAATGACAATTTCAATTTTTAAAATTCAATTTTACTTTAAACATCATGGCATAAATAAGATATCCAAGTTATCAGGATTATGCCAAAATTACTAAGTGGAAAATTAAAGAAACTTAAAATCTATTACAATTCTTTTTAAATTTTAAATTTAGCAACATAAAATGATATGATATTTTGATATGGTATTTAGTTCAATCCAATTCTTTTGCTAAACCTAGGAAAATACTAGTTTTTAAACATTTTTAATAATAATCTAGAAGTTGAAGTTGTTGAAAATAATTTAAATATCTCCAAAAGTGAATGTTTCAACAAATAGAATTAAGTTAGCAGGATAAAGCCAGTTAAAAAGCACTTTTGTATGTATATGCATATTATATAGATAGTTGTACAATAATTTTCTTCAAGTGTTATGTAAAAAACTCAGAAACTTTGTGTTCAGACTTATATTCAGTTCCATTCTATCTCCAAATTTTAAATCAAGATTACTTTATAAATTAATTTAAACTTACACACTATAGTAAATAATACTGTATGGCAGTATTATTTAAAAGTTGCTAAGAAAGTAAATATTAAAAGTTTTCATCAGAAGAAAAATTTTTTTTGTAATACTGTATAGTGACAAATGATAACTAAACTTATTGTGATGATCATTTCGTAGTAGATACAAATATCAAATCATTACATTGTACACGTCAAATAAATGTTGTGTCAATTATAACTCAATGAAAAGAAAAACTTATACACACATCATACCCAAAATTTTGAAAATTGTCATTAAACACCTTAACAGAAAACTAAGGTAACATAATGTAAGGTCAAGACATAAATATATAAACATATGCTGTGGTGGCTTCACTATTGCCATGTGGTGAAAATTATTATAAGAATAAATAAATATTTAAAAGGATTATTGCTTTATTTATTTATATTTGTAATTGTGAAGTTACAGAATTTATATACTATTAAAGCACATAATGTAAATACTATACCCCCCCACAACAGATTCAGTCAATTTGCTATTCACCTAGATTATCAAGGATAATAAAAATAACTTATTTTTCCCCTACCTTGAGAGGAGATATATGAAAGTATTCATAGAGACTGACTTGTGATGAATCTACTAATGAAACTGTTTTAAATTCTTCTTGGAAAGCTTCTGTATCTTTATGAAAAAGTTCAACCTATAAAGGAACATAAAATATTAAAAACTTAAGGGACCTAACTTCATGACGTATTGGAGCTAATAGCTCACACGCTGCAGAATACTACCTATATAATATCCAGATCCAACATTATTCATGATTGGAAAGCTACTCCCTCCGAAGGAAACTGACATCTCTACTGTTAGGAAAGTTCTGTCTGTTACTCACAAACTGATAAGTGTATCTTATATGTTTCTATTCAATCCATTAAAGGACACTAAGCTTTTCTTCATGTGAGTATAGATTTTATTCCAAAAGGCCACTAATATGATCCGTCAACACTTTTTAAGGAAGATTTGGTGTGTGTGTTTTTTTTTATTTAAGTACAATCATTGTCCACTTGTAACTTTTTGCTAAATGCCTTACCAACATCTAAGAGGCCAGGAATATAATAAAAAAAGGGGAAAGCACGGAAAATAATTTTGCATGAAGTGATTAGTGCTTTAATTCTTGATAATCAACATTACTTCTCTTCCAAACACTCACAAATCTAAGTTACTTCTGTGTTGAGAAATGACCCAACATTCAAATTTTAACCTGTTGATAAAAACATCAAAATGACAGACTTATTGAAAGTATATATAGAAACTGACTTCTGGGATGACAGTGTGAGGAGCTCTTTGGAACATCTCCCCAGTGAAACTGGTGAAAATTAAAACAAGCCAAACATTTAAGGACTCTATAAATGGTACTAAGGGTATAAACAAATGAAACACCTATTTAAGAAAATCTACAAAAATTTGGTAAGAAAAGTGAGTCAGTGGCTTTTAATCAAGGACCATTCTCTCAATTTCCCCTCCCAGGTCAATAAGCCAGAATTCCACTGTAGACTGATACATCCAAGAACATAGAGCTCCCTCTTTGCTCAGACCCCAACTGGAGGACTTTCTTCCTGGGAGGCACAGGATGTCAGCACTTCTCATGGTGATCCCAGCCACCACCTAGTAAGGCTAAATAATAGGAAAGGGGGAAACTTTCTTCTTCTGCCCAGCTTCCACTCCTGGAGCAAAGGTTCTACTTGGGTGTCACGCCACTAAGAATACTAGGGTTCTGATCCCCCTTGCTCCACTCCCAGCTCCAAAGCTCCGGTTCAGATTTTACCTGGGGGGGAAACAGGTTTTAAAACAGACAGTTCCTAATCTCTTCTGAAAGAAACTGACTTCATTTACAACAGTGTGAAGAAGTTCAAGCCAAAGTTCTAAGAAATGGTGGATCTTATGGTGAAAGGCAACTGGGAGGAAAATCACTGATTCAATGAAGATGAAGATACCGGCTAAACTGTAGGTCTGTGTGAGTTTTCATGAGAGAACCGGGGAAAGAGACAACATAGAGGAGTCCTCCTGGGCTCAGAATATCAAACTCTGATCTCCAGATCAATTCCTTCAGAGAAGTCCAAATTTGATTGCATTAGTCTACAGAGCAATTTGTGCCCTGAGGCATTTTTGAAAAACTAGCAATCAGCCAGCTACTAGCAATCAGCCAGCTACATATATAGAAAGCTCAAGGAACTACAAGTGCAATAAATTCAAAGATGTTCACAAAACAGATACATAATAGTAATAATGCTGAAAGTCAAAGATCAGGAAAAAAGTCTTGAAAAAGTGACTTATTACATACAAGTGGTCCCCAATAAGATTAATATTTGACTTCTTGGCAAAAGCAAGGGAGAAAGAAGGTAGTAGGAATACATATTCAAAGTGCTCAAAGAGAAAAAAAACCCTGTCAACCAAGAATCCTATATCCAGCATAGCTACTTTTCAAAATGAAGGGATACAAAGACATTCTCTGATTTGAAAAAACTGAGAGAATTTGTAGCTAGCAGGTCAACTTATAAGAAATACTAGCAGAAGTTCCTCAAACTGAAAAGCAAGTGATCTCAAATGGTAATTAGAATCCAAATCAAAAAACAAAAAGCACTGGTAAAGGTAATTATGTAATTATAAAAGACAGTATCAATACTTAATCTTTTCCCTTTCTTAACTGTTTTAAAAAGCAATTAATTAAATAATAGATATCATATATTGTTGGGCCTATGACAGACCCAGACTCGTTTATGAATATGAACACAAAAATCCTCACCAAAATTCTAGCAAACCAAATCCAGAAAAATATATAAAAAAATTATACACAAGATCAAGTATGATTTTCTCAGGTATAAAATCACATTTTCAGATTTTAGAAGATGAAAGCAACACAGGTTAAGGTAGTCTTTTTAAAGAGAGTTAGCAAATAGGAGGAAAGGTTTTAAGCCAGTAATAGGGAGAAGAAAATAATCAGTCATGTTCATATTACTGTTTTTCCTATTTTACTTTCTACCAATGTACTCACCACAGCAGCATAATAAAAAACATACTCTTAAAATGAAGCAAATCATTTTAATACCTTTAAAATTTTATAATATCAGTTTTCTTAGTCCTCCTCTTTCCCTAATCCCTCCCATCAGTTTTATTATTGTCTTACCTCCGTTTTTTCAGTTACTTCAGCTTGTGTCATAAGTTCTGCTAAAGCATAGACAAACCCAAGATCTAACCTGAGATCCATTTCTTGTATCAACACTTTGAAGTATCTACATTACAAAGTAGAAAACATTAAAGATCATCAATTAACTGCATTAAGAAAATTAGATGAGAAAAAACTATTAGATAAATATTAGGAAAAACGATAAATAGAATGCTGAAACTTAGAACTTTCTAGGAGTGAATGATAATAATCTAGTAAATGACATGGCAACATTATTCATAATAGAAACAAACTCAAATATGAAAATGCCTATAGAGAGGAATCATTAAGTAAACTGTGGTATATAGTCATAGAACAGAATATTATATATTAGTCATTATGAATAAACTGTAGCTACATACCACAAAATGAATACATTTTAGTAAAAAGTTTAATAAAAAAGCAAGTCAGGAGTCTGTGTATAGGTTGAAAAAAAATTTTTTTAATTAGGAAAAAAAAGGAAAATGAAGAAGCATAATGTTTAGACACACATACAATAAAACTAATTTAAAAAGCAAGGGAATAAAGATATTGTTTATCTTAGTGATAGGATAGAGGAAACAAGAAATAGGGGAGTAATACAGATGTGGATGTTTCTTGGACTGGGTGACGACTGAATTTGAAAATACTATCTTCTTTCTTGTTTTGAAAACAATATGCAATAATTACAGAGAACTTAAGAAAGAAAACAAATAGACAAAAAAATGTAATAAAATACCCATAATTTAGAAATGCCTATTGTTAATACCTAGGCATATTCTCATTCAGAGCCTTCTGATTCTCCAGCATTATGAAATAATTAATAGATTTTCCCTATGACTTTTATAACTTAATATTTTACACTTAAATATTTGACTCATCTGAAATTTATTTTTTAAAAGAGTACAATTAATTCACATACTTAAAACATTATGGAACAAATAAGAAATATATTAAGAAACTTACTTAATACGTGATATCTGGGAATGCCCTGCAGATCTCATGACAATACTGACATCTGTAAAGGGCTTCGGTGCTGTAAAAAAAATGATTAAAAAAAACGATTAAATCTGTGATGCTTTAAACAAAAGAAAACAAGCATTTTCTTGCAATTTAATATACATCACAATAGCCAAAGAAATTATTTACTAAATAATAATAATAATTTTAATATTTGTAGTAATGATAGTAATTTTACTATTAATGATAGTAATTTTAATATTTAAAATAGTAATTTTAATGTCACTTAAAATTATTAATATTTACACAATCTGTTACAATCTTAATTTCAGACTCCAGGATTGTTTTTTTAAATTATCTGTATTCACTTTAATGATAAGTAATCCTTTAAATCAGTTATTTTAAACTAGGAGCAAGACATTAGAAGCATTAGGGAAACTTGTGAAAAGACAGCTTTCAGGGTCTTGTTCCAGACTTCTAGGCTGGGTGAAAGGGCTTGGGCATGTACACTGGTCAAAAACCTAAGCAGATTATGAACACCCTCTTAGATAGTTTCTAGTCAAAGGTACAGAGGTGGGGGTGGAAAGGCAATGGAGAGGGGAAAGTAGTAGGGTAGTGAGAAGGGAAAAGAAAGTGAGGGGAAGAGGGATAGCAAAGAAAGAAGAAGGTACAGGGAAGAAGAGGACAGAAGAAAGCACTTGTCAGTCATTCTCATCTGGTGAATATAGGACAGTTTCTGTGGTTAGAAAACACTCTGAATCTGAACTTCCTCACAATTTATTCAAAGGTCCCAGTAGCTTTAAATAAGGGGTTTACAAATTAGTACTTTTTTTACAGTTAACATGCCTTAAAATTTAAATATATATTTCTAATAAATCCTTTCTTCAGTATTCACTCAGAGTTTTGATGACGTTAGTTGAGTGGAACAGTTTCATTCCAAATAGTTAATATAACCGCTTTTATGGCAATCTAAAATTACAAACAAACCTGAATCCAAGGCGACCGACTTGGGAGGTTTAATAGGATAAAACACAAATGGAAATATAGCACCATGTATCTGGTTTTGGATCTAAGAACGTTAAAGGAAAAAAAAAGTCAGTATACTCATATGTTAATTACAGAACCTGAGTGGAATAACAAGGTTTAAGAAGTAGAAGGAATCAAAAATTATTGTCCCACATGGAAACTGAAGTGCTAAATAAAACAGACCATGGGAATATATAAGCCTACTGCTATGTTCCTTTAGAATATAATTGTTCCTTTAGAATAAAAGACTGCTTTTTCATACTCACTTGTATTCTGTAAATTTGAATTCTAAATGATGATTGATGTGCAGATGTGTTATATTCCACTTTTAACGCTGGGAGATAATTTCTTCGTATAGCTATTAGATGTGGTTGCAGAATTTTCATGTTACTCCCACTAGGTGTGAAGCGAACCTGAAAAATATGCCATCCCCCCAAAAAAATACACATGGTATTTCTCTTTATCCATAATTGATTAAAATTAGAAACTATACCAAAAAACTTAAAAAATATCCATGAAAATAATAGGCTAAATATTTGATTAAGTTTAGATTGAGATCCTTATAGTCCATATCCATACAATTCACAAAAATATTCACACATTCCATATAGCTTGGTTGTAATCACTTTTTTGTAAATTTATCAAAAATGTGATAAAAGATAAAATGATTTTTGAAATAAAATAAATAATAAAACGTCTTATTAGCTTGTTAGCCAAGGAACAGATCATTAGCATCTCAAGAGAAAGTCTGCGTTTTTAATGGAGATAACTGTCCTTTTAAAATATTTTATACAAACTATGTATGATAGGATTCATTTTTTTGTAAGGAAATCCAACTTTCCTTAAAAATTCACTAGTGATTAATGTAATTGTAACAGATAAATATTACACCGTCATGTTAGTACTTAAAAATATTACCGGAATGTTAGTGTCCAACTCAATAACCTTATCTTCTGAAGGTGAAGACTCAGTATATTCCTTAAATTCTTTCTCCAACATCTCAGTGTGCTTTACACTCATTGGCTTCCATCTTGCCTTCTTCTTGGGCTTTATCTCCCAAACCACATCAGAACTTACATATGAAAGCAAAAATCATTGGTACTAATTAATGCATGTTTTCATTTTAACTGGTTTGTTACATGAATTACAAAACCTTAGAAAAATTTACAAGTTTTAAAATATGAATTCATTTAATCAATACTTATTAAACTTCTATTTAGGCACTATTCTAGGTGTTAGGAATATTATCAGTGGACAGCTCTGCCATTCTGTAGCTCTGCCATTCTGTAGCAGAGAAGTGACAGACAATATATCGTAAATATAGTACATTAGCATATTTTAACATATTAGGAGGTGAAATGCTTTTGAAAAAAGAAAAGATAGACCGGATAAGGTGGATCTAAAGTATTGGGATATGCAAAGTGGTGGCCGGCCGCAGTTAAAATAGAGTTGTCAGCAGGCAGTGGTGTCATAGAGAAGGTGAGATTTCAACAACCTTCAAGGAGATGAGTTACCCAGCAGACAACAGGAGAACATTTCAAGTAGAGGGACCAGCTAGGGCAAAGACTCCAAAGCAAAGCACCCTTGCAGTATATGAAGAAGAGCAAGGAGGCTGGCATACCAAAAACATGTTAAGAGTAGAAGATGAAGTAAGACAGATAGTGGGAGGCCAAATAATGGGAAAGCTTTCTAGGATAAAGACTTTGAGTTTTATTCTGAGATGAGGAACCACTGAAAGATTATGAGAAGATGAGTGATGTGATCTGACGTAAGCTTTGTTAGGAATACACTGTGTCGGAATGGGGGAGAAAAAAAAAGGGGATGATGGCCAGAAGCAGGAAAACTTGTTAGGACTTTAATGTAGCAAGCCAGGAGAGAAAGGGTGAGAGTTCTGCCTAGGGTGGTAAAAGTGAGGTAGTGAAAAGTGGTCAGATTCAATGTTTGTTCTGAAGGTAGAACCAGCACAAAACTTCTAGAATGATCAGATGTAGGGTGTGAGATAATCAAGATGATTTCAACGGATGTAGTTGTCATTAACTCCAATGGGGAGGAAGGTTTTGGTAGGAGGAGCTCGAGTTAGGTTTTAAGCATATAAAGTTTAAGAAGTCTCTTAGACATCTAAGCAGAGATTTTGTGTAGGCAGCTGTATATACAACAGTGGAGTTCAGAACAAAAATATGTCTGCAGACTATTTCTAGAAATTTTTGGCATATATATGGTTTTTGAAATCATAAAACTGAAACAGAGAACAGAATAGAGCATCAGGGAACCCAGTATTAAGCAGTTGAGAAGATGACAAGGAACCAACAAATGAAACTGAGAATGTTGGGATAGAAAGAAAAACCAAGGTGGTGTGTCTTGGAAGTCAAGTCAAAGAAACCGTATCAAAGAGGGATCTGTGTTAAATGTTAGGAGCTTAGGCAACATGAGGACTGGTAATTGTACACTAGACCTGGCAATACACAGGTCTCTGGTGATTTTGACAACAGCAGTTTCATGATATGTTGAAAACAAAAGCCAGTTTGGAGTGGTTAAACAAAAAGTGGGTAAAAAACAATTGGAGACAGTGTACATATCAAGCTCTTCTGTAATGGACAAAATTTTTGAGCAGTTTGGCTATAAAGGGAAGCAAAGAAATAGGCAGGAGGTAAAAGGGAAAGTAGGCTCAAGAGTTGCTGATTTTTTTTTGGGTTGAAAGAAATAACATTGATGGGAACAATTCAAAAAATAGCCAAAAACTGTTGACATGGGAGAAAGAAAGAATTGATAAATCAATGTCTCAAGAGGCAAAAGGGAATGGAACACAATGCAAAAGTAGAAAAATATGATTAAATAGGAGCACATATAATATAGCTATTATAACTTTGGGGAAGTATGTTGGCACACTACGTAGGTAAAAAATGCTGGTGAATAGGAAGTTAATATTGAGGGAGAGCCTTTGAAAATTCTCTTTTGACTGCTTCAATTTTCTCAGTGAAATGGGATGCAAGGCTGAGAGAGGGAATGGAGGTTTAAAAGGAGACAAAGTGTGAAACAATAATCTAGGAGAGTGAATAGAACAAATATAATTCACTGAAAAATTGCTGAAATAATTAAATACAGAATAAAAAAAAAATCTATCCACATTTTAAAATTACTTCACTCTTCTGTTTAAGTATGTGTTATTTAATTTTATTTAAGTATTTCATTTGTTTATTTCTTCTAAAATTTATGTTCACTTAATAAACAGAAAGGTAGGAACCATGTATTATTCCTGCTTGCATTCAAATCATGGACATCATAGCATAGGACACAGCATATAACAAACAGGCTTAACAGGCTTAAAATCTGTTGTGTATTTGACTTTTTTTGTTTAAATAATGAACATATGTTTTGAGAATAAATATTTCTAGGAAAATAGTTTCCTTTTAAATGGCATGGATTCTAGATGAATTTACAGAGAAAACAAAATTAAATCTGTACTGTATACCTTTAATATATACATATTTATTTAAGAATTCAAGTCAAATAGAGGATTAAAACTACATTATCCTGGTTATACAGACTGGAATCCAGAAATACTCTCAAATTAGGCACTAATCTATATAATTAATTTTACTTTAAGCATTTATGAACAGAAATAGGAAGTTTATAAGGGAAGAAAAGAGTTTTACTAGTGATGACTTATATGGGGAATGATAACTATAGTGCCACCTTAATTAGATCTTAAAGTGTCAAAATCAAATTAGAATTATCTTTATTCCTTTAACCACTATTTATGGAGCATCTACAATGTAATCTGCACTGTGTAAGTGGCAATAAACAAATAAACATTTCCTTATGCCATGTTAAAGTATACGTTTTTCAAGTTGAATATTCTATATTCTAACATTTCAGAGAGCTGAAAAATAAACATCATCATGAGGGATTTATAAATTTGATTTTTGATATATTTTCATCTCAAAGGGCAAAAAAAAATCTCACAAGCACCTTTAAATTAGCATTACCTTAGTATCAATGAACAGTCAAAACACGTTAAACTAAATTATTTTAGATTTTACAATCACCATTCTTAATAATTAAGAATGGATCATTTCAATTTATCCAAATTTTAATTTGTCTAACCTTGTAATGCCAATATAGGCTACTTCTTGCTTTGTGTAATTATTGATGAGAGAAATTCCAACATCTTGTAATGCCAACACAATTTCTTGCTCTGCTAACTCTGCTTTTTCACTTTCGTATGTCACTTTAAATACCTGTGGATCTTCAGTGAATAAAATAATGCGTTGTAAGCCTTCAAAGAATGAAACTAAATAAATAGTTTTTTTTCCCGAATTTATAGCTGTCATCATATCCTAAAATAAAACCATCAAAACATAAAAAATTAGTTTGGTCCCAACCAATACAAATCTAGATTTCATTTTAAAAAAATGAGAATAGTAATGGCATCTTCTTCATAGGGACAAACAAACTAAATGAATTAATATTTGTGTAACATTTGGAAATTTACATAATTAGAATCATTTGATGTCAGTATCCATCATTATTAAGTTATTAATCAGTAAGACATGTCAATTGTTTGTTTGTTTAACATTTTTATAAAATCTAATTAAACAGTCTTCCTTTGTAGGCTTATCAGTAACACAAAGTATTATTTTTTCTCCTTTAACCAGGTGTTAAGCTGTTCAGTCAGAAATTCGTATTTCCTTACAGAGATGAAATAAAGGATAAAAAGTATCTGACACCTCAACTACATGCTCTACAAAACATGGATATTCACCATAGGTGCATAATTCTGCAGGAAGCCCTTCTATATAATCATTGTGCTGATAGCAGGGTCTTGAGGTTCAATAACAAGATAAATATAGCAAATTCTAATAATTAAATGCCAGCCATGAATTTCTAGTTAAGTAAATATTCTGATTAACAAGAAATTTTAATATATAGTACAGATTGATGTTATAATCCACTGAAATTAAAAACTGGATTGTTACCATAAAATCATTACCTAGGAAGAATCATGTTACTTATAATACTTTCTAAAATAAAATATTAGCACTAAAACTA
This sequence comes from Rhinolophus ferrumequinum, assembly GCF_004115265.2. Classification (NCBI taxonomy): domain Eukaryota; kingdom Metazoa; phylum Chordata; class Mammalia; order Chiroptera; family Rhinolophidae; genus Rhinolophus; species Rhinolophus ferrumequinum. The sequence goes on along the minus strand of NC_046295.1, from coordinate 42,165,707 downwards.
CTTTGAGAAATAAGAAAACTTATTTTCAAATATTTTGGAAGTCTTTCTAATATTTTGTAGTGGATTTCAGATTTATCTTTATAAAATTCAACTATCATTATGACATATATATGCAAAAATACTAAACAGATCAAATACAAGATTATTTTTATGTTAAAATATTTTTTCCTGACTAAATCTAATAACCAGGAATAAAAAATATCAAAGTTAGGCCAATTATAGGCAGCCCTCTCAGATACATTTTTTTAAAATGTACCTATTCTGGACTCCACAACAGCAACACTGGAATACAATAGGAAAATACCATCAATATGCTAAGAGAAAGTAACTTTGAATTCAGAATCCCTTATTCAGCAAAAATATCCTTCAGTGAAGAAAAGTATACAAAATAATGATTCCTAAGGACGAACAAAAACAACTAAATTTCACCATCAACAGAATCACATTTATATGCATCATGATTGTCCATATAGAAAGATAAAAACCAAATAATCAATATTAGTAATAGAATTCAGTGAATTTTCTGGATACAAAGTCAATACACAAAATACCATTACATTCCTGTATGCTAAGTTTAATTTTAAAAAGATATTTTGAGTTTCTGCTCTAGCAGTTGATGACTAGGTCGTCTTGCACCAATACTCTTGCTAAGAACAAAAGCTGGACTATATATATACATCAATATATGTATGTATGTATATATATGTATATGTATGTATATGTACATATGTGTATATACAACTGCAGGCTAAGATAGCATGGCTTCATTGGTGAATTCTAGCAAACATTCAAGGAAGAAACCATACCAATCTTAAATTCTTTCAGATAATAGGAAAATCATAAGTATTCCCCAACATATTTTACAAGTCAGCATAACTTTAATATCAAAATCTGGTAAGAACATTCAATATAGGCATGTTTCGGACCAACTTCTCTCATGAATACAAGCAAAAGCTTAAAACATTAGCAAACCAATTCCAGAAATACAAGATTGTTCTAATATTAAAAACCAACCACATAATTTATCCTCCCAATAAGATAAAGTCCAAATATCATATAATCATCTCAATAGATAAAATAATAAAAAAACATAAAAATTGATACAAATTCAATACTTACTCATTTATACATACATAGACACAAAGAACATTTTTACAAACTAAGTAGAAGGCAACTGCCTTAATGTTACAGAGAATTTCCTTAAAAAAAAAAAACCTACAGTATAGGTATATTTAATAATGGAATGTTCATTTCTACTCTAAAAGGGGACAGAAGCACTTGCCTATTGATAGGAAGAAATAACAACTAGTAGTAAGAAGAAATACAGTGGAATAGGGGTCAAATTAAGATGTATTTTGAAAGAATAAGAAAATTTTAATGAAACAATTTCTGAAAGCCATTTAAAAATGGTACTGGAAAATGTTTATGCATAGTTTTATCAAAAAAAATAAATCAAAAATGGCTTGCGACCATAAATATATTCTTTAGTTAGTAGATCCCTAAACGTTCCTCACAGAAGTGAAAATGACCTAAGTAAGATAACTGTCAAAGAAGAGCGTGTATGTTTTTGAGGTGAATGCTGGAAGCACCTCCTAAGCACAATTTACCTTTATGATGTAATGGAAGCAAATGATGATGTAGAGAAAATAAGATTACTTCTGATTTTAAACATTTTTGGTTAAGTTAAAGTTTGAATACTGCATTTAAAATCTTTGACAGTATTTTTCGAAGTGTAGACTGAAAACCAGCAAGGCTGAAAGAGAATACCGTGTTAAAAAAAGAAAAAGCTCCTGAGAACACCAAAATAATTAGCCCAGTACATACATCCTTTTGTGTTACTTCACCGTGGTTTTTTCCACAAATCCACTTCAGTTTTCTAGAGCCCACAGGATCAGCCCATGTATAAAATACTGCTTTTCCAGGAGGGAGTGAATCTTCTATTTCAGCAAGAGAACTGACATAAATAGTAAAAATACACATTACAGTAAGTGCAAGTATATGAATATATAAAGCATGCAAAATAATACTTCATTAATTCTGAGTCCATTAATTGAGATTGGAAATAGTTCTGATTAAGAGTAAACTGAATTTTTTCCTTATTCAATGGAAAAGAGGTTTTCTAAGAAAATGAGAATATTTCAAGGCAAATATTTGTCTTACTTAGGAAGTGAAGGTCTTCAGGTGTTTGAAACTACTTTATCAACTTTTGTGTTAATACAAATTAGTTATGGAAGAAAATTATTCAAATTACTTCATCTTTCTATACTAAATTTGAGAGAATTTAATTTAGTTGGTAACCTTTTCCTAAGTATTGGTTTTGGTCTGGCAAAAACATTACAGTTCAATTACTTTTAAAAATCATAAGACATAGGATATAAATCTAAGAAATTCAATCAATTCACAAAATAATTTCCAGAATAAAAAAAAATTGGAGAAGTCACAAAGAAATAATAAAATATAACTTTTTGGAGTTGAAGAAGTTGACTCTCTAGATTAAATGACTTTATTGGGTTTCAGACAAAATAACAATAGAATATTAGTAAAATATTTAAATTTTAAGAATATAAGGGGAAACTGGCCTATAAACCCAGGAAAATCAGTTACCCACAAAGGAATAAAAATAAGACTGGTCTTACACTTTTCTATAATAATAAATGCTAGAAAACAATGTCTACACAATTTTGAGGAAAAAAGGTTATGACTTAACATTTTATATCAAAGTGTCATTACTTTGCAAGAGAAAGATATTTTCAAACAAGCAATAACAAGCATAACATATTATTCACAAATCCTTACTGAAAAACTAATGTAAAGGTTTTTTCCAACCAAGCCAGAGAAGACTCAAAATAAAAACTTAAGAACTGTGATATAGAAATATTAAGCAACTATACCAGCCAAATAGATCAACTTGTTAATATGTTATAAATCAACGCAAATGCAAAACTCGATTAAACATATTTTTGAAAAACTAACCATTTTCTATTAATCTGAGTAAAAAAAAATCCCAAGTTGTATTCATAAGAAGCCAAGAATTTGGAAAGAGAAGATGAAGAAAATGTGCAAGTATTCCATATTTTTCATGGGTAAGTTAGCAAATACTGTTTCACTCTCAAAATTTGAAATGAATCAAAATCTTCAAGAACAAAAAAGAAATTATCTAGGACAGAAACAGAACATCTATTTTCCAACTCATCATTAGAAAAAATAATCCATATTACAAAAATAATATAGCAAGGAATCATAAATTATAAGTATTACAAATGCGTGAAAGATCTTTAGTAAACTATAAACAGATTCTAAGGTTATAAAATTGGCAATAAAATTCTCAACAATAGAGGAGTATTTAATTATAGTGATTCTAAAAGATGGAATATCATTAAAAATTGTTTTTCAAGCAAATTTACATGCTCACAATAGCTACTAAAAACAAGAGATTCAGAAAGATAGCTAGCTAGATAGACAGAATGAGAAAATAGTACAAAAAGAATTGCATCAAAATTTGACAACGTTGGGATTCCAGGAATTAGTGTCCTATTCAGTTTTTCTATAGAATTTAAAAAATTGACAACTACTGTTTTTATACCCAGGAAATAATTAACAACCATATCAACAACAACAAAAAAGCCAAGGGAAGGGAAAGCAGAGGAGAGAAAAACCCTATATTCCTTTTATTTTTCATTAAAAAACTATCAAATACAAATATGTTGATCAGATAAAATAAAAACTAACCATAGTCCTCAGAATGTTAACTGTGTATGTGTGTACATGTCTTAAACTCACAAAAAAAGACAATACTATGAGACAAATGCTTTAATACTCAAAGGCACAATCAAAAACTGGGTGTCTAGATTAAGGTGGTGAGGAAGGGATCACATGGAAGTGGAGCTTTTCTAGAAGAAAGGAGCATCTATAAAGGTAAAAAACGCATGGAAGGCCCTGGAGCATTCAGGGAACAAAGACTTCAGTTGGTCTTAAGTATTAAAAGTTACGGAAGCATAGAAACGTTTTATTTGAAAAGAAATTGAAAGCCACTAAAGAACTTTAAACAGGAGAGACATATGATTATTAGTATTTTTGGAAACCTACCTCTAGCAGTAAATGGAGGATTTACTAAAGAAAGACTAGAGATACAGATCAAAAATCTACTCAAATAGATAAGACATGCTGGGAGCCTGAAATGACAGGAGAAATTAGACAAGTGGAGAAGATTTTTTTGTTCTTTTTTTTTTCCTGCTTCTTTCTTTTTCTATTTTTATTTATTTTGGTGGGTGAGAAGATTTTTTTTTAAAAAAAAGAGTTTAACTAATTGGATAGTATGGTGAGGTGGGAAAAATCTAGGATGCTAGGGTATAGATAGCACTGCCATTCGTGGAGAGAAAGATATGGGGGAGGAGTAGATTTTGCAGCACAAATCACGAAGTCAGCTTGGAATCACTTTAGGTTGCTGTGTGATATTTAGGAGTAGGTAGCAGCCTGAATGACACTCAATAGACATCTACAGTGAAGATTTGGGGATCACTGGCACATAGGACTCTGGATTCAATATTCTTTTAAACCAAAGTTTCAGTTTTTTGATTTAATAACTACTACTTCAAATAATTCTAAACCTAAACACAGTGTTCCTTCTTACAGATTGTAAGACTGCAAATTTTGTAAATTTCCATTCATTGTCATTGTTTTACATTTCAGAATTTCAACACAGCATCACATTCTAGTTACTCCCTTATCCCTTACTTTTTAGTTATAACAATGCAGTAGATAAGATTTCTAAACACTTTACATCTGAATTGTAGTATAAAGAAACCTGCAAGCTCAAGGCTAAAGACTGAAAAGTTGACCCTTAGTCACGCTCAAACAGATGACAGAGAATTAAGCTATGATGCTCTGGTATATAAAGAATAAACTTAGCTCCTATGTATCAGCAATGTTACCAGCTATGTATCACCTTTGAGAGAACTGAGAAAATAGCCACTCAAGTCATTTTATGTAGGTCTTAATTCTGTGAAACCTGGTTGGAAATGATTACTTGAGATACATGGAGTGAAGGGCAAATGAAAAATCATTTCTATTTGTTTTTGTCAGTTTTAATCAATCTACTCTTTTTTTTAATACAGATAAATCATAAAAAAATAAGCTTTCTTCTTTCTTAACATCTTCCACAGATGAGAGAATTGATAGGCAAAGAGGAATTCTAGGAATTTGCTAAGCCCAGCCTCAATGTCTTACTCAATGTCTATTTAATTTAATCAATGATCAGAAGTGTACATTTAACAGAAGAAAAGCTTCAGTGAACTCATCAATATGGGCCCACTGACAAGTGACAGACGAAAACAAACTAAAAAAAGCAAACAAAATAAATTCAAGACAGCCTAGACCAATAAGCACAGGAACAGAAAGTTACATAAACTGTAGTACTAAGACAGGATATCACAGCAAATTGAAACAAATGATGTTAATAGTGGTCCTGAAATATCAAGATTTAAATACAGCCTTTAGAAAAGTTAAAAAATATAGCAGTCCTTTCCCACACACCTCAGCAGGAAGAAGGCATCTATTGTTTGAAAAAAAAAATGAAATTTCAGTATTTATATCATGTTCCTTAAAAATATGAAAATTTTCAAAAATAGACAAAATTCTTATGAAAAACTGATATCTTCCTCACAAGAGTCCACAATGATCAAGCTTTTGCCATATTTGTTTCAGTTCTTCCATTTTTCTTTTTTTGAAGCACTTAAAAGTAAATTAAAAGAAGACATACAAATGGCCAACAGACATATGAGAAGATGCTCATCATCACTAAGCATAAGAGAAATGCAAATCAAAACCAGAATGAGATATCACCTCACACCTGTTAGAAGGGCTATTATCAAAAAAACAAGAAAAGAAACAGTGTTGGCGAGGAGGTAGAGAAAAGAGTAGTCTTGTGAACTGCTGGTAGGAATATAAACTGATGCAGCCACTATGGAAAATTGTATGGAGATTCCTCCAAAACGTAATTCCACTTCTGGATATTTATCACAAAGAAAAACACTAACTCAAAAAGATATATGCAACGCCATGCTCATTGCCGCATTATCTACAATAGCCACGATATACAAAATGTACTATATGTATATATACAATGGAATATTATTAGACCATAAAAAAGAAGGAAAACTTGTAATTTGTGACAACATGGATGGATCTTAGTGGAAGAATGGATATACAAAATGTACTATATGTATATATACAATGGAATATTATTAGACCATAAAAAAGAAGGAAAACTTGTAAGACAACATGGATGGATCTTAGGGGCATTATGCTAAGTGAACTAAGTCACACAGAGAAAGACAACTACCATATTATGTCACTTATATGTGAAATCTAAAAACCAAAAAAGAAAACAAACAAAACCCCAAACATATAATACAGATAACAGATTGATGTTATCAGAGGCAGGGGGTGGGGAGTAGGTCAAAAGGTACAAGTTTGAAGTTATAAAATAAATAAGTCATGGGGATGTAATATACAGCATGGTGATTATAGTTAATACTATGTTGTGATTTTTGCTAAGAGAGTAAATCTTAAAAGTTCTCATCACAAAAAAAAAGTATTATGTATGGTGATGGATGGCAACTAGAATTACAATAGCAATCAGTTTGCAATATATACAAATATCAAATAATTGTGTTGTACATCTGAAACTAATATGTTATATGTCAAGTATATTGCAATTAAAAGAGTATAGATATCAAGTCAGTTTTATCCCTACATACTTCAGTATACATTTTTAAAAATGAGAACACTGTTTTTCATAGCCACAATGCCATCATTCGTATTTATGTCCTTAAAAAATCACCATAAAGTCAATGTCTCATCATCTAGACTTTGCTCAAATCAAGGGATACTGTATTTGTTACAGTCTTCTCACCTTTGCTTGTATTCAACAATGTCATTCTTAGTATGATTTATTAACAGGAATGTAGCTGCTCCATCATGATAATCTGAAAATGTAATAACTGTAGAATGCTCAGCCAAATTAACTACTGCTATAATACCTCCAAGCTAGAAAAAAAGAAAAGAAAAATATATTCTCTAATGTGATCATTTTACAAAGAATATTAACTAATGACATTTAATAATGAAATTATTCATAACATAATATTCTTTGATGATTTAGAATGCAACTCAGGATTTTATACTGCATGTCTGGGAAACCATGTTCTCTATAGTATACAGGTGGGTCAAATTCCAGATGTGGTATAGAGTAGGCACTCCAACTAACTTTTTATATAACAAATTGCTTTATGTCTGTTTCCTTTTAGTATTTCCCTTTACACAAAGAAATATTTGCTCATTTTTGGTGAAAGAAAAAAAAATCTTATAAGAGATAATTATTTGATACAATAAAATAAAATTCTAGTTAAGTAATACTATCTTCTCTAAACACACAAAAAATTATTTACCTCATTATCCAGACGCAATAACATACAATTTTCTTGCTTGTTAAAATGTATCTTTTGTGGAGGGCCTTTACTTCCTTCAACTTGAATAAGAAGTTTATTCGAAGCATCCTCAGGCCAAAATGGAATACACTAAAACATATATTACATATATTTATTAAATAAACAACAGATTGTATGATAAAGACTTTCATCATTTTAATAAACCCACCAGAGTAGATTGAAAATAAACTTAAAATAAGTCTCTTTCAACGTTGCTCTGGTTATTGGGTTGCTTATCTAAACAAATATAAACTGTCACATTAGAGAGATTTTAATGGGGTCCAGATATAGAGACGGGTTAAAAAATTAGCAAGTAAGCTGAGCCCAGAGCTAGGAAGCAAGTGATCAGTTTAAAACAAGGGTATGTTCAGTTACTGAAAATCATAACCAGGTTGTGGGCATCATCTGGTAATTAAGCAGCAAAGTACATACAAATGTCAAGTCAGGATATGTATTAAATCCAGAGTCATGAAGTCAAATAAGAGTAAAAGTAAAAGAATTATCCAAAATTCAGAGTAAGAAATAGGCTCAAAATCTTAAGAAACAACCTGGACATCAATAAACTGGGAACCAAACAAAAAGAATAGGAGACAGTCAATATACCTAGAAAAAAAACTGGACAACAGGAGCTAGAAAAAAAAGTAAAGCGCTAAAAGAAAAGGAATGGAGAAGCAAACTTGTCCGGAAGCTATTATGTAAACTGTGTCTCAGTGTGCTAGGGCCCATCAGACTGGTGGCTTTGCGTATTTCAGTGAGACTGTTCATGTGTGATACCTACCACCATTTGACCCTAGAGTCAAGTACCTTAGTTGTTCAAGTCAGTTTTATTCAACCATAAAAGGTATTTAATGGGACTAGACATGGGACATGGTTAAGGCTGTGAGAGGCTTAGAAGGTTCCCACTCAGGACTTCTTGCAATCTCTCAGGAACGTACCTGGAAGAGTCAAAAGAGCACTAATCCAACTATATTTCTCATGAGTAACTGAGAAGACTAAAAATGATGTGCTCTCTGAATATCCACAAGCCTGCTGTTTGCTAGTAGCCTTGCCTTAAAAATGTATATTTTTATGTTTAGTAATATATGCTGTATCTTTTTAAAGTATATGTGCTCCACCTCTTGAGACTAGAGAAAGTACGAACGTACTTGTCTTTTGTAGTGGAAAACAGAGACATAGATAATTTTAACAAATCTATATAGGTAATAATCATGAGTAGGCATCTTAAAGTTGGCCACTATAAGCAAAAATTAAAATGTAAAAATTTAAACTAGCTAAAGTTATCTCAAGAAAAGCTGAAATTGAAAATAAAGGAAACAGAAAGTAAAATAAATTGTTATGCAGTTGTAATTATAATTAACATAAACTAACCGTTGAAAGATAGCTCTGGATTAGGTTTTTTAAAAAGATAAGATCCAACAATGTTATCTGCAATTGACAAATAAACCTAGATATAGAACTGTTGTAAATAAAAGTATGGAAAAAATATACCTAGGAAATATATAAAGCAAAACAAAGCTGGAGTTGTAATCTTTGTATTTAGATATACAGAGAGCTCTACATCTAACAAACCAAGATAGATTTAATGAGCACACATGGAAGGAACATTTGCAAAACTAAGTCATATATTCAGTCAATAAATATTTGTTGAGATCCTACTATGTTTAATCACTATTCAAAACCCTCCTCCAGCTTTCCATTTCACTCAGAGCAAAAGCTAAAATCCTTGCAATGACTCAGAATGTTTCGCGTGATTACCCTTCATCAGTTACACCTTGTTCTCCACTACTTTTCCCTCTTTCACTAATATTGGCCTCTTTTGCTATCCCTCAAACATGCCAAATATTCTCCCACTTTAGGGCACCTGCCTGGTTGATCCTTCTGTTTCTAAGTATATTTCCATATATCTGCTCTGCTGAGTACAACTCCTGTCTAAAAAGCCATGTGTAATTTTTCAGATCAGACCAGCGATTTTACCTGGCAGGCCTCACAGGGAAAAGCTTTCCTCCCCATCCCAGACTAGGTGCACAGCCAGCGCATTGCAGTCTCAAGGACTCGGCTCCCACCTCCAGCTGTGCTTTTACACATATCATCAGCATTCCTACCTCATGCACCTTCATTCAGAGGCCTCCTTATCAGGGCCCTTGGCAGAGGCTTTCCTGAGGAACCTCTGCAAAACTTCTTAATCAAGGAGAGAGGGGGGTATCTTGAATATACTTATTCTCTACTCTGACTCACTGCTCAGTACTTTTCCATTCTAGCCCTCCCCTTTATTCTGCCCCATCCTCCAGGTCCATAAAACTGTAAGAGCCTTTTGTTCAGGGCTCCCGACAGTGACATAACCCCCATGTCTGTACTGATCCACCTGATCCCTGATCAGTGCTGTTCCATAGGAATAATGGAACGGGGGAGTAGGTGCTTTCTCCAGTTTAGCTTCTTGCTTATACTTTCCCAGTAAGGGATTAAAGGTTTTACTGTTACATTCATTTTGGCTTGTTGTCCTATTTAGCTACTCCAACACCTGGCAGCTCAGCTCCAGCTCAGCTGAGCTCCTCACAATTGCTACGGCTCACATTTCCTCCAACTGTGTTCAAATATAACCTCAATGAGTCCTATCCATGACTACCTTCCGTAAAATTATAGCTCACCCTTTGCTTGTTAGAAATCTTAGAATCTCTTTGCCTTATTCCCTTTTCCCCATTAGACATGTCACCTTTAAACACTATATATTTTCCTAATTGATTATGGTGTTATTAATTTAATGTTTCTCTTCCATTCCACTGAAATATAAACTACATGAGGCCAGGGACTTGGTGGTCTTGTTAACAGATGTATCGCAAGGCATATAAGAAGTACACAAAAAATATTTGCTGAAAAAAATGAATTAACAGGCAGACTTGAAAAGGGGGGAACTTCTGGAAACAGAAATATAATTACTCAAACTCAGTTGAAGCTAAATAGCAGTTTAGACATAGTAAAAATTTATCAAAAATATATGTGTAGAATTTATGCAGAATGTAGCAGTTATAAAGATGGAAAATGTAAAATAGGTATTAGGAGACATGGAAGATAGAATATAAAAATCTACAATATGTCTGACTGAAGGCCCAGAGGGAGAAAATGGAAGACTGGAGAGACAATATTAAAGAGATTTATAGCTGCAAATTTTACAGAAAGTGTGAATATATTAATCCACAGATCTAGCAGTAAGGCATATCAAGCTTGATTATAAAAAAGGAACCCACATGTACATAAATAGTATGACTACAGAACATCAAGGAAAATGAGAAGACTGTGAAGGCAGCTAAGAAAAGAAAGCATGCCTCCAAAGAAATAACAGAATCACAACAGAATTTTCAACTAAAATCGGAAGTAAAATCTATAATGTGTTGAGAAAAAAAGAATTTATTACCAAGAAAAATTATCATAAAAGATAACAATAAAAACTTTTATGGATAAACACAGACTGATAGCATTTTCCTCCAAAGCCAGATCTAAAGGAAATTCTAAAGGATGTATTAATACATCAAGAATAATGATCCCAGAAGGATGGCTTAAAAGCAAGAAGGAATAATGAATAAAAATAACAAACACTTCTCTTATAATCTAACATATGTAGAATAAAATTTCTTCAAAAGTAAAATATTGTGTCAACCTTAGGCAGTCCTTCAAAAAGCTCTTATCCAGAAGTCTAACAGCTAAAGATGGAGTAGAACAAGCATCTCACTCTTAAGTCACTACTGCCTACTTAAAATAACTGGCTAAATGTACATATTAAGGCATTCCTGACAGTTTCCCGGAGAGAATAAATCATTTCCTTCTCTTTCCTGCATTTATTCCCTATCTAGTCTTCTACTGTTATAGGTGACTACATTTGGCTAGTAATTGTTAAATGTCTACACCCCTCATCGAGCAATGTACTCCTAGATGGCAAGGTTCGGTTTTTAATAATTAAGTATCTAGAGCTTAGTACAAATAATCAGTAAATGTTGATGGAACTGAAACAAAATGTGGGGGTGGGGGTAAAGAGTTAAAACATTAGTGATTTCAGTTATCTAACATCAAGAAAAATGAAAATCCAAAGAGGTACATTATTGAAATTTATCTACCCACCTGCTCCAAATCAAGGGAGAGCCATTTATTATTTTTCTCTTCAGCCACTGATATACGATATTTGCTTTTGTTTTCAATCATATAAAAAGGGGTAAATGTTACAATTCTGGTAATGTTAAAACTGCTGAGGTCAATAGTGACACCAACCTAAGGAAAAATATATTAACATATCAAAAACTTACATTATCATAACATCCTTATAAAAATTCAGTGGTTAATAAACATAGTTTAAAAGTTTTTTGATGGGCACAGAATGAACTCACTTGATATTCCAATGTCAGGCCTTTACATTTAACAGCTCCATGACTACCAACAGTATCAATTGAAAATTGATCTGACAATTCACTGTCAGTTACCATAAGTTGAACCTAGGAAAAAAATATTTCAAATATATTATAATGTAGGTACCTTTAGAAATTCCTACCCAATTTGATATATTTTTTGCTTTATAGCATAACTAATATTAGACTGTTAATGCATTAAACCTTTCCAATACTAAACTCTAATCTTTTTAACCTTAAACATTTAACAAATGTTATTTTTGTTTCATATTTTATTCTTCAAAATTCTAAAATCTAAAAAGGAGTGATAAACAATAATGAAATTTGAAAAAAACTACATACCTTATTGTTATTAAAAAAGTGCTTTGGCTGAAAAGAAAAGAGAACTGGCTTTTTATAATCAGGAGGATGCTTTCGATGAATTCCATCTGCTTTATATTGTAACATTCGACCAGTTTTATTGACCATCCAATAAGGACTATGAAATGCTATAACTGCTTGGCCAGGATTGTAAGTCATATGGATAGCAATATCTAAATCAGTCTTTTCTATTTCTGTAACGCAGGTGAAATTGATGAAACTAATATCCTGTTGATTAGGTTTTAGATGATATTCACTTTTCCAATCATGATTTAGATAGTCAAGTAATTTTAAATGTAGCTTGGCTTTATCCACTTGTACAGTATAAATCTGAGCTGAATGTCCTTCATTTAGAGTAAAAACTCTATGTTCAATCCCCTGTAATAAAAAAAAAATAGCAATTTTTTTAATGTTTCAGAATATGCCAAAAAATTATATTTAATTCCACATGCTATACAGAATGCTTTTGCAATATACTTGTTAAAGTAAGTTAGAAGACTTACGAGCATATTCAAGTTCTAACTCTGCCATCTATGCAAACTTTTTAAAATGAGTTGAGATTTGAGTTATCGTATTTGTAACATGGTCTAAATGATCAACTTCAAAGGACAAGTGTGAGGATAAAACTAAATTAACAATGCGAAACTCTGCTGGAACTAATAAATGTTACAAAACACTACAGTTAGTAAAATATTTTTAAAAATCTTATAGTGATGTTAGTTTTGAAAAAAATGGAAAATATATGAGAATTGATGGTAATCCAAATAAGCAATCCCTACTAACTCCCATTCTGTATTTTTAACAATCCCTCATCACCCATTTCCAATAATCGTTTATAGCACTGCGTCCTCTGTATCTCTCAAAGCTGTTCATTTCTCTCCACCCACATTTCCCTGTCTTGGTTGATATGTCACTGTGACCTCTCACTTTAAGAGTCTCCTAACTGTTCTTATTTTCTCTAACCTCTTCTCAATACTACAGCTAATCTGTCTTTCTAAAAACTGATCATGTCCTTTGGAATCTAGCAAACAGAATGTGATCCCTAAAAGTATCAAATTAAAAGTTCTATGAGAATGGAACATATATAGATAGTACATCTGGTATCTCACCAGTTTTCCAGCATCTCTAACATGGTTCCTTCCTCTTGTTATAGCATAGGTATCTCTTCATCTTAAGATTTTAAATTACTTAAAGCAAAAATAACTTATTGATACCTGACATGTTAATATTCCACAAAATAATGTAGTAGTGGTGATGGTGTTAGAGGTAAAGAAATGGCATCCATGTGCCTGTCACGCACTGTGCTAAGTCCTTTACATAACACTATCTAATTTGATTTTCCCCATATCCCAATCATGCAAGTTTTATTACTATTCACATTTTACAGATGAGGTCAAATGATTTAGAAAGATAATATAACTTGCCTAAAGACATACAGCTAGTAGGTGAAGGAGCTAGGATTAAATCTCAAATCTGACAGCAAAGTGCAAATTCTTAACCACTATATCTGCCAATCGTAAGGAAAAACAGATATTCTTAAATCAAAGATATGTTAATTTCACTCACCCAAAAAAATCTATCAGAGAAGTATAAACATATAGTAAATCCCAATAACTAATAATTAATAGACTGTCATAAAAATAACAGACTAAATGAAGAACTCTTTCTTATATTTGACGAGCATGGCAAATGGAATATTAAAAGCTTAAGATAGAGAGATTCCTGTTATAACAGGAAGGAAGCAGACATAATTTATTAAAACACTGTATTTAAAAGAAAAAGCATCTTTATAGGACATGAAACCCTTTTAGAGAACTAGCATGAGGATAATATAATGTAGCAGGGTTTTTTTCCCATTTAAGTTTAGTACTTCAATATTATTTTAATACTAAGTCTTACACTTATTTCAAAAGTTGATATCCATCTTTTTAATATCTGATACATGAAATATACAGGCACAGAAAAGTTTGAAAAATATATATTCTAAAACTGAAATATTTTTATCTGTAGTGCTACTACCTTCAAAGACAATTCTTGTTATCTCTATTTTCTAAATTTTCTAAAAGGAATATATATTACCTTCATAAATTATTTTTAAAATGACATCACATTTGTGTGTAATTTATATTCAACTCAGTAACCAGATTTATAAGGTAAATCAGTGGAAAATATTTTTTTAAATCCTCTTTTTATACAACGTGATTGAAACATTTCTTTTCTATTTGAAGTATTACCCATCACTAGTACTGTACTTTTTATTAGAACGTTTATTAGAACTTTTCTTCTATTGTTCATAATTTTAAATAACTAAAGCTATAAAACCAAAGACATAAAAACATTAAAAAAAATCTAGAATACCTCTATATAATAAGCAATTTTGTAAGGAAGAAGATTTCGGAGTAGGATAGGTGGCCACAAATGCATTATGTATGGTAAGTCCCAACCATCTTCTGAATATACTGACAGAGATGTCAAGTTATCTTTTTCTGGGACAACATTAATGATAAATGGTTTCTTGGAAGGGTTTATAGGTCTACATTTCCTTTTTAGAAAAGTGCCGTCATTTTTTATAATTTCTTCAAAGTCAATTCCTTCACACATTTGATAGTCCTCGCCTTCTGGCTTCAGAGAAAGGAGTGATCTGCACAAAAGATTAAACAATATGCTTAATCTTGGTTACAGCTTAAAACAATGAGATTACCTCTGCACAAAAGATTAAACAATATGCTTAATCTTGGTTACAGCTTAAAACAATGAGATTACCTCTCTCCATACTATTGTAATACATTTTTTAAAACTTAAAGTTTATTGTGGTAACAACTGTTAGCAAAGTTACATAGATTTCAGGTATACGATTCTGTAACACATCATCTACATATCACATTGTGTGTTCACCACCCAGAGTCAGTTCTCTTTCCATCAGCATATATTTGATCCCCTTTACCCTCATCTACCACCCCCGTCACCCCTTATCCTCTGGTAACCACTAAACTATTGTCTGTGTCTACGAGTTTTGTTTCTTCATTGGTTTTTCTTGTTCTTTTGTTGTTTTCAGTTCATATGCCACATATCAGTGAAATCATATGGTTCTCGACTTTTTGTCTGACTTATTTCGCTTAGCATTATAATCTCAAGATCCATCCATGAGCAAATGGCACTATTTCATCTTTTCTTATGGCAGAGTAGTATTCCATTGTGTATATATACCACAATACATTTTTATATTTTCACACTCTTCTTAGAGATAGGTAAGATAGATATTTTCATGTTAACATTCTGGAAACTAATCAATTTATGTGGCTCTTAAGAGAACATTTTTCTTACAAACGTACTGTTTTAAATGTACATTTACAATTTAACTATGTATGGTGTTATATAGGTACCAGACTTATCGGGATGATCACTTCATAAAGTATATAAATATCTAATCATTAAGTTGCACACTGAAACTAATATAATAGTCTATGTCAACTGTAATTGAAAAATAAATTGAAAAAAGTGTGTTTACAAGATAATTTGTTTCTTACATTAAATACATAATGCTGTAGGTCATATATGCAAAGCAAATATATACTATTATCTGTGACTTGTACATTTAACTAAAGAATGTTGGCTTTCCTGGATATGTGGTCCTAATAGGAAGAACATGTCACAACCGAGTTCATGAACTTAGTATTTCTATTGAAAAAATCAATCACTAGCTTTTCAAGATTAATGAAATGAAAGCTATCAATAGATACATTATTGAAACGTTGGGCACAGTTGCAGAAGTGGCTGCAAGAATGTAGTGTCAAAATCACTAGGCATCATATACAATTAATCCATGTATTTAAATACCACATTCTTTGTTTACATTTCAACTAGATTTTAGGTTTAATAATTTTTTAAACCTAAGCTATATAAACACTTAAGAAATATTTTTATACTTGTAAAACTAAAGAATAATTGTGACTCTATCCCTTTCAGATGAACAACTGTCAATAATATCTCCATCCCTGATTATTTTCCTAAGCTCTAGTCCTAAAATCGTAAATATCTACTATATAATTCTGTAACGATGTCTGATAGTACCTTAAATTTGCTATATTGAACTCTGAACCATTCATACCCACTTCTTTGTGTGTCCTTTTCAAGGAAATTCCAGTTACTGGCACTATGGACTATGAAATATTAGTTTTCCTTCTCTCCTGACACACACACAAATAAAGTGATCTGTCAAATCAGTTATAAGATTTAGTCCATTCTAATTCTACATTCTCTCTGTAATTTTCATTCTTCTAATACTTAAAAATAAAAAGTTAATTTTCTCTAAATTAAACTAATGCCGATACACTCACCCAGATTATCAAAATATTTACTGGACCCATTATTTACTAAAGGGCAAACTGAAAATGAACAAGCAAGGAAGTCATTCTTGACTCTTCAAAAGTTCCCAATCAGGTAGGTAATGGAATGCTAAAAGATAACTACTGCAGTCTGATATGTGCCAAAAAACAGATATACACAACAGACTGAGGGCATGAAAGTACGGTTAACTCTTTCTTTGGCTGCAGAGTGTTTTGCAGAAGTGACAATTTTCCCAACAAGCTTTCTTCTAAAGAAAAGACTTGAATTAGAAAAATATTCAACGTTAAGGTAAAATTTAAGAAATTAATGAGAAAACAGGAAAGAAAGATGATTAATGGCAAGAGGTTCTGGATGAGAAGAGCTGATAGAGTGAATGGTCTTGAAACAGAACACCAAACGTTCTGAGAGAAAGGAAGAAACAGGTGACATTAAAATATGAAGATAAAAACTATATAAAAGGGGGCAAAAAAGTGAGGGAGTAACAACCTCAGTGTGAACTTACATTATCTTTCAAATTTCACCTTCCAATATGGACACTACATACACTCCAATCGAATCACATCTATTCTTTACAGACCGATACAAACCCTGTGTTTTCATGCCTCCTCATTTTGTTCATGCAATTCCTTGCACTTAAGAATGCCCTTCCCCGCTAATTTCCACATTACTATATTTCACCTATAATTCATGTAACTTGCCCAGGAGTCAATCATTAATCGCTTCTTTGTTTTCCAGTTTTTTTGCCGCGATAACTCTGTAATTCTACAACCTACTGTTTTCTAAGTTTTGTATTTACATAATAAATATATCAATCTCCCACGGGGTATAGCCTGGCCAATTCATCCTGGTATCCTACAGTAGTAACTTACACACAACAAAAACGTGATAAACATTTGTCACATGAAGTAAATTTAAGAATCAGTAAATTCTGTAGGTAAAAATAGCTCTTTGTTAATTTAAGACCTCATAGCTTTACAAAAAAATTTTTTTCTACCCCCATGCTCTTTGCTTATATTAATGATCGCTAAGCACGTACGAGTATACACATATTATTGGTTCTTAAATCATTTCATCATCACCAAAGCAAAGGGTGAGAGAGGCTCTCAGCTAGTGAACACACCCACACACACTCGGATTACTCCTGAAGTAGAGGTGGCTGCCATGAGTGCAGTGCAGACCTGTGTGAAGTACTAAGCAGGGAGGCACCATTCACAAAAGCTGCAGTGTGAATGGACCCTCTGGAGGTGCATAGTGCAGTGACCCTCAGTGCTTCCAAGTACCAGGATTTGAATCCCTGTTTGTGTAATTCGACAGTTTGTGCTTCACTTTGGTTAAGATCATCCAATCAATCCCTCTTGTCCTATATATGTGTTGTTAAAGGATAAATTTCAAAAGTGGGTAAAATCATGATTTCGATATAGATATAAAAAGAATAAGTGTTAAAGATTTTCTTTTAACTCAATTAAACAGAGGGAACTGGTAAGATGTTACAGCTAATCAAAGAGAACATCCTTAAAACAGACACATTTATAAATCAGGAATACTGAAATGAATGTGCAAATGAAAGCAGAGCCGGCTTTTCCACAGCAGAAGGGAGTCAATTGAACCTCCCAGAATATGAAGTATACCTACATCTAAAAACTGAATTAGAAGAGCATTGAATGTGCAAACCAAGCTGGTTAGTCACTAATAATTCTAATAAAAATTAACTTCCATGTGGCAAATATTTATCCTTGAACAAAAAAGTGTAAAAATACTCTAATGGCCTAACTGTTCTATGAACAGAGTTACGAAGCATATAGCAGTAATTTATTAAAACAAAGCAGAATGCCCCTCACATTTATTACCAAAGACAAAATGAAGTTAAAGTTCTTCAGAGAAAATTTTTAAACATACCTTACATGCTATCTTTAGTCTTATAACCCACCAAAAATCCTTTCAAGAATAAGGTCGTGTACTGTACACAATGATTTTGTTATCTCAATATAACTCTCTCTCAGCAACTTTGAACTAAGCAATAAAATACTAGGGTTAGAAGTCTAAACAATAACAACCTCATTAGGGTGAGCAGATCTAATTAATACCTGAAAGTATGTGCATAAAACTGCTAGATAGTCTTCTAAAGACTAGGGATCCAATTTTGAACTCCTAGGTATGGAACTCCTAGGTATGGGTCACAATGAATATAGGCAGGGGATATTTAAACACTGCTTGTAGTGTTGCCTCCATCCTTCTGCACAATAGGTCTAAGGGTCCAGGCACAGTGCATGTTCTGAATGATACCTTAGCCAAACTACGATACTTATCCTGAGGAAGGTGGTTTTACTCTCTAATAGAGTTTATTCTACTTTTCTCCTTGTTTCAAATTTTCAACTCCAAATTAAATATCCTGAAAAATAATACTTATTTGTTATGATATTAAACCTATAATTATGAGACTAGCCCATCATTAGTATTTTGTTACAATTTTGATAATCCTTTCTTAATAAATACAAGATTTTACATCAAGTTTAATCAAATTACTTTAGATATTTAAGACTGATTAAAAGTCTATCACTAAACAATTCACAGATAAATGTATAATAAAAGATAAAATATTTTATGTTTTCTAAAGGAATTTCAAAAAAAATTCTATTATAAAACCTTTCAAAAGTAAAAATCACTTCATAATAGTGCTTATAAATCCAGAAGCAACCAATCATGCTCAATTATTTTTAAAAAAATCATGAATATATGTGATTATGGTTATGGCCATAAGCAAGCATGTAATAATTATATTTACTACTAAATATGAATTAAATACATTAAATTAATGTTTATCTAAACAAACCTCTAAGTGACCTGAAACTTAAGTTAGATGAGGTGAAATATTAACAGGATAGATTTGATTTAAGTTTTATAATTTAAAGACAGATATCCCTACCAATCAGAAACTAAGAATTTTCTAAGAGACCTTAGAGCAAACAAAAAGATAAAGAAAAAAAAAATCACCGGTAAGATGCTAGTGGTACGTTAAATTCATTTCCAGGTGAAACCGTTCCCAATAAAGTATCTCCATCATAAACAAAAAGTGGGATTGAAAAGTGATTTTTAATCTGGGAAAAAAACAAAAACAAATAATATTTAGTATCATTAATCTAGGAATCTAAAGACAGTAAAAAGATATTCCATCTAAATATCTCAGCAAAGCAACTATCAGACAATATTTATCTTGCACATATAAATTAGAAAAGAAACAAACATGCAATTATTTATCCTAAAAAATACAAGAAAAGTTTCCACAGTTTTATAGAACAGGAATCTCAAAAACAAAACTTTAAAAATCCTAGAAGAAAATAAGGTTATATATTCTTGACCTTGAGATAAGGAATAACTTCTTCTTTATAACAGAATAGTAGAAAAAATTCATAGGAAAAAATATTACTCAAAATGTTAAATGTCTATATGACAAAGTGAAAAACAAGCCATCAGCTGGGAAATGCCTACCTTTTTACACATTGTATGCTACTCATTGGATGAGATACCCTCCATACACTGTATCTCATCCAATGAGTACCATACAACAGTGACATAAAAAGTAACATAATTTTGATTATTACATATTATCAGATAAACCTCCAAACGCATTTACCATTGGATGGATTAAAACAGACTAGTTAGTAAAACCATTTCCTTATCTTTCTGTATCTTATTAAAATCTTTCTATTTAAAAACATCATAGCAAAATATAAAACATGCTGAGTAAGAACTAAGAATTGATAACTGGATGGTCTTAGATACACTGTATTTTATTTCTAGATATCCTGTTTGCTCCACCTATTTGAAGCAACAGACATACATTTTCATTTCTACAACTAATACCTATGAGAAATTTAAAATTAATGTTTAAGTATTTAAGGAAATTTTAAAAATCAACAAGGAGGATTGCCCAACAGTCATCTTTTAAAACAGTTAATTACAAATCATAAATGAAAGAAAAGGAACTTCTGTTTTCAGCCATGATGCAATAACAGGGACCAGATATACCTTCCCAACCTAAACAATTAAAACACGGGGGGAAAATACACATTAAACAATTACTTGCAGGCACTGGGTGAAAGGCAGCACAGGAATGAAAAAAAAAATGCATTAAGTTGCTCCAGCTCACTGCCTGAAGAGTTTCTAGACTCTATGGGGGAGGAGAAGGCAAACAAAGCCAAGTCTGCCTGAGTTGAAGAGAGATCTGAGAATTTAGCGAAGCCCGTGTGACTTAAACTCAGCACATTTTATGAGAGGCGAGAGCTGCATGGAAAAGTGAGAGTTGCAGAGATGGAATTCCTGATATTTGAGAGTGTCCCCTATTCCCAAGACTTGAGTTCAGCACTGATCAGCACATGGACAGGAGTAAACTATTTAAGGCTCGGTAAAGATACACCTAAAGGGGGCAGGCAGAACAATCTCTGGTGCTGACACATAGATCGTTTTCTCATCAGCCAAAGTGGTAAAATCTTGTTTAGTACGGAAGGTATTGGTTGTTGTACCTTTCAAGTAGGGCAAAATTAGCTCTGGACTTCTCGAGTCCCACCTGAAAAGTTTAAAAATCAGGACTGAAAGAATCACTTGCCAATTCACATAACTGTATTGGAGAACAAAGATCAAGACTACATAAAGGAATATAAGATATATAAAACATCCAAAAGGTAGAATTCACAATTTTAGACATCCAATAAAAAACTATTAGGCACACAAAAAATTAAAAAATGACCCATAATAAAATAAAAATGAGTAAAATGAAACAAATCAGAAATAAATACACGTGATAGAATCAGTAGACAAGGGCATTAAAACATTTATATAACTATATTCAATATGTTCAGAAGTTAGGGGACAGAGGATAGTAATAAGAGACATGGAAAATATAAATAAAAATGAAAGTTGAATACCTAGAGATAAAAATACATGGGATAGAATTTAAGAGAAGATTGAACATTGAAAAAGAAAAGTAAGCTTCAAGACATGACAACAGAAACTATCAAAACAGAAATACAAGGATGAAAAAACTGAAAGAAAAAACAAACAGATCATTAGTGAGCTGTGGGACAAGTTTAAAAACACTCTCATATATTTACCTAACAGCAGTTCCTGAAAAAGAGAAAACAGGGAGAAGACAGAAAAAATAATATTTAAAGAAAAAAGTGGCAAAAAAATCTTTCTAAAGTTAATGAAAACTATAAATCCACAGATTCAAGGAGCTTAATAAACCCAAGTACAAGAAACATGAAGTAAACTACATTAAGATTCATCAAAACCAAATTGCTTAAAACCAGTGATAAAGGGGGAAAAAATCTTAAAAGCATAGAAAGAAAATACCAACATTTTCATTAAAAAGCAAAGATAAGAAATGCAGACTTTGGTCAGAAACAATGTAATCCAATCAACAGTGGAACAACATCTTAAAAGTATAGAAAACAATAAGCTATCAATCTAGATTTCTACACCCAGTGAAAATAACTTAAAACATAAAAGTGAAATAAAAATGGAAATAATTCATGGACAAATTTCATAAAAGATACAAAATTGCTAGAAGAGGTCGCTTAAGAGGTAACAGATAACCGGAATAGTCCTTAACCACCATGAAATAAAGTGAAACGGTGGTAAAAACCTTCCCATAAGGAGAACATTACAAGAAATCTCTAGACCAATATCCCTCATGAACATAAGTGCAAAAATTCTGAACATGATTTCAGCAAGTCATTCCAAAAATGCATTAAAAAGTTAATAATGCTTCATGACAAAATGAGATTATTTTGGTAATGCAAGGTTGATTTAACATTTAAAAATCAATCAAATGTTATATAACAATTAAAAATCAATGTAGTTCACCATATTAACAATATTTTGTTTAAAAGATTATCTCAATAGACACAGAAAATCATTTGACAAAATCCAACATCCATTCCTGATTAAAAACTCTCAGCAAACTAGGAAGAGAAGGGAGCATTTTCAACCTGAGAAAGGGCATCTACAAAAAAACAACTCAAAACATACTTTAATGGTCAAAGAGTGAATACTTTCCTTCAAAGATTGAGAACTGGGCAAAAACATCTGATTTTATGATTCCTATTCAAATTGTACTGGAGGTTCTAGCTAGTGCAATAGGCAAGACAAAATAATGCAATCCAGGTTGGAAAGGAAAAAGTAAAAATGTCTTTACAGACATTGTAACTATATCAATAAAAAAGCTACTAGAACTAAAAAGTGCATGTAGAAAGGTTGCATAAGTTAACATAAAAACCAACTGTACTTCCACTAGCAATGAAAAATCAGAAATTAATATGTAAAAATGTTAATTTTATACACATTTTTGAACAAAAATTGAAAACCTGAGTCTAAAATTTAATAGAAATGGGAAGGACTGAGAATAGCCCTAAAGACTTCCAAAAAGAACAACGTGGAACAACTTATACTACCTGATTTCAAAACTCAGGACAAAGTCTAATTAAGACAGTGTGGCACTGGCATGAAGATAAACAGATCAATGAACAGAATACAGTTCAGAAATACACCCACACCAATATGGTCAATTTATTTTTGACAAAAGTATCAAGTCAATTTAATGGGAAAAGGATAAGTTTGGTTGGAACTGATTAGCCATATGGAAAAAAAAATGAACCTCAACCGTTATCTCACATCATAGACAAAGATTCATTCAAAATGGTTATGTGGTATATCCATATAATACATTAATACTCAATAACAAGACATAACTACATGTAATAACACTAATACACAAAAGTTGATACATACAAAACCATGCCGAGTGAAAGAAGACTCCATTTTATACTGTCTTCCATTTATATAAAATTCTACACGTGTAACTAATGTACAATGAGAACATATCAGTGGATGCCTGGAAATGGGGAAGTTATGGAGAGAGGAAACTTTTGGGGGAGATAAATATGTTCATTACCTTGAGTATGATGAAGATTTCATAGGTGTATTTTTATGTCAAAACTCATCCATTTTACATATATACACTTTATTGAATATCAATTTTACCTCAAAAACGCTATAAAAATTTTCTCTCACTATATTCTGTAATTAAAACCAAAGGATATATATATATATATATATATATATATATATATATATATATATATATACACACACACACACATACTACAAAAACCTAAAACAAAATATTGATGAGCTGGTTATTTATTTATTTTTATTTTTTACAAAATAATACTCCAAAATGATTTTACAAAAATAGTCCTATAAAAAATTATGAGAAGTATATTTAACAAAATCCTGTCACTGCTCATATTAGAGCAGTACAATTACTGGTAATGAATCGTTTTGATATTAGCTGTATTTCTATTATAATTCGTATTCCTTCTGTAGTAATTTGCTTTAGTTTAGTTTTGCTTTTTTTATTAGCCCGTAAATATAAAAGGAATATTTCCTACCTGCACTGGGGAGCGAACTGTTACCTTCTTACTTCCTTCCACTGTATCAATTTGACAAACAATAGATCTTTCAACTCCAGACTCTCTGTGTCTTACAGTGTACAGTCGTCGTCCCACTTTTGTTAAAGGAATTTTATCAGCAGTAGAGTGATTAGCAGGTGCTAAATTGAACACACATGTTTGAAATTTTTATAAATTATCATATATTAATTTTAAATAGATGTTAAATATCAGAAACATGATTTCTTAAAATTATGAATAATAGTCACTCAAGTCTTTGGATTTAAGACTACACAAAGGGATTATACAAAATGTATTTCTTTGTATAGATATAATGTATACAAAGGGATATTTTGAGAAACCACAATGTATTTCCACAGCATTCATCTAAAACCTTCAAACCTTTTTACCAAACAAAATTTTTATTGGAAAAAAAAAGTATCATTCAGTACTTTGATCTAAGACAACACTACTTATGAACAAAAAGGTTTCATAAACATTTTAAAAATAACTAATGAGAGGAATTATTATAACATGCAAAAACACTGATCTCTTGATTTGCTGTTATAATAACCAAAGCCTAATACCCACAGGCATTCATTAGCAATTAACAGTGTAGCTGCAGTTTTTTGGTTTTTAATTTTTCATTGACACTTTGCAATATGTAGGATTTGATAAGCAAAATTTCATATACATTTATCTAATATACATACATATACTGTATTGGGGGATGAGTTACTTATTTACATAAATCCTTCTAGCCCACTGCATAAAAATATTAGTTCAAACCCCAATAAGAGTTAAAACTGATGAGAACAATTCACTGACAATGCTGGGACAACACCTGAAATCTAGCCATTGTTGTGTATCTTTTCCTGACTGACTAGGAGAAAACACCAGCTTTTAGTTTTGGTATTTTTACCCCATGTCTATCTAATTAACCTTTCAAATGTCCTCCTCCATAACTATTTAAATGTCAGAATATCAGAAAGTGGTGTGGGTAAGGCATCGGTACTATTTAACTTCACATTGAGTAGATACTATGATAATTTAAGAATTGATTTACTTTCACCTCTCATGAAAATAAAAAATTTCTGGGAAGCATTAAGGACAAAAAAAAAATCCACCTTAATAGGCAGAACATAAAAACCATTTATAAACACAAAAAACATTACAAGCTGCCATTTCCATAAATTCAAAACTTATTGTGAATTTAGTCAGCTACCTTGGTAGAATACTACTGAGTTATATCAAAGGTAGTTAAAACAACAACCAATAGATAATAGTTTGTAAAAGCTTAGATCTAATATTTTTCTTCCCAAAAACATAAAGCAGTAAATTGTCATGCTCTAAATAAAGTAGTGAATAAAGAAAGTTAAAATTGGCATACAAAAATATAGTAACAAGAGCAACCAAAGCCCAGCAAAAGAAGAAACAAAATTCCCAACCTGTTAGGAATGAGATTAAAAAACAACAACAACAACACATTTAAGATACCACAAATGAATAAAGTGGGATGTAAAATATAACTGAAAAAAAAAATTAAAGCCTAGGGAGGTAATTGATCACTTACTAAGGAGAATGAAGAAAAGTTTGCTGCTTAAGCTGGTCATTGCACTGAAATGATCATTGTCTTTAGTTCCAACATAATCCATATTTAAACTCTCCTCATTTTTCAATACATATGATTTTGCCATTGGAACGTTGAGTACACAGAAAGCATCACTTGGTGAAACAGAGATAGTAAGTCCAAGAGAATTTAAAATCATAAATGGTGCTAGATCCCTTATGAAGACAGCTGAAGATCCAGTGGCAGCTTCTGTAAATGCCTAATAAGGAAGAGTTGTCATAAATAAAATACAATGAAATGTGGAAAACGAAATGACAGGCAGAACACTAACAAGCATATGACAATTAATAAAAAAAAAAAAAAACTTTATTCAATAAAAGGATTAACTCAGACTAGTACAGCAGCATTTAAAGTTTCAAATGTCTTTTCTTACCTTGACTAAATTATTTAACATTACAAGACCACATTTGGATAATGTAATGTTTAGTTGGTCTTTTGAATAGAAACTGATAACAGTTTTATATTCTGGCACTTTGTAATCTTCTTCTTCAGTATCTGACTCAACAATGGCCCTTTTTGCTTTCTTTTTCATCTAAAATGACATACAAATTATAGAAATGTAAGGAAAATGTGTTCCTAAGAGCACCACATAACTCATTTTGCAAAGGAAAAACAAACTTCAGACAAATCCCAACATGAGAGAGAGCAAAAATATTTATCAGTTCCACTGCCTTACTGGAATTGCTTGAACACCAGCCAACTAAGGTCACACAGAACAGGGACAGTATTAGAAGAAAAGTTATTCTCATCCTCGGTGATACCAAAATGAAAGACACATTTTAGAAGAAAAGAAACCTAAATTACATCAGAATGAAAATGAAAAGCACATACTTCACAGCACAGGGAAATTCAGAGCAAGAAAAGTCACAGTCTACTGGTCATGCTATAAATAAAAACCAGAAAACCAAAGGCTCAACAAATCCAACAATGGTTGCAGAACAGTGCCACTGGAACCTAGGACTCATGAGAATCAATACCATCTATCTCTTTTTAGGATTTACAGATCCACTGCCCACGTATATTCTGACCTAAAAACCATCAAATAAGTTCCTTTATCTAATCCTTTATCTGAAATATGTGGAAAATCAAATGTAGTGAATATAAAAAGCTGGACATGCCAAGCTAGTCACCTTTGTTGTTACTTTAATTGGCTTTAACCCACTGAAAATCTGTCTGCATGTTGACTGAGTCTTCCTTAGGTTGGAGATATGCTAGTAATTCTGCAGTCTCCTGCTTCAGAAGCATAATTTCATCCATCTAAGAGTTCTGATTCTTATGATTACAATATATTACAAGCAAATAATATTTTTTTTCTATATACACACCCTTCAGCAGACAAAGGAAACCTAGGATAAACAACTTACAAGATGCTAGTGGCATTTTAATATTAAGTGGTGACTCTACAGCCAGAATTGCAGGCTACACACCCCTTCCACTTAAAAGGTATTATTACTTTAGTGAAGTTCCTTAACCTCCCTATTTATTCTCCATGCTCTCACATGTTAAAATAGTGAAAGACTGTATCTTCTTCAGACTGTTGTTTTAAAGCAAGAGTACATGATTTAGAACAGTGTCTAGTATATAATCTTACATAATTATTTGTCTTAGAAAAAGCATAGGAAGCATTGGCCTTGGATTTAAAATTACAATTAGAGGTCAAACAGGAAAGCATGCAGCAAAACTCATAATGAGAAAACTTGAAACTTTGTTGTGATTAAAATCAATGTATTTCATGTGGCATAGATATCTTCAAGTTTTGAAAAAATTTTCAGACTTTATACCTTGATTCCAAGATTCCATGGTCTAAAATCCTCAGTCTGATCAATTTCTAAGGGTTCAAGCAAAGGCTCCCATACACCAAACATTTCATTATAATAATGAACCTATAGAGAAAATTTAGAATTTTTTTTTAATAAGGCATTCTGGTATTTGCTATAATAATCTTCCATGCAGTTTCCTACTATCATTACTTTTGGCTGTGCTATTTCTTCTATGTGAAAACTGTACTATGTGCCATTCATTTGTTTCCTACACATACTCCCTCAGCACTTTCCTCACTTGGCTAACTTCGTAGTTTAGTCTTCAGAATTTAATCCAGATAAAAACTCTCTTTTAAATCATCTTTGGTTTCCAGACTGGACTAAACATCGAAAACTGTGATCATTTATCATGTATCATTGACATTTTTTAACATATCTGCCTACCTCTACCGACTTCAAAAACCTTTGAAGGCTAGTTAACATAGGATTGAATGAGCATTTATTTATTTGAATTCTCTGAACTTTGTGGGTATCCTATATCGAACCCTCTGTAAAATATACAGAATTCTAACCAGAATTTGAGTATGTGGAATCTAGTCAGTCATTTCTATCTGTATTGATATATAACTGTAGCAACACAAATATAATAGCTTATAAATATTCATATTTGATAAAAAGTAGATTAAATTAGTTTCCACTAGACACAAAATAATTCAAACCAAAGTAACTCTGGGAATGATTCTATATAGATAAACTCTGAAGCAAAATATATGTTGGCTCAAAGCAAACATCTTTCACATAAGATGCTTTCATATAAAGTACTTAATGGATTCTCACTAGAGTATAAAGATTCTGCATTATATAAAAGTACAAGAGATATCCTTCTAATTCTTTATATTACTCTTTTAGAACAGATTCAGAAATGTCTATTATCCTTTTAAAGGAAAAAGGTATTCAATTTAATTCTTAAAAATAAAAATTTTGAATCTAATCAACAACTGTCTATTAATATATTAAGTTAATAAAATCAATTGAAATATAAACTTAATGTAGATAATTACTCTAAAGGTAATGTACAGCAGGTTCTCAAATAACATTGTTTCATTCAACATTGTTTTAACATTGATGAGATATTGTAGGAATTTAACTCTTATTCATATCAGCATATGGTAAAATTGATTTTGTTGTATGTCGTTTTTCTTAGTCACAGAACCTATCAATGATGTTAAGTGAAGACTTACTGTACACATAAAAACTACAAGGCGTGATCAAAATATACAGTGAATATTTAAATTAAAAGAAATTATTATAGTAAAAGACACATTGCCATTAATTCCCCTCAAAATACTCCGCCCCCCCCCCTTGCTTTGAACACACTTATCCCATGATTTTTGCCACTTTCTGAAGTAGTTCTGGAAGTCCTCTTTCATGGGTGTCTTTAGTTGCCCTGTTGTGGCTGTCTTGATGTCCTGAATCGATTCAAAACGTTTTCCTTTCATGATCATTTTGACTTTGGGGAACAGCCAGATGTTGCATGGTGCCAGATCTGGGGAATAAGGTGGATGAGGACACACCATAATGTTTTTATGTGACAGAAATTCCCAGACCAGAAATGAGGTGTGACATGGAGTGTTGTCATGGTGAAGGATGAAGTAAAGACACCCATAAAAGAGGACTTCCAGAACTGCTTCAGAAAGTGGCAAGAACGATGGGATAAGTATATTTGAAGTGAGGGGAAGTATTTTGAGGGGGATTGATAGCAATGTATCTTTTACTGTAATAATTTTTTTAAATTTAAACATTCACAATATTTTTATATCACACCTTATATATCAGTCATAAATTTCTAAACTTTCTTCCAAAAGTTTTGTGAGCCAACATATTTACATTAAGCTTAATTTACATATTTAAATATGATTCCCAAAATATCCCATGTGTAGCATTATTTGTTATAAAATCTGGAAAAAATACTATATTGCTTACTTCTAGCTCAAGCTGACAGTGGAGATTTATGAGGGAACTCCAGTTTTTGCCTTCCCCTAAAAAACTTGATTTTGCCAAAAGCATAGGCACTGTTCTATGACCAATTCCAGCCTCAAGAACTATGAAAATAGAATCAATGTTCATTTTTATTTTCTCTCCTTTGGGTACCAATTCAGTTGTGGGAGCTATGTTTTCAACTTCATTTGGTTCTTCAAGAAACCACATTTTTAAATTCTTTGTATCCTTCTTCTCCCATAAATGTGCTGTAGAAGAAGCAGTTTCTTGTGTGGTGGTTTCCTTATTTGTATAAAGTGCTGAAGTTATGATAATCACAGTATTTATGATAACTGGTGAAACCTAAGGAGAAAAATGTAAACTAATAAAAAATCTACTCATACCACTTTTAAAAATACATACAAAAAGTTAAATATATTTGATGAAGGACAAATAATACTGAAGTAATCATTATTACCCTGAAATAGCAGATACAATTTGTTGCCTACAAGTTTGATTTTTATAACTAATTTCAATTGTTAAGATATTTACATGAATCTTGTAGATATTAAGCTAATCAAGTGTAATTTCAACTACACATACTATAGGGATGTTACATAACAACAGATGCAATCAAATGCCAATAATAGAATACTATATAACATTCATTACAAAAATATATGTTAAATAATAACAAGTTTTAAGAAATGTGTCATACAGATTTTTAAAGCTAGCTTCTTTTTTTTAACAATTAAAAGACTTGCTATAATGATTGCTATCTCTAAATTTTATTAATTTTTTAAAATTAAAGAGCTAAATGACTGACTACATTTGAACTTACCTTTAGTGTCAGAGATTTTACTGATATATCAATCACTTGTGGATCTGTACCTAGCTGCGTAGCTTGATAGAACAAATCACAGGGCTGCAAAACCTGAGAAAAAAAACCAATACCACTAAATTAATATTGTTCTTAAAATAGTTTTACTTAAAGACTTAGTAATAGCTAATTATTAATATGCTAAATAAACTAGTCAAAACTGTTGAAAAAATAAGTGACTCAATAACAATTATCTTCGTTAGCACTTGCTCATTACTTATAATAGAAAGTATTAATATCAGCAACAATATTAATAAAACAAAATAAGTAGGATTTCATAAATATATGAAAAACCCATAAAACTTGTATTATGTATTTTATTTTACTAAAATAAAAATTTAGCATGGTATTTTTTCATTATAAAATTACAATGAAATAAATTAATCTACACAGGAAAAGTTACAAAAGATGGGATGAAAAAATACATTATACTTACTAAATAATTCTTAATGTAATGATAAATTAACAGAGTTTTCTCTAACTGGTAAGCAGGATTTTGCACGTAGTACCCAGGGACTCATATTCCTCCCAAACACAAAATACATTCATCTCCTCCTAAGGTTCCTAACAGTCTCATCCCATTATAATCCAAAATCCAAAATTACAGTACCCAAATCTGTATCTCATCTGTATTTCTCATTGACTCAAAAATCCAAAATGTCACCTATCTCTTACCAGCTCAAAGTCTAAAATTAAATCAGGTCCAGATGCTAATGAAATTCCTGGGTATAATCTGTTAAGTAGAGATACTAGGGCAGTCAGTGGTCAGGCATCTACACAATCTATGAAGTGATCCCCCGGTAAGTCCAGTACTCATCTGGCACCCTAATCTTAATGATTATATTCCCCATACTGTATTTCACATCAGCCAGGGACCACTTTTGACTGCCATTTTAGAAAATCTAACATCAATAAAAATATTAGTACAGGTCACAAGTTTAGGAAAGTTATACAATAAATTCATGAAAAAAGCTGATAACCATTTACAATAGATACGTAATAAGTTAAATATCTTGATAAGGATTTAGCCTTTTTTA
The DNA here is from genome assembly GCF_004115265.2 of Rhinolophus ferrumequinum. Classification (NCBI taxonomy): domain Eukaryota; kingdom Metazoa; phylum Chordata; class Mammalia; order Chiroptera; family Rhinolophidae; genus Rhinolophus; species Rhinolophus ferrumequinum. The sequence continues at coordinate 42,134,390 of NC_046295.1, read as the reverse complement.
GAATTTAGAAATTTACTCAAAAATTATAATAAAATCCTAATGGGTGAAACAAACTCAGACAAATGTATACTCTACAAGAAGCAGATGAGAGTATCTCATCTGTCACGACTTTTAAAAATTTGGGGTCATATATCCTTTGAAAATTAAATTCTCATAGAAGAAAACACACATACAGTAAGTCCTCACTTAATGTTTTTGATAGGTTCTGCAACTTTAAGTAAAACGATGAAACCAATTTTACCATAGGCTAATTGATATAAACAAGAGTTAAGTTCCTATGGCATCTCATCAGCATTATAATGAAATGTCATTGAACTAAACATTATTGAAAGACCTGTTGTATGTTATACTTTATTTACATTTTCAAAAGGTCCATAAATCTCTAATAAATATCCATGGACTCATAGATGAATGCTGAATTAAGAAACTTAGTCCTAATATAAAATGAATACAGTACCAATTAAAGTTGCACTAATTACAACTTATCAAAATGTTATGTGGCCAAAAGTGCTAGTTGGCCGTAAATACCCTTTCTCAAAATTCCCTATAATCATAGAAGTTTTGATATGATATATTTTCATTCTCATTTGTTTCTATGTGTCTTTGGATCTCTCCTTTTATTTTTCTTTGACCCAGTCATTCTTTAGTAACACATTGTTTAATCTCCATGAATTTGTCATTTTTCCCGCTTTCTTTTTCCAGTTGATCTCTAATTTCAAGCATTGTGGTCAGAGAATATACTTGGTATGATTTCAATCATTTTTAATTTGTTTAGGGTAATTTTGTGTTCCAATGTGTCATCTATCCTTGAGAATTTCCCATGTGCACTAGAAAAGAATGTATAGACTGGTGCGCTAGGATGAAATGCTCTGTAAATGTCAATGATGTCCATTTGGTCTGATGTGTTATTTAAGGCTGATATTTTCTGTTTGGATGATATATACACACTGTCAATGGCGTATTTAGATCTCCTACTATAATTGTGTTTTTGTCAGTTTCTCCCTTTAGTTCTGCTAGTAATTGCTTTATATATATATAGTTCTGCTAGTAAATGCTCCCGATTGGGGCATATATATTGATAAGTATATCTTCTTGTGTTGTCCCTTTTAACATTATGAAATGTCCATCTTTGTCTCATTACCTTTTTTTATGCTGAAGTCTGTTTCGTCATATATAAGTATGCTACACCCGGTTTTCTCTGGATGCAATGTGCTTGGAGTATCGTTTTCTACCCTTTCACTTTGAGTCTATATTCGTCCTTGTAGCTGGGATGTGTCTCTTGAAGGAAGCATATGGTTGGGTTTTGTTTTTTGATCCGGTCTGCTACTCTGTGCCTTTCTAGTGGTGAGTTCAATCTATTTATATTTATGGTGATTATTGATATATGAGGATTTCCTATACCCATTTTACCTTTTGTTTTCTGGTAGCTCAGTGTCTCCACTGTTTCTTTGCCTTTCTGTTTCTGTTATTTTAGTTTGGTGGTATTCTATGATTTTATCCTCTGTTTCCTCTTTCTTTTATGTTATGTATCTCAGTTCTGGATATTTTTTTTTTGAGTGGTTACCATTAAGTTTATATATATACACATGTACATATATATACACACACATATATATATACACATGTACATACACACACACACACACACACACACACACACACACACACACACACACACACACACACACACATATATATCTTTTTCTTCAGCATGCATCTCATCTCTATTCCCCATATATATAAATTCAGACCTTCACTACCTCCCCTTTTGTTTTTGTTGTAATAAATTATCCTTATTAATGCTGTGAGCTCATCTTTGAGTTGCAATAACACATTGTCTTCTTCTCATTTTCTTTTTTTGTTTTTATCTCCTTTATCCCACATATGTGTATAATGCCCTATTCTGCATAGGGGTTGCCATTTCCTGTCTCTCTCTGTCCCTTAGTAATCTTACTCAGTTTTGTATCCCTTTCTCTTTTTGTTTCAGGTAGAATAATCTCCTTCATTGTTTCCTATAATAAGAGCCTTGTGATGGAAAATTCCCTCAGCTTCTGTGTATCTGGCAAGGTCTTTAACTCCTCCTTCAAATCTAAATGATAACTTTGCTGGACATATTATTCTTAGCTGGTAATTTCTCTCTTTCAATAGTTTGAATATTTGATTCCACTCCCTTCTGACTTACAGAGTTTCGCTGAAAAATCTGATGATAATCTAATGGGCTTTCTTTGTAGGTTGTCGTCTTCTTTTCCACTGCTACCTTGAGAATTTTTTGTCATTAACTTTGACAGTTTCAATATAATGTGCCTTTTAGGACTGAGGTAATAGGGGTATCTGTTTGCTTCTTGGATTCGAGGATCCAGTTCTTTCCATAGGTTTGGGAAGTTCTCGTTAACTATTTGTTTGAATACACCATCTGTGCCCTTCTCCCTCTCTTCTCCTTCTGGTATACCCAATATTTATATGTTGCTATTTCTGATGGAGTCAGATAGTTCTTGTTCTTTCATTTCTTTTGAGTTCTTTCATTTCTTTTAACTCTCAATCTCTCTCCTCTTCCATCTGCATCATTTCCAGATCCCTATCTTCAATATCATGAATTCATTCCTCCACCTGGTCAGCTCTAATTTCAATCTCTTTGTTCAAACATTCATTTTGTTCATTGACTTTATTTTTGAGTTAATTAAATGGCCTATCTGAGTTTTCTTAGTATTGGAAGCCCTAGCCAGAGCAATCAGGCAAGAGAAAGAAATAAAAAGCATCCAAATTGGGAATGAAGATGTTAAATTGTCCCTTTTTGCAGATGATTCTTTACATAGAAAATCCTAAAGACTCCACCAAAAAAACTTTTAGAAACAATAAACAAATACAGTAAAGTTGCAGGACACAAAAACCGATGTAAAAAAAGTCCACTGCATTCCTATATACTAACAATGACCTTTCAGAAAAAGAAATAAAAAAAAATTCCTTTTGCAATTGCAACAGAAAGAATAAAATACAGTAGTACCTCAGTTTTCAAATGTCTCTGTTGACGAACATTTCGGTTTAAGAACGCCGTAAATTTTATGGATCTATGGTACCATTAGATAGTAAAATTCATGCTAAATTTGCAGTTGTAGGGGTTGATTTTAAAGGTCTGGAACGGATTAATCCATTTTGCATTACTTTCTATGGGGAAACTGTGCCTCAGTTTTCGAATGTTTCAGAACTCGAACAGTCTTCCAGAACAGATTACGTTTGAAAACTGAGGTATCACTGTACGTAGGAATAAACTTAACAAAGGATGTGAAATACCTATATACTGAAAACAATAAGACATTATTATTATTTTTAATTAATGTTTATTGGGGTGACAATTGTTAGTAAAGTTACATAGATTTTAGGTGTACAATTCTGTATTACATATCTATAAATCCCATTGTGTGTTCACCACCCAGAGACATTTCTCCTTCCATCACCATATATTTGATCCCCTTTACCCTCATCTACCACCCTCCTTCCCCCCTTATTAAAAGAAATTTTAGAATACACAAAAAAATGAAAAGATATTCTGTGTTGATGGATTGGAAGAATTAACATATTTAAAATGGTCATATTACCTAGAGCAATATACAGATTTAATGCAATCCCCACCAAAATATCAATGGCATTTTTAAAAGAAATAGAAAAAAATCATCGGATTTGTATAGAATCACAAAAGAGCCGAAATAGCCAAAGCTATCCTGAGAAAAACCAACATGGCTAGAGGTATCACACTCCCTGAAATCAATTTACACTACAAAGCAACAATAATCAAAATAGCATTATATTTTCAGAAAAACAGACACACAGACCAATGGAATAGAATCGAGAACCCAGAAATAAACCCACATATATATGGGCAGAAAATTTTCAACAAAGGAGCCAAAAACATACAATGGAGAAAAGATAACCTCTTCAATAAATGCTGCTGGGAAAACTGGAAAGCCATGTGCAAAAGAATGAAAATAGACTGCCATCTGTCACCATGTATCAAAACTAATTCAAAATAGATCAAAGACCAAAACATAAGACCTGAAATAATAAATTGCATAGAAGAAAGCATAGGTACTAAATGTATGGACTTTTGGTTCAGAGAGGATTTTATGAATTTCACCTCAAAGGCAAGGGATGTTAAAGCAAAAATAAATGAATGGGACTATCAAATTAAAAGGCTTCTGCACAGCAAAAGAAACCATCAACAAAACAAAGAGGCAACCAACCCAATGGGAGAAGATATTTGCAAACAATACTTCTGATAAGGGGCTAATATCCAAATTATGTAACAAACTCATCTAACTCAACAACAACAAAAAACAATCCAATTAAAAAATGGGCAGAAGACCTGAACAGACACTTCTCCCAAGAAGACATAAAAACAGGCAACAGATAAAAAAAAAAAAAAAAAAAAAAAAAACATGCTCAATTTCACTAGCTATTAGGGGAATGCAGTCAAAATCACAAGGAGCTACCACTTCACACCTGTTGGATGGCTATTATCAACAAGACAATAACAAGGGATCGAGAGGTTGTGGAGAAAAAGGAATCCTCATACACTGGTGGGCATGTAAGTTGGTATAGCCACTATGGAAAACATTATGGGGGTTCCTCAAAAAATTAAGAATACAATTACCATATAACCCAGCAATCCCTCTTATGGGTATCTAACCAAATATCGGACAACATTTATCCGTAAAGATGTATGTACCCCTATGTTCACTGCAGCATTATTCACAGTGGCCAAGACACGGAAACAACCAAAGTATTCTTCGACAGATAACTAGATAAAGTAGATTTGGCACATGTATACGTGAAACATTAATCAGCCATAAGAAAAGATGAAATAGTGCCATTTGCAACAACATGTGGATCTTGAGATTATCATGCTAAGTGAAATAAGTCAGACAGAAAAAGTCGAGAACCATATGACTTCACTCATATGTGGGATATAAAACTGAAAGCAACAAACAAACAAGACAAACAAATAAAGAGACAAAAACTCATGAGCACAGAGAACAGTTTAGAGGTTACCCAAAGCTAAGGGGTGAGAGGCAGTGGTAGAAGAGAGAAAAGGGGGTCATGCATATGGTGATGGAAGGACAACTGACTCTTGGTGGTGAACACACAAGGCTATAATATATAGATGATATACAAGTATTACAGAAATGTACACTTGAAACACAAAATTTTACTAACCAATGTCATTCCAATACACTTAATTAAAATTAAGAAAAAAAGAAGTGTCAAGATAAGAGTGATTTCTCAGTGAGAGTATTCTCAAATACAAAAAACAATGAGGAGCAACCAAAAGAATGAAAGAGTTTCAAAGCTGGATAATAATCCAGATCAGTCTCTCCAAGCAGAAAGAAAGGTACTTTACAGATAAAGGTTTGAAAGTATGTAGGTAGTTTCCTAAAGTGGTGTATATTAAATCCAAAACAGTTTACAATTAAGCAGATAATTAAACAGTAAACTCACAGTAGTGATTTTGTCTTTTCTCTTGACTGGAAGAAATGGGCATGCTCTCATTTGGAGATCTTTAATAGCAGCAGTCATTGTACTGTTTTCAAAGTCACCATTCCAACAAATTTCACATTGTGTTGTAATGACTAAGGCAGGAGCATCATTTTTTGTCATATCAGCCACAAACACAATTTCAGGATTTTTAATAATAATATTAACTTCCCATTTCACTCGTTCCTGTACAGGTACTAAAATAGAAATAAAAATAAATGAATAATTTAAAGTATTATGGGGATGGAAGGAAAACTGACTGGGTGGTGAACACACAATGTGATATATAGATGATGTATTACAGAATTGTACACTTGAAACCTATATAACTTTACTAGCCATTGTCACCCCAATACACTTTAATTAAAAAAACACAATAAATTAAATATTTATAAATCTTTGTTATACATGCTATTTATGAAATATTTATTTATGGGAAAATGTTATTTCCATTCTAAGTAAGAAGTAAAATAATCTTAGATCTCAAAGGAATGTACAGCAACTCTCTTAATATAAGATTTGAAGAAGCTATAGCTAAAAGTCCATTTAAAAATATGGGGAAAAAATCTCCACTATTAATGGCAGGGCTGGAAACTAATCCAGTTTCTAACTCTCAATTTGACACTCTTTCCATTACACAATAAATATGTAAAAATAGAAAAATATAAATATAACAAAAATACATGAGTACTTTTAGTTAAAATATTAGTTTGAATAATGAAAAGAAGTGATCAGCTCATTATTTCTCCCCACTTGTGTTCTTCCAATAAATTCTTTCATATGACTGCCTTCTGAGAAGTACAAGGTCTGACAATTAAATTCGTAAACTCATCCTACAAAAAGTGCTACATACTTCATTGGTGAATATCACTACAGTCACTTTCGAAGTACTCCCCTTGCGAAGTTATGCACCAATGCCAGCACCTAACAATTTTGGAACTCTTTATCTGGAATGGCCATCAGAGCTGTCATCGTATTACCTTTGATGTCCTGAATGTCATCAAAATGTCTTCCTTTCAATATTTCCTTTATCTTCAGGTAAAGAAAGAAGTTACTGGGGGCCAGATCAGATGAGCAGGGAGGGTGTTCCAATACAGTTATTTGTTTACTGTCTAAAAATTCCCTCACAGACACCGTGTGAGTTGGTACATTGTCATGATGCAAGAGCCATGAATTATTGGCGAAAAGTACAGGTCGTCTAACTTTTCATTGAAACCTTTCAGCACTTTCAAATAGTAAACTTGGTTAACTTTTTGTCCAGCTGGTATAAATTCAAAATGAATAATGTCTCTGATATCAAAAAAGGTTAGCAACATAGTTGCAACAAGTTCGCGAACTTAATTGTCAGACTTCGTACAACTACTTATTCTAATACAGGTCTCATAATTTTTGAACCCAATATATATTCACACCTTGAAAAATATGTAAACTGCACATCCAGGCAGAAAACACATATAAGTCTTTCACCTTACCTCTGAAAAACAAAGATTTAAATTTATTAATTCACTTAACCTCATCATCTAGAAAGCTAATCAAGGTTAAGTGCTATTGTAGCACTTCAATAACACAGATATTAAATATTTTTGTCAATAACTAACCTTCTTCCTTAGCAGTCCATGCTTGAACACTGGTTTCTACAGCCGTGCCTGTGGTGTAGGCCTCAAGAAAGACATTTGCAACTGTCAGCAGAAATTCCACACTTGCACAAATATATATTTCTTGAAGGACTAAGTCAGCCACCCAACCATCTCTGACTCTTCTATACTTTACATCCATCATGTCCTTTTTGTCAAATCCGACTGTCAGTCCTATCATTCTGAAAAACACAATAATAACTATTCCTTTGAGTATCTTACAAATACGCAAACACACCAATAAAACTTATCCTTTTCACTGACAACAAACCAGCATTCTGAAGTCCTTTCTCATAAAAAGACCACAAAGTACTCCAAACAACAGACGTAAAAACTTTTGAAGCATAACTGTTTCGTAAGTTAGAAAGTATGTTTTTAAGAAATTATCAGAATTGTGAATCTCAGCATCGTTTTTTTCTTCTCAATTTTTCATGTACTTCCCATTACAATTAGAATGGATTGATAATTTAGATAATATAAATTAATTAAAATATATATATAATTGCACTGATTATTTCTTTTAACCAATCTATTAACCATCCAGTAAGAAGACCACATATATGAACCAACACATTTTAAATGCTGACTGGAAACCATGATTTAATTGAACTGCACCTCTGAAGATCTTAAGTATTTATCCAGAAAATGAACATGCAATTTTGGGAATAAGTTTTGTAAAATTTATCAACCATTTCTCAAATAAAAACTCAGAATACTATTACCTAGGAGTTGCCTTCTTGACATGAGGCCTTTTATCATCTAAAATACAGTTTTTTAATGAGAAGGCAGAAAATGTTGAGTCATCTGTATACATTTTTAAAGTACTTATTATATTCTCCAATTTAAATTCAGCAAGTTTCAGAGAAGGATCACGAACATCTGTAAACGAAGTCTGTGGAAGAGAAAATCAATACAAATTTTACACAAAAACATAAATCTAAAGCATATTTTATGATATGAACTACCACATTCTCTATCTCCAAAGAGCTCACTAATGAAATGCCAATAAATTATTTAATTTAAAAATTTATTTTTCACATCACTGGCTATAAGAAAGATAATTCATTTTAAGAAAGAAATGGTAAAGATTATTTTATTATTAAAGTGAAAAGATCAATAATTTTTCTCCAGACACACATATCCAAAATGTACATGAAATATTAACAACTGTTATTTTAATAAATATTCACTATATAATTTTCATCAAGTGAAAAATGTATTTTCTTTTCTTCCTCAACTTACCTGTTCTGGATTTGGACTATACAGTATCATGGTGAGATAATCAGTTCTGAAACTCATATTTAGTGTTGTCTTAACTTGAGAGTCACGTGAATGTACTTCAACCACAGCAGCTGTCACTATAGTTGTTCCTTGGAAAAAATTAAATTTATTGGGTAAAAGAAAAAAGTCAGAAAAGTTAGAATTCATTAAAACACCCTTGAAATATATTTAACAGAATTATTAATTAAATGAGTACAGAAAAAGAAGAGATTTATAGCAGCAGTAAAAGCAGCCACATGATATTAATTGTTGAAATTGGGCAATAGATACATGTGGGTCCATTACCTTATTCCTTCTATGTTGGTGAACGTGTAAAAATTTCCAGAAGAAAATGATTAAAGTAATATATTTAAATATCTATTTTTCATTCCATCCATTTTAGACATTATCTTTATATTCCTCACTAAGTCCTTGCTACTTCCTCTAACTGTCCCATCTTCTTTTTTCCAGCTTTGGTCATTATATCTTTACTCCTATATTAACAAAGATTACCCTCTCTTGACACCTCTAAGATTTTGATAGTGCTGTATCAATATAAAATATTCCATATGGGATAGATGCTACACTAAGAAGGGAGAAGAAGGGGAATGGGGAGAAAAATAGAAAAACAAAAAAAGGACCTATAGGGAAGTTAGAATTACAAGAATAAATACTAAGGAATTTTGTCACACTAGAACTAGGAATTTTGAACCAAAGAAAAAGATGAACAGAATGACTAATAATAAACAATTTTGAGATACCTGAATGGAATGAGATAATTAGAAAAGATTTATCAATCTGTTTACCCCAAGCTAGAAGTAGAGAATAGAAGGAAAGAAGAGAGGGGAGGGGGTAAAAATGAATTTAAAGTTAAAAACATACCTCCTGAATGATGTGACGCGTTAGTAACTCCACTAGTAATACTACTCTGATCTTTTATTCCTGCTGGTGAGGCACTACTGCCTTCTTCATACCATATATTACCACATAATGTTTTAAAAATAGTTGTTATATCCTCTTGACTAAGAATGAACTGTTAAAAAAAGATTTATTTATTTTAGTATTACTACTGCATGTAGTTAAAAATGCTCATATAAGAAAACTGATTGTTTCATTTCAATCCTCTACAAAACCAGTTTTTAATCATGAGATAGAAAATTTCTAACTAAATATTCAGTTTTAAATGACCATGTGATCTTTAGTATCTTCTGAATTCATACCAATGAAGCTATGAATGATGACCTACTTTTGTTATGACTGTACCAAGTAACCTACTAATTTTAAAACAAACCTACATGTTTAAGTATTCATCTAGGTATTTTGTCTTTTTTTGGTTAGTAAGCAGCTCAATTTACAAATACAGGATAATCAAAAATAATACATTTGTATAAAGAAAAATAGTTCACAACGTGTTTTGCATGAATTACTTTATTTGAACCTCACAAGTTCTAGGTGTAAAGAATATAATCCTGATTTTTTAAGAAGCTGAGGTTTAAATGGTTAAGTATCACGCTTCAGTTCACTTAAAGAACTCGACACTCTAAAAACCCCATGTGTTGCAAATTTAGCCTAAAAGCACCAGCATAAGATGAAAGCTGTGATGGTTAATTAATTTTCCCTAAATTTGGCTAGGTCACAGTATCAAAATATTTGGTCAAATATTATTATACTAGATGCAAATAATCTCAGCAGGGACAAAAATATATTTAAGGAAATGTGTGTGTGTGTGTGTGTGTGTGAGTGTGTGTGTGTGTGTGTGTGTGTGTAAACTATATATATATTGACACACAGAGGATGCCAAAACATGTATACACATTTTAAGAAAGGAAAAAACTGTATTAAAATTGTAATACTCGATATACATCGATAACAAAAGATGAGTACAAATCATGTTTGACTTCTGCAATGATAAGAGGTGCTCAATGTCAGTGTCCAGACACTTCGGGATTACGGTGAACTACTACTGCTTGACTTGTTGCTGTGTGAAGCCTCCCGGATCTTCTCTTGTGCACATCACACATGGTACCATGTGTCTCAAACTTATAAAGGCATTCGATTGTTAGGTGTATTGGAGGTTCTGCTGCATACTCATGCCTCCATTTTCATTATACTTCCACAACGTTCTTGCATTTCAAATACCACTTCAACTGTGCTTCTGTCATTTTCTTTGTTCTGCCTGTCGCATGGTGATGCTAGCATTCATGTGATTAACACCATCTTTTGAACAAATATCATACTACAAATTGCTACTGTAATTTCATTCAACTTTGAAAAGCAATACACAGATAACATCTCTTAAAATGTGTATACACTTTTTTGGTGCCCCCAGTATATATATTACATATGTGCCATCTTCCCCTACCATGATCCACCTAGCAGTTTGCAGCCCACCTCGGAGGACCACATATTTGATCCCTTCTAGACCTCAACCTCAGGATCAGGGAGAGACTAAAATCGAGTCTTCAAGAAGTTAGTCTAATGCATCCAGGCCAAGTGTACATTATGTTGGCTTTTTTTCTCTGGAGAATTCTAATAAACAGTCATTACATAAAAAAACAAAACCTATGAGTTTTAAATGGAAACTTTCTTCATATCAGCAATAAGGTTGTTTTGCTTTCTTATTTATTCGTGTGTTCACTGGAGTACACTTTTAATTTCTTTCAAGTACTTTTCCTTTACATTCACAACTTGGCTGTTTGGTGCAAGAGGCCTACCTACCCTTTCAGCCTGTCTCGAGTTTCAACCTACCTTTCTCACTAAGCGTAATTTCTAGCTTTTGGTTTAAAGTGAGAGACGTGCAACTCTTCCTTTCACTCGAACAGTCTTAGAGGCCACTGTAGGGTTATTAATTGGCCTAATTTCAATATTGTTGTGCATGACGGAATAGGGAGGCTCAAGGAGAGGGAGAAATATGGGGGAACCAATCCAACCAGAGGCCATTCAGTGGAGCAGTAGGAACATACACATTTATCTATTAAGTTTGTCATCCTCTGTGGGTGTGGTTCATGGCGCCCCAAAACAATTACAACAATAACACCAAAGATCATTGATCAGATGACCATAAAAACTATAATAATAATAATAATAAAAGGTTCAAATATTGTGAGAATTACTAAAATGAGACAGAGAGACATTAAGTGAGCAAATATTGGGAAAACGGCACCAATAGATTTCCTTGAAGCAGGTTTGCCATAAACATTCAATTTGTACAAAAATGCAATATATGTGAAGCACAATAAAGCACAATAAAATGAGATAGGCCTGTATACTAATTTAGTTTTTTAAGATTAAGTCCACGTGTATCTTATTCATGCTACTTACGTTGTTTTATTTATTATACCTACTACTTAGGTTTTTCAAAAATTTTCATTTATTCATGACATTTATTTTGTGATTATCCAGCAGGTATTGCAAAAAGTTATGTTCATATAAATTTATAAACTGAAATTAAATATTACAATTTCTTAACCGCCTTTCAATTAGTACATGCATATTGAATGCCTGCCAAATACTGATATTAATCATCACTTTTCACTCTTGCCGACAGCTCAGTGCAGGAAGTTGGAACAACCATAAGGATCCCCACCCGGACTGCTGATCTGTGACTCTTACATGTCAGGACAGGCTGCGTGTGCTATTGCCAAAAATCTGACATTTCAGAAACCATAATTTGCAACATTTAGTATGGATGCATTACAGTAACTGCTTCCAGCTTTTCACTGATGCAGAAGATGATGTCTAGAAGAGGTCAAGTATGTCCACCAAAGGGTAGTCTACACCTGCTAACTTACCATGTGGATCAGGGTAAGGGAAGACAAATTTCATCCTCCCGGGAAGGCAGCCAGGCATTTGAAGATGATCTGCAACATCACCTGAGCCTTTTGCAAAGCTTCTTCCTAGTGAAGAATGAAGGAACGGCATCCTACCGCCCCACATAAATCGGCCTAATGTCTATCCCCAGAGCGGGGAGGATTGCTCAGCATGCTACTTATGTTTTGTAAGATTCTATCTGTTGTCTGTCTTACCAATATAAAGAGACTTCAATTATTTATCTTAAAAGCATACAAGTAAAGGAGTCCATAGGATCTTATACAATAAGAGCTTACAGATTTTCAGTTTACGGTAAATGGGGTCAAATATATGGTGATGGAAGGAGAACTGACTCTGGGTGGTGAGCACACAATGTGATATACAGATGATGTATTATAGAATTGTACACTTGAAACCTATGAAATTTTACCAACCATTGTCACCCCAATAAATTTTAATTAAAAAAAAGATTTTCAGTTGAGATCATCATGTTTCAAATTCTAAATATACTTTTAAGTTAAAAATCTTACATGTTTAAAATGATTGTTTTCTCTATTTGAATAGTTTTTATAAGGAGAAATAGAAAGGGAAACTGGACGTATGGGTAGAAAGAGAAACCTTCCAGACACAGCATATGTTGCTGTCACTTTAGCAAAGCATGTGATACAGTTTTGACTTCTATCAAGTCAAGAGGGAAAAATATGTACTTGTGGATAGTTACATTAGAGATCTGTGAAGCAATATCAACCAATATGCTGAAGGTCCTGACCCATTTGCAATTTTCATCTTCATCTCCATTCTTCTAGTACCTTCTCTAGGTTATTTCATATATTCCCATGGCTTTAAATACCATCTATATGCTGATGACGTCCACATTACTATTTCCAGCCTAGACCTCTCCACTAAGTTCTATATTAATATATCCAACTGACTATTTATGGCACCATGTCTAATATTTGTTTCCTTCATGGAATTTACCACAATTGAAAACTATCTTAATTATGTGCCTGTGTATTTTTTACTAACTAACATGCCTCTCGACTACCATCACCACCAACCCCTGCATTAGACTGAGAAGTGCATGAAGCCAGAGTGCGTAGCTTCTTTGCAACTGTATCTCCAATAGCTAGTCCATATATATTTCCAATATACATACTTTATGTATATCTAACATACCGTAGGCACTCAATTATTTGTTGAATGAATGAATGGAGAACATTCAATGAACTCTAAGTTAATATAGCTACTATTTCAATTCCGACAAAGGTGATGAATATATAATTTCTACACTCAAAATGTCTTTATTTCTCCAAGAAATATGTTTTAACCAATAAAAATCAGTAAGCATCCAAAAAGTTACCTCCATGGGCTTTAGGTGAGCATTTACATTAAAACAAGGAACTTCCTGGTACCACTCCCAGGATAAATTTCGCTCAACAATCACCTCAAGATTTAATGGCAGTAATAGATCCAGTACTTTCTGGTAGGCATCATTAATAAATTGAGTCCTGTAAGTAGAAATAAAATTGTTTTGAATTATTTCCTTTATACTCAAATAGTAACAAAAAATTTGTTTTATATACTAATAGAAATCAATAGTTTTTTGTCTGAAGAGAAAACAAAATCCATTAGGCTTTCCATGTCAAAATGAGGCATGTTTCATTGCACTAACGTAGGTGACTTTCTCTGAGCTGAATTGTTCCACATTGTAAAGAAACGAATTTTAAAATTAGGATTTTGCAATCTTTAATAGTGCTCAAAATATCCAAGTTGGATAGATGAATCCATAAAATGAGAATATCTATATATAATCTGTAAACATATATAAGACCTCTTATAAAAATATTTTAATTCACTAGTGTAAATGTATAGCAAAATACCACATATTCCCTTACTTTGTAAAAAACAAAGTTGCACCATATGAAGTTTCGTTTTCTGTGGATCAAAAATAATTTACTATGGAAATTGAACCATATTTGTCTTACCATGTACTTATAAGAGTAGGAGTGATAGCAAGAAATGATGAAAAGAATAGTAGGTTAATGAACTCCTTTCAAGTGACAATGTGACCACAGAAGCCTCCCACTGTGTCTTCAAATAATAATCTAAAAGTGGTACACCTTGATTATACTTATATTTTAATTGTCAGCAAATCCCAAATCCTTCTACTATGGTATGAAGCTATGACTGTAGAATTTTAGATATCACTTATTCAACTGCAGAGAAATATGGGAGGCATCAAGGATCGCAAAGAATACCTAGTACATGGTATCATTTTATGAACTGACTATAGAGTGACACTATACTTATGCATACAGTCTTGCAATCCATTTAAAGATAATAAGGCATCTAGAAGCCCTAGGGCATATTACATACACAATTTGAATAGGTGCACATTACATGGCTATACCATAAGTCATTTAATCAACCTTCTATCATTAAGGAGTTATATTGTTTCTAATTCTTCACTGTAATAAATACTTGGATCATTAGCTTTGTAAATATCTTTGAGTAAATTTCTTCCTTTGGACGAACAGCAAGAAACATTAATTGCTGTGTCAAAAGACAATTTCTTCTGGAAAATTATTTCTTATCAGTACTACCGAATATCTGGGGTTGATACCTTTCCTATGTGCTCCCACAATACCCTGAACTTTTTTTATCATTCTATTTAATATGCTGTATTTTAATAGTTTACTTTTTTGTCTGTAGTTTCAATTTGAATGACAGCCTCATAAGGGCAAGGCCTGTTTATTTTATTCTTTGCTGTAATGCCAGTACCGGGCTCAGATGATTGCAATATACCATGTACTGTACAATTATTTGCTAAGTTGTATTCAAGAAACTGGATCAAAATGTAAACAACAATATATGAGAGCTCCATTTCTCAAAATGAATAGGCAAACAACATTATTTCGTTGTATTAATTTTCGTTCCTTTAATTATTAATGAGGCTAACCATTTCTATTAGTTGTTTATTGGCTATCATTGTTTCTTTAAAGAATCACCTAGTCAGGATCTTTACCAATTTTACAAATTACTTTTACTGGTTTAAAATATTTAAAGATTTTTATTCTCTGTTAAAGATGTTGCTAATTACCTCATATGCTATTTACCTTTTAATTTTGTTTTGGTAATTGATATTCAGAAACGTATATTCTTGTACTAAAGCCAACTGACATTTTTCCCTTATCACTTTTTCTTCTTTCTTCAATGCTTAAATTAAAAAGTTCTTCTCTACCCTATTACTGATACCTACATGTTATTTGCCCTTAGCTTTTTTAATAGTGTTATTGAGGTAATCCACATACCATACAATTCATCCACTTTTAATCTTTTATGGTTTTATGTGGCACTATGTTTGGCAGCAATTTTGGACAGCAAAATCACTAACAAAAAGCCCCAATATGTGAAAAACATGGCACCCAAAAAGGACACTTGTTTACAACATGAGAGCTGAAATAATACTGCAGAGCACCATCTTGTTTGACACCTGACCTGGGAATAGAGGCTTTGAGAGACTCGATTTCTCTCAGCTCTGCATATGCCCACAAAAGTGCAATGAGTCTTTATTTGGGGGTTACAAATAAGTATTAACAAGTTGGCAAGTTCACAAATATGGAATCTGCAAATAACGAGACTTGAATGTGTGTATACACACACACACATACACGCATACACACACACACATAAATAATGAGGACACACAGACACGGTCAATTGCTGAGCTTTCTATGCTTCACTGTTTTAATTATTTTAGTTTTATAATATATCTTAGTAGTACTTAATGCAATGTAATATATTTTAATAGTACCTATAGTGTTGTTATGATTCTCCCATGCTCCATTTTAATTTATTCTTTCAAAAAATACATTTGATGCATCTTGTTCCCTATTTATATTTCCAGAAAAAACTTAACAATTTTGAAAGGCTTTAAAAAGAACTTGTGTTGTGATTTTTACTGAGATTTCTTATAAATTAATTTATAAGAAACTCACATCTTTACAATATTGGGTCTAGGAAAATATTCTCTCTACATTTATTCAAGATTTATTTCTGGTCTTTGGTTAAGTTTTACAACTTTCCTTACAGAAGTATTATAAATATATTTTTAAAATTTTATGTTACAATTCAGTTTTGCAACAAAATCATTTCAATACAAGTGGTCACAAATATGAAGTACTTATTTGTCTTTATGTGCTTTCTATGAAGCTATAACTAAACTAAATTTTCAAGTATCAATTATTTTTAAATTATTTCAGGGAAAATTAATTATACTCTATAACAATAATTCTACTTCTAGGAATTCGTCTGAAGGAAGTGAATTATACTAAAGAAATGGGTAGAAAATCATATAAGTATCATTGAACAAAGATAGCAATCGTTATAGTGTTCTTTATAACAGTGAAAAAATAGGATCAACTTAAATTTCTAACAGGCAAATGGATTTTTAAAAAACTGTGAAATAATATATTTAGAAAAATTAAGCACTCAAAACATGGAAAAATATTTACAGCACATTGTTAAGAAAAAAGAAATTTATAATACAAAATACACAATATAATTCTTATTTAACTGAAATACATGTGCATATATAATTAACTAGAAGAAATATACCAAATTATTAATAGCAGTTATCTTTGGGTGGTCGTACTGTCAACAATCTTTTATGTTCATCCTAATACGATTTTATATGCTTCTCCAACAAAACATTAATCCTTTTTTGGACATAAAAATATTATTTAATGTTCTAGATACAATCTATTTGTAATATAGGCTCACAACTAATTTACATCTACCATTTTTTAACGTCTAGCAAGATGTGATTAAATATAGATATATATTCAATTTTAATAAACTCAAGCTTTTACATCGTTTAAACTCCAAGTTAATGAGCCATCTAAAGCTTTAAGCTTAAAACCATTACTCTATAGGTATAGCCAACTAAAATAGAAGTTGCTCTCCTCAATATTCTCTATGATTTCTGAAATCCCTGATTTAGCTTAAGATATATTTTCCAAAACCTTCACTAACTGTATCATTAATTTCTTAATTAAAACCTGGCTTTCTATGGCATTCTATTAAATAGAGGCCCACTTTTCCCTAACACCCTACCTAACTCAGGGTTAAGAGACAGAAATCATTTTCTTTCTTTACAACAACACCCCTCAAATCTCATTCTTATTCCTTGAATAATGCCATCCAGGTTTACCATGTCTATCCTTACTATAATCAACAACTAGTCAGTGCTTATTTCTGAAGACTTTGAGATTGTTCAATCTCCAGTTTATAAAGCTCTCTCTACATTCTTTTACTCTGAGTACCCTTTTGTCTTTAATTTCTTCCTTCTCCATTATCCATCAACGTCTCTCAAAACTTAAAATCCTATCCCACTAACTTCAGTCACATATGCTTGTTAAAAATTCAGTTTTATCTCAATCCAACTGACTGTTGGACTCCAAATATCAAATATTAAGACTACATGACAAAAAATCAACAATATCAATGGGACCCTCAATGCTGCCTCAATATTCCTGGTTTCCCTTCGATCTAATCCTTTTAGTTTCTTTTGAGGTTTCTTCCTTTGCCAATTCCTTAAACACTGGCATTCCTAAGTATTCTGTCCTACATGTCCCACGCTACAAACTCTCTGTATGATCTCACTCATTCCAATGGGTTCAATACTTAAATATTACTGAAGATTCCCAAACCTAGAAATCCACTTTCCTGATATCCAGACACAAACAAGTATGTCCAACTCCCTTCCAAATCTCTTTCTAGATATCTCCACATAAAAGTCATGCAGCCACTTCCACTTGTAATAGGCAAGTGGAAGCCACTTCCACTTGTAATAGGCAAGTTACTATGCCTATTACAGAACTCGTTAGTATCTCCAACTGTTTTTTTCTGCATTGCTCTGTCTTATCGCAGTCAATTGCATTATTACAAAACACTGAATTTTACAAGTCTGCAACCTGGAGTCAATTTTAACTTCTCCCCTTTAACCCTAACATACATTTAACAGTTACTATGAATTCTAGTTTAAAAGTTTTCCATAACTGGTTAGTTCTCTACTACATCACTTCCTTACCCTAGGCTGTATATAATTCCTAATGTGAATTACTCCAATAATTAGCAAGACAAAACATCCAGTTTTGTCTCCTTTGAATTATTTTCTACAACCCTTTCAAAATCTATATGTGATCCTGTTTTTATGCATCAGCTCATTAAATTCATTAAATTATACCTACCTCAACAATCCAATGAGAAAGGTACTATTTATTCACCCCTTGTAAAGATAGCTCATTATTATACTCCAGGTTCCTAGCACCGTGCCTGGGACATACTGGGTGCTTAATACATAGTCAAATATTCAATTAATAAAAATTTCTCCTTCCATCCATGGTAGAATAACATGAATCAAACATCTGCCCCCCAACATGCACACACGCGCACACACACACACAAATATACACACGCACACACAAAATATATTAAAAATGGTTTCGAAACACAGGACATCAATTAATGGAAAGTGATTCATGAGAGATGTGGTTAAAAAACAAGGTGAGCCCTATTATTGTCCCAACTTCTATTGTTGTGAGATAATTTACAGGCCATGGCATAGGGTGGGGTCAACCAGGAAAAGACAAGCAAAGTCCATGAGTTGAGAAGAGAGCTGAGAGTCCAAAGAGACCAAGGCAACTAACAGTTCATACAGTAACATGTCAGAGAAAAGAGAGCTGTGGAGAAAAACTCCAAAATTTTAGCTCTAAATGCCTATATTAAAAAAGAAAATATTCAAATCAAGAATATTAGCTACCACCTAAAGAAAACTTAGAAAAAGAGCAACACTAAACACAAAGTAAACCGAAGGAAATAATAAATATCAAAGCAGAAATCAATGAAAGAGAAAATAGAAAAACAAGGGAAAAACAAAAGCTGGTTCTTTAACATCAAGAAAACTGGTAAACTTCTAGCCAACCTGATTAGTAAAAATGCATAAACTATAAATATCAAGAATGAGGAAGGCAAAATCACTGTAGATAATAAATAACAAGAATATGTTATGAACAATTTTATGCCATAAAATTCTACAACCTTGATCAAACGGACAAATTTCTTGAAAAAAACTTAAGATCACTCAAGAAAAAATTATTAACTTGAACAGTCCTAAGTTTATTAAAGAAAAGGAAACTGTAGTTTATCTCCAACAAGTAAACTCTATGCCCAAATAGCTTCACTGGTAAATTCCACCAAATATTTAAGGACGAAGAAATACAATGTACACAAACTGTCACAAGTGTATACATGTCAAAACTTATGAAACTGTATAAAGATATGCAATTTCTTATATGTCAATTACATCTCAATAAAGCTGTTTTAAAATTACTCAACTGATAGAAAGAAGGGCAGGAGGGGGATAGACCAGCATGAGGCCAGAGAAGTAGCAAAAATAAAGGGAAAGATGCGAATAAAATGAGATCAAAGAAAAATAACAGGTAGAAAGTAGGAAGTATAAACAGATGCATCAAAGATGGAAAAGGAATAGGGCACTAAATCTAGAAAAGGTGATTAGAAATAGCACAGAAAAACAGTAAAAAGTTCCCGAACCATCTGGATATTCATTTACTACCCTAACTCATAATGCTATGCCCAATGATTATGTAAGGTTGTACTCTACATTGTGTGTTTTTTTGTTTTGTTTTTTAACTAGAGCATAAGATCCACAGTACAAAGCAGACAGAGTAGTTTGCATAATGCTGTATTTGTGAAGTGAAAAAATGTGTTATTTAGGAATTCCCACATTACATTATAATTTATAAAGAACTGCAAATAAGCACAAATATACTTCCTCATATAATTAAATTTACAGTGTTCCAAATTATCTACGGAGTAATTTTCAAATACTGTCTAGGTTTTTAAAAACTAGAAGACAATAATTGATCTTGCAAAAAAATACTTGGGGGAGAATCACAAAATTAAGTATAATTATAATGAAATAAAATCTCACTGTAAACAGAAGACTCAAGATACCAAAACCTTCAATGTAAAAAGTTAAAAAAATATTGCATTCTACACAAATACACTTATGGAAAGCTTACCTGTATAGTCGCATTTCACTCAGCTTTATTGTTATCAAATCAATAATGGGTGGGGGGTTGCTCTGGCTCTCTTTTATCATATGGAATGTATTCGTCATTGTGATTAGTCCAAAATCAGCAACAAAAACATTTTCAGAAACTGGAGACTGTGGGATGACCACAACTGGGGCTTTGATGTTAACATCTAATGCCAATCTAGAACTCCTTTGTGCCAGTTCTTTTACACCAGTTGCAGCCATTCCTGCTGCCTGAACAGTTGCCTCAGCCAAGGCTTGTTTAACTGCTTGAAAATTATCTATAAAAGCCTATAAGATAACAGAGTTATATGTGTAAAGTTACCACTAATAAATAAGACTTATTAAATGTTTATTTATGTTTAAGATTTTACCTCCGAAAGAAAAAAATTTTTTTAGTACAACCAAGCATCTGACTATATTAAATCTTAATTTTCTACAATAAAAATTGAGAAACACAAAGATACAGATGCAAAAATACAGTGAAACAATAAAAATCGAACCCTGGAACAAAGTAACATGGCTATCGCAATCTTTCACTGACATCTATTTCCTTTATTATCTCACTTTCTCTGATGGCTAAACAATTACACTGCATTTCCCTGTACAGCGTCAATGGACACAGAGCTTATTTACGTTTTTAAGATTAAAATATATACATGTTTCTTCAAGAACATTAGTTTTCTAATTTATGAATTCTGAAAAAAATAATTCAATGACATAAAATATACCTAGAATTATACTTAAATTTCATACTTAGAATAAAACATTTTATTTTCAGTAATTTTTTAGTATAAAGCTAGGTTCAGTGACATAATGCTTCTGATTTATAAAAACTATGAAAAGCAGGAAAAAAACTCAAACACCTTAAGGCAGTATCACATAGAGAACAAACCTAAAGCCCGTAAAGCCTGACATAGTTACAGAATTTAAAAGCAATAAAAAGTATAATTTTCATGATAATTTTAGATAAAAAATAAACTTCAATTATGTAGTATTACATAGTATTTTTAGAGTTGGAACTCAGGTAAAACAAAAACTTAAACCAATGATGTATAAAATAAAAAATTCAATTAATATATGAACATATTATAAATGATATATAACGTATATACATTTAATATGTTAACATAAAATATATACTTCAACTGGACAGTCCCATGTGAAAATAATGTTACATAAAGTGCTATACATTTCAGTCATAATAAATGGTATCCCCCAAATTATGAAAAATCGGAAAAAAATATCCAACAAGGAATTGTTTGATGCACAGCAATTTCCAACTAGCAGGAAAGAATTAAAAAAATTGATTAACATACTTACCAATATAGAATGTAGAAATTTTGTGACAAAAACTACTTCAATGCAACCAACAGTTAAATTAACCTGAAGGTCAACCACATTCATGTCTGTGTATGCAGAACCAGCAGTTGCATCCGCATAAGAAATCATTTTGAAGCTGAAAACTTCCTTTCCAGTGATGTACACAGCCTTAATGAGAGAAAATTCAATTGTCAAAATCCATTTTGAAATGAGGTGTCTTCAGTAGAAAAACAAAGCAGTACATGTGTATTTGGAAAATCTCCTACATATTAAAGCCAAGTACAAATATGGCAACATTTCTAACTCATTAAAACCTACATTGTAGGTTTTTCAAATTGGTGGTGGCAGCTCCCTTTGTGGACCATGAAATCAATTTAGTAGGTCTGGCCCACATTTTTTTTTTTAATAGGGAGAACAGAAGAAAACTTATCAGAATATACATTTTCATATATTGTTTACTTGTGTACTGAGAATTGCCATATCAATGTACTGTTGGGTCACTATCAAAACTTTGAAATACAAGGTACCTCTACAACTTAATAAAATGTACTTCACTTGACCTGAGGTACATGAATAGATTTTTTTAGACTCTTCAAAGGAGTCTTCTATCACTATATTTCTGTTCCTTACTAGTTGTAAAGTTATATCAATTGCAAACCAATAATTACCTACAGCAGATTAAAATCAAAAGTTCTGCAATATCAGTTTAAAATGGTGGAGCCAACAGCAGATGTGAAATGTTAAAAAAAAAATTTGGAAAATGGACAGAGCATTAACTTAGTTTACAGCTTTCTTGCCCCTCCTAAATGCTAGAAGCATGGCGAGGGCTGAAGAGCCATCAACAAGCAAAACAATCCTCAGGAACAGAAGATGTGAAGGACCTCTGAAGGCTAAGATGCATGATGAGGCTGAAAAGAAATCTTTAGGAGTTCTGCTTCTATCTAGGACATAGAATGATGGAGAGAGACCATTCCAAACCTTAACCAGATAAACTATAAAATTGTAACTCTTCTTAAAACAATTAGAAATCTGAAATCATAAGCCAACCACGCAGCCTAAACTCTAAAGAAAAAAGTACCTTTAGGACAGAATATGAGCAGTGGCTAACCTGTGGTAATGACCAGGAAAAAAGAGATGCCAGGTACCATACAAGCTAGGTCAGAAGATTTCGGCTAAAGTGGTAAAGGCTAACTACAGACTAATGTGAGATATAGAATCCCTGGAAGCCAAAGACACAAGAATAGTTCACATTCAACTGCAAGCACTTCACTGGGAGCTCTATGCTGTGAGGTCATGAGAAAGAGGAGGCAGAGTGGCAGACCAGAGAATGCTTTTCTTGATACAATCCTGGAAGAGGCGAATAACCTCCATTGCAGAAAGCCCCAAAGTACCACCAGGATTATTCTCTTATCAGAACAAAAGCCTTAACAACCTGGGGGAAAGGCAGTAACCTTGTTGCCATCAGAGCACAGGTAAACATATTATACTAAGGGCAAATAGGAAAGACAATTCCCTTTATAGCTGGGGGAAGAAACCCTCCTGGGACCAGGCCAACATAGGTCACCTTCTCCTGGGGCAGAGATGAAGAGTCTCTCCCACACAGGAAGTATGAGAAATTATGTACAAAGGAATAAAGATATATAGCAGATTTTTCAATAAAACCATGTACAACAAAGAACAATGGAGTCACATCTTTAACAGTTTGAAAGCGTGGGAAAAAAAAAAAAAAAAAGCCCTATGAACCCAGAATTCTACACCTAGCAAAGTATCACTCAGAAAATGAAGGTAAAGTGAAGGTGAAATAAGTTTATTTTCCCCAGCTCCCAATCCTTCTTTCCTCCACAAGTGTGAGAGAATTCATTCCCAGAAGAATTGCATCATAAGAAATGGTCAAGTTCTTAAGGCAGAAATAAAAATAACAGAAACTTGAAGCTACATGAAGAAATGAGTTCTAGTAATGGTTAGAATGAAGATAAATACAAAATAAATTTTTTAAAAAATTAATCGCTTTAAAGAATTTGACTGAACCAAAATCAGCATTGTAGATTTTCGGCATATACAAACTAAAACACATTATAATAATACCATGAAAGATGAGAAATAGAAATTGTCAGTATAGTGTTATAAGATACACTATACATAAAGTGGTAAAATATTACTGGAAGGTAGAATAATTAAAAGTATGTATTGTAAACCCAAGGGAAATCACAAAATAAATCATAAACAATCCAACATCAGGTAAAAACAAAACGGATGGGGGGGAAGCTATACAAGAAACAGAATGAACAAAACAACCAGAAAAGAGAAAACAATTAGAGATAGATTTTAATCCAATCGTATCAATAATTGGCTTTTTAAATAGCTTAAATACAAAGTCAGAGAATGTCAGATGGATAAAATAAAAAAGCAAGATTGAAATACATGCTGCCTACAAGAAACTTTAAATATAGACATAGACTAAAAATTAAAGGATAGAAAAAGACACACCTGGCAAACCCTAATCAAAAGAATCTGTAGTTAATACTGCTATCAAAGTAGACTTGAGAATAAGGACAATTACCAAGGATAAAGAGGGACATTACATAATCACAAAAGGGTCAGTTCACCAAGAAGGCATAAAGATCCTGTATATGTATGCACCTAACATGAGATTTCAAGAACATATGAAGCAAAAATTGAGAGAAAAAGAGAAACAGAAAATCCAGTAGAAATGTTAACAATCCTTTCTTAGTAATCAACAGAACCAGTAAACAGAAAATCAGTAGCCTGGGCAATTCTATCAACTAATCTAACTGAAATTATGGGACATTCAACCCAGCAACAGCCAAAAATATACACATTAATTTCAAGTACATTTAGAACATTCACCAAGGTTGATCACACATGCTCTGGGCCATAAAACAAACGCCAACAAACTTAAAAGAGCTGAAAAGGTTTTCTTCTCTGATCAAAATAGATTTAAACTGAAAATCAGTAACAGAAAGATACCTGAAAAATCTCAAAATATTTGGAAGTTAAACAACATACTTCAGAATAAGCCATGGGTAAAAGAGAAATTAGAAAATATTTTGAACTGAATAAAAATAATAGCTTTTCACAAAGATGGTGCTAACACCAAAAAAGAAAGCGCCTGCCCTTCCCAAAGCCGAAGCCAAAGCAGAGGACTTGAAGGAAAAGAAAGCAGAGCTGAAAGGCATCCACAGTCACACATAAAAAGAAGATCCGCAAGTCACCCACCTTCCGAAGGCCCAAGACACTGCAGCACCGAAGGCAGCCTAAATATCCTGGGAAGAGTTCCTCCAGGAGAAACAAGCTTGATCACTATGCCATCATCGAATTCCCCCTAACTACCAATTCAGCCACAAGAAGGCAGAAGACAGTACACTTGTGTTCACTGTGGATGTCAAGGTCCACAATCACCAGTTCAAACAGGCTGTGAAGCTCTATGATACTGACATGGCCAAGGTCAACACCCTGATCAGGCCTGATGGAGAGAAGGCAGCATGTGTTCGACTGGCTCCTGATTATGATGCTTTGGATGTTGCCAACAAAATTAGGATCATCTAAACTGAGTGCAGCTGGCTAATTCTAAATATGAAATTTTTTCACTGTGAAAAAACAACAGCAACAACATATTAAAAATTGCAGGATGCAACTGAAGCAGTGGCTAAAGGAAAATTAATAGGAATAAATGCTTATATTAAAAAATAAGAAAGACCTCAAATCAATAATCTAAGCTTCCATATTAAGAAACTAGGGAAAGAAGAGCGAATTACATCCAAAGAGAACAGAATGAAGGAAATAAAAGAGTAAAAACAAATAAAATTGAAAACAAACACACTGAACCAAAGCTAGTTATTTGAAAAGATTAATATAATTGATAAATCTTTAGCTAGACTGGCTGCTTTCACACTACACTAGCAGAGAAGAACAGTTGCAATAAAAACTGCAAGACCCACAATGTCTATAATATTTGCAATCTGGCTATTGACAGAAAAAGTGTGCTGACAGCTAAGTTAAACTAACAGGTATTTTATAAAAGTGTAAGCATAAATAGCCTATAAATATATGAAAAGATGTGTAATTTCAATAGTTAAGAAAAATACAAATTGAAATACCATATAAATATACTTCAGATCTTTAAAATATTTAAGGTCTAAAATTTCCAAGCATTAACATTGAAGCAAAACAGCAATTCTCTCTTCCACTGCTCCTGGAAGTACATATGCCACTAAAAATAGATTCTCTGGAAATGCTTGCGTGAGATATGTAAAAGAATACACCAGGAGACATGTACAAGACCAGTCATAGCAACAATGTTCACAAAAGCAAAAAGTAGAAACAATGCAAATATCCATCGATAGAATGAATAAATAACCAATGGTATATTCATACAATTTGTATTACAACAGTAATACAAATAAATTACATACCTACACACATCAATATGGATACTCTTAAAAATTAATAAAAAAGGCAAGGTTCAAATAAATACACAAAATGTGATGTCCTTTTAAAAAAAGTGGAATGCAAAATGAAACAATGTATTATTTAAGGATTCATACATATGTAGTTGGTAAAATTTATTAAAAACACAAAAATCAGGACATAGTTTACTGTGAGGAGACTGTAGAATGCTGTCAGGTTAGGCCATATTGCTGACTTCGGAAGTTATGTTCTATTATTGGGCTTCACAGTTGCGTATAAAGGTCTTTGTTTTATTGTAGTTAAATTACATTACATGCTTGTATGTATATGCTATGCTTAAAAATAAATGTTTTCAAAGCACCACAAAATTGGGCAATATATTGTTTTAAGGATACAAATTTATGTAGTTAAAAACTATAATAAAGAGCAAGCAGGAAAAAAGGACATAAAATTTATATATTATACTATCTCAATTTTTAATAAAAATGAAAATAATAGAAACAAAACCGCATATGTGCAACAAATTCCAAAGAAAATACAGATTACCAAAACTGACTGAAGAAAATCTGATTAGACCTATATCAAGTAAAAACATAGAACAGTAATTAAAAGCCTTTCCCCAAAGAAAACCTCAAGGCCAAATAGCTTCAATGGTAAATTCCATTAAACCCTTAAGGAAGACATATGTAATATCGTTTCTATACAAATATTTCGGGAAACAGGAGGAAAAACATTTCCAGACTCATTTTATGAACCAGTATTAGACTGATACTAAAGCCAAAAACTAGAGAATAGTTAGAAATACTTGTGTACCTACCTTCCCAGAATTTACAAGTACTAATAACTAAATGATTTTTTTAAAAACACTTTTCTATAAAGAAGATATAAGAAACTAATATACAATGATATTTTATTTCCTAAGAACGTCAGGTCAGCTGGAATGTTTTTCAGCTATGGCGCACAGAAACAACAGTCCCAGCACAATGGCACTACGTAGGGCAAATGGAGGATGCTGCTCCAGGACAGCGTCAAACAATCCCAGGATGACAGGTGTCCTTTACCCGACTGCCCAGAAAACTGAGGGGAACAATACTTCGTTATACCTAAACCTGTTGTCAGGCAGCAGCCTACCCGGTTGTCCCTTCGTGCCTATCCCTAAAGAAAGAAGAGTCTGTGAGACTGATCCTTTCAGGGACTTTGTTTCACCTTTGTGCTTACACCTCATGTCTCCCTGTTTGGCCCCAAAAGATGGCTGAATAGTCAATGATGGAAAAAAAAACAGAATCCAAGATTAGGTCACACAACTACTAAGGAGCAGAGCTAAAATAAGAATCCAATTATGCCTAACTCCAAAACCAAAGGACATAATAAAGCCATACTGCTAAAATCCGACAACAGTCAAATTTATACCTATGACTAATCTTGAAAGACAATCATATTTAATGATTAATTAATAGAAATAAATTCATACCTTTTTGTATATAGCAGTTACATGAGAATCCAAAACAATTATATTCCTTAGCTTTGCATTTATTTCAGTTACCGAAGGCCTCATAATCACCTCAGAATCAAGCCCTAAGGGAATAAAAGAAACGGTAAATGCCTGTCTTTCATTTAAGAGTTCTGAATTTAAGAGTTCTGAATTTACTTTTTTTTTGAAATTTTATTACCTTCAATTTTAATTTCAGAAATGTTACGTGTCTGATCTTGAATAAAGATCTGCAAACATGATAATTCTGCTAAAATCTGCAAGGTAATAATATCTTCGTTCCTGGATCGTTTTGAAGCTACAAAAAAATCATATTGTAAAACAAGGAAAAACTTGTAGCAGCTACCTCACTACACTTACTAAGTAAATGAGATATCACAACCAATAATGATAAACCTGATTTGCAATTCAATTGAAAACAAGCAAGATATCCCCCTAATAAATTAGGAATTCCATAAACAATCAAATCTAACAAAAAGCTGAACAAAAGCAAACAATAGACAAAACAAAAAATGTTTACTAGATAAGGCTAACATTTGAAACTAAGACACTGAACTTGAAAAACCGTAAATCTTTTGAGTCAAGAATTACTTAGTGATACTTGTCATTATTGAACTTGCAACTTTTCACAGCTTAAAAAGTACTTTAATTAAGATTAGGGTTAGGGTTAGATTAGGTTAGGGTTAAGTTAGGTAGGGTTAGGGAATAGGGTTTAGGGTTTAGGGTTAGGGTTAAGGAAATAAAAAGGAAAAAAAGTACTTTAATTAAAAAAATAATATTATTCAAATTTTGTTCATTCTATTTTTCTAAAGTAATGATATTAAATACATGAATTTTAACCTAAATCAAATACTTCTACAATCTTCAACTAAAAAGAATATGACAAATAAAAGCCACATTTTCTTCATCAATAATCATTTTTTTTTTACTATTATTTTTTAAAATTAACCTGGTATATAAGGAATCTTTCTAGATTTTAATCTGGGCAATAAAATTCTGAAGACAATAAGTTAATAAAGCCAGAGCCAAAATTTATTGATCTACTTGTTAAAAAATATTTGAGGTTGAATTTTAAAGAAACATACCTATTTTTTTAATGACCTCTCCTTTGTCTTCAGTCTCTATAACATGCACTGAGGCTGACTTTTCCTCCAATTGTGTAATAATATTATTAAAATAATTTAGTGTATTCAGAAGTGCTTCAGTATGCAAATGAATATCCAAAGAGGAAAAATTCACCTAAAGAACAAAGTTGATTTTAGTAATAGGTCAATTAAAATTTATTTGCCTACTCTGTATAAGGCACCAGG
This sequence comes from Rhinolophus ferrumequinum, assembly GCF_004115265.2. NCBI lineage: Eukaryota > Metazoa > Chordata > Mammalia > Chiroptera > Rhinolophidae > Rhinolophus > Rhinolophus ferrumequinum. Next base: position 42,105,491 of record NC_046295.1, on the reverse strand, counting down.
CTTTGTGGAACAAAGGATATAATATCCCATTTTTATCCTCAAGGTTCTTAGAGTTCTAGTTATAATTTTCATAATATATTTACTTAGAAATATAGTATCTAATTAAAAATCAAATTATTATTCACTCATACCTTAACCAGTTGTGCAACATTGTTATAGGTACTTTTCAAGTTGGGTACATTCTTTTCAGCCTATCCAAAGAGATAAAAAACAAGTCTGTCTGTTAGAATACCTTAAAAAGACATACATATATGCAATTATATGAAGGTCCTAATAAACATTTACAGAAATCTATCTATCTATCTGTCTATCTATCTATCTATCTATCTATCTATCTATCTATCTATCTATCTATCTATCTATCATCTATCTATCTATCATCTATCTATCTATCTATCATCTATCTATCTAGCTAGCTAGCTAGCTAGCTTTACCTAAACAAACTGCTTCAACAGAACAAAGAAATTTGGTAAGTATAGGACTCTGTGGCACATAGCAAGTATTCAATAAATGTTATGTAGTATCTTTCATGATCAAGGATGGAAAATTAAAGTGGAGAATAATCATTCGATCATCCACAACTCTGTAGTCCTTCCTTATTCCTCCTGTATGTGAAAACAAAATTTGTGACAGAAGTGTCCACCAAGTAGCTAAATACTCCATGTTATCTTTAGATCTAGAACACTTGTGTAGTATTAAAGCTATTTAATGCATGAACAATATAACTAAAATGGCTACATTAATAATAGTAAAAATGGTCTTAAAAGTGATAAAATGTTATTTCAGCATTATTCTTACCATAAAGTAATTATTTAAAAAATGTGGCACTTACATAAAAATAGGTCAATGAAAACATGGAATAAATCATAAATATACCATAGTATATATAAAAACTTAATAAATGATAAAATGGATACAATAAATCAATAGGAAAGGAACGACCCAGGAAAATTACGTAACTTCAGACAATCATAGGGAAAAAAAAAAAGGAAATCAAGTGAAAGCTTCCTCTTGTATCATATACCACAATACCACAATAAACAGGTTCAAGAATAAAGAGTTTGTTTCTGTTTGATTTCCTGATGGGGGAAAAAGTGCGGGTCATTTCTGCTTAGAACATAGGCTTCTTATTTAGCTATATCAAGTGTTCTATTTAAGAGGACGACAAAACAAAAAATTCTTCAAGTTTTAGGAGTTATAGAGATCACAGTAGAATCAAGATTAAACTGATTACTCTACTTATAAAACCTGATTATAACACTTCAGCAGTACACTTACCATAGCAGGCAAATGTAAATGGAACTGCTTACCTTCACATATTCTAGTGTTAAGAGATCTTCCATTGTGTTATCCAGCGTGGTAATCAAATAAACTGGCTTCCTGTTTTCATCTAAAAATAATTTTTAAAATTATTCTTTCATACGAAAACTTACTGAAAACAAATGCAGGCAATATTAATAAATATAAACTTTAAAAAGGATTTTCTGTATCAGTTCTGAGCTGTGGATACTGTGTTAAGCTGTAAAAACATAATTTCTCCTAACAATTCCTTTCTCTCCTCTTATGCCAAATACTAAAACTCTTACCCTTCCAAACCTAGATAGGAGTAGCCATCAGTTAAAGAAAAAAACAGAATGGTTAATGGTTAATAGGAACAATGAAAAGACAGGAAGATAATTCTGGCCCCGAGACACAGAAATCGCTATAAAGAAATTCAGACTCCCTAAAAACCTAATTGTTCAGAAGACATCACGTATGTGATGAGAAACATTTCCTGTATATTAATTTAGATTAAAATAAACCCTATTACCAAATAACCAGTCATTACTATTTCTATTACTGCTTCTGCTCAAAACCTAAGAAAGTGAGTGCGAAACTGCTGTAGAAGAGTATTTTATATAATGCCCGTAAAACTAAATACGCTGAAATGGAATTGTTAGATCATATGGTGGTTCTATTTCTAAGTTTTTGAGAACTCTCTATACTCTTTTCCATAATGGTGGATGGCATCCATTTAAATTCCCACCAACAGTGCACAAGGGTTCCTTCCCTTTTCTCCACACCCTCACCAATTCTTATTTCTTGTCTTTTTGATAAAAACCATGCTAACAGGTGTGAGGCAATCTTACTGTGATTTTGATTTCAATTTTGCTGATGATTAGTGATCCTGAACATCTTTTCTTGTATCCGTTGACCATCTGTATATCTTCTTTGGGAAAATGTCTATTCAGATCCTCTGCCCATTTTTAATCACATTGTTTATTTTTTGCTATTGAGTTGTATAAGCTCTTTATATATTTTGGATACAAACCCCTTATTAGATTATGAATAGCAAATATTTTCTCACATTCAATAGGTTGCCTTTTCATTTCTGCTGCTGTGCAGAAGCTTTTTAGCTTAATGTAGTCCCACTGGGCTATTTTCAGTTGTTACTTTTGCTTTTGGAGTCAGATTCAAAAAATCATCATCAAGACCAATGTCAAGAAGGTATGGCCTAAGTTTTCTTCTGGAAGTTTTACGGTTTTAGGTCTCAAATTCAAGTCTTTAGTCCATTTTGAGTTCATTTTTATGTATGGTATAAGATAGTGGTCCGATTTCATTCTTTCACGTGTGTCCAGTTTCCCAACACCATTTCCTGAAGAAACTGTACTTTCCCCATGTGTATTCTTGACTCCTTTATCAAAAGCCATTAGGTTGATGCAAAAGTAATTGAGGTTTTCACAATTATTTTTAACCTTTTAAAATACAATTACTTTTGCACCAACCTAATAATTGACCATAGATGCTTGGGTTTATTTCTGAGCTCTCCATTATGTTCCATTAATCTGTATCTATTTTTATGACAGTTCCATGCTGTTGTGAATTCTATGGCTTTATAATATAGTTTGAAATCAGGGAGCGTGATGCTTCTAGTTTTGTTCTTCTCCCTCAAGATTGCTTTGGCTATTTGGGGTCTTTGTTAGTTCCATACACATTTAGGATTGTTTTTTCTAGTTCTGTGAAAAATGACATTGGAATTTTCATAGGTATTACACTGAATCTATAGATTGCTCTGGATAGTATGGACATTTTAATAATATTAAGTATTCCAATTCATGAGATAAACCATGGAATATCTTTCTTTTTGTGTCTTCTTCAATTTCCACTCACCAACAGTGTACAACTCTTTCACCTACCTCCTTGGTTACATTTATTCCTAGGTATTTTATTCTTTTGATGCAATTGTAAATGGGACTGTTTTCTTAATTTCTCTTTCTGGTATTCTTTGTTAATACATAGAAACACAACAGATTTTTGTATATTGATTTTGAGTTCTGCAACTTTATTGAATTTGTTAGTTCTAAAAGTTTTGGTGGAGATTTTAAGAGTTTCTATATATAGAATCATGTCAACTGCAAATAGTGACAGTTTTTATACTAGGTCAATGAAGAAATCAAAAGAGAAATAAAAAAACACCTTGAAACAAATAAAAATGGAAATAGAACATATCAAAATTTGTGGGATGTAGCAAAAGCAGTTCTAAAAGGCAAGTTCACAGTGTTAAATTTATCTTGTTCCTTGAGGTAAACACCTACCTCAAGGAACAAAATAAATCTCAAACATGCAGCCTAACTTTACAACTCTTGGAACCAGAAAAAGAAGAACAAATGAAACCCAACTTTAGTAGAATGAAGGAAATAACAAAGATCAAAGCAGAAATAAATGGAGAGTAAAAAGACAATAGAAAAGATCAATAAAACTAACATCTGGTTTTTGAAAAAGTAAAAATGGCATTTACCTAGCCTCGTCTCAAGAAAAAAAAAAGACTCAAATAAAATCAGAAATGAAAGAGGAGATGTTATAACAGAGCCACATAAATACAAAGGATCATGAGATTACTATAAATAAATATACGCCACCAAATTGGACACCTAGAAGAAATGCATAAATTTCTAGAAACATCTAGCCTTCCAAGAGTGAATCATCAAGAAATAGTAAATCTGAGAAACCAATTACTAGTAAGGAGATTCAATCAGTAATCAAAAACCTCTCAACAACAAAATCACAGGAACAGATGACTTCACTGGTAAAATCTACCAAACATCAAAGAAGAATTAATACTCAATACTTTTAAAAAATAGAAGAGGAAACACTTTCAAACTCATTTTAAAAGGCCAACATTACCCTGATTCTAAAACCACACAAGCACTCAACAAGAAAAGAAAATTACAGGTTAATATCCCTGATGAAAAATCCTCACCAAAATATTAGTGAAGTGAATTCAACAATACATTAAAAGGATCATACAGTATGATCAAGAGGATTCATTCCAAGAATGTAAAGATGGTGCAGTATCTGCAAATCAATCAATGCGATCCACTACATTAACAAAATGAAGGATAAAAACCATATGAACATCTGAACATATACAGAAAAATCATATGACAAAATTCAACATCCCTTTATGGTAAAAACTCTCAGCAAAATGATTATAGAGAAAACATACCTCAACTTAATAATTGCCATATATGACAAGGCCACAGTTAACATCATACTCAATAGAGAAAAGCTGAAAGTTTTTCCACTAAGTTCAGGAACAAGACAAAGATTTCCCACTCTTACCACTTTTACTGAACACAGTATTAGAAGTCCTCATCAGAGCAATTGGTAAAGAAATAAAAGGTATCCAAATTGGAAGTGAATAGTTTGTCTTGATCATTCCATCAACCATTCTTTCAAAGAAAAACCCAAAAATGTAAAGGAGGATATGAAAAATACCCTCCTAAATGCCTAACATGGAAAATGGCAGTATTTTTCTAAGGTAGCATATAATTTATCTGTTATGATTCTGGGACATAAAGTATCAGTGGTAGGCAGACCAATGCCACTTTCGCACTCCCCCATGGATGTCCATGCTCTAATTCCCCCAAACCTGAAAATACGTTATTTCATGTGGCAAAATGGACTTTGCAGAGGTATAATAGTTATAGTTAAGGGGAAATTATCCTGGATTGTCCAGATATGCCCAATCTAATCACCTTAGTTTTTAAGAGTGGAAGCAAAAAGCAAAAGAAGAGGTTAGAGAGACGATAGATTGAGATGAATCTAACACCCTGTGCTTGTTCTGAGATATAGGGGACTATGCAAGAACCCAGATTCCTCCAGGAGCTAAGAATAGCCCTCGACTAATAGTTATCAGGGAAACAGACTTAAACTACATCAAACTGAATTCTGTCCATACCTGACTGAGCAATGAAATAGAATCTTCCCCTAGAGGCTCCAAAAAGGAACTACTCTTGATACCTTGACTTATGCCTGTTGAGACTTATGTTAACTTTTGAGCTAAGGAAATTTAAGACAACAAATTTGTATTGTTTTAAGACACTAAGTTTGTGGTAAACTGTTACAATAGTAATAGGAAACCAATTCAGTGTTTTAGTACTCGGTTAAGTATACTTAAAATTAAACCATGTCTACTTTATTTTCCTTAATGAGAAAGAAATCACCTTCATTTTTTTATCTGGTCTACCTAGATTCCCAAGTATAAAAGTTAAAGACCAACTCATAATATTTTTCTGTGAATGTTTTAGCAAATGTACTTATTTAAAGCCTACAGAATTAAAAACATTATAGTCGGTAGTCAAAGAATAAAATTATTTATGTGAAAAATAGATTCTTACCGAAGTATTCTGGGCATTTTAAACAGAATTCTTTCAAAAAGGCAGTGGCTTTCATATCAAATGTTCTAAGCTCAATTTCTGTGCCCAATCCTAAAACATCAATTTCTACCACAGGTAGTTCACAATCTCCAACAAGGTGATAAAATTGAATCAATACCTGAGAAGAAAGAAAAAAGAAACTATCACTACCTAAATTAAAAATTGCTTATGTGGATGATGGTTATATATGGACATAAGAGGTACACATAGGATATAAATATGTTTTAAAGTTTAGGAAAAGTTTTATAAGCACATAAACATACAATACACACATCACACAAATAATTATTTTAATAAATTGTATTAAATAATCACAATATATCAACTAAACCCCTAATTCTTGATTAAAGAAATTAATCTTCAAAGAAAGGAAAGGAGAACCATGCAATAATGTCCAGATTCAGCTTAAACAGGATGAAAGCAACAGTGCCTATAAGTAATGAGACGTTGTAAATAAACTGTGAATAGTGAAAATAAACAATTTAAATAAACTATATCAATTTTACAATGGTACATACCTCTGGCACTTCAAATCTTATTTTATACTGAATAATATTTTTTGAAAAATCCAGCTTTTGAGACTTTTTTTGTTGATTAAATTTAACGCTAGCCGTTGTCGGACAAGTTTCTTCCAACGGACTACATGGTGCATCATAAAATTCCTCCTCTGAATCTAAACATCATAGAACGTTATTTAAGTCAATAATCAAAATGATTTGCTTAAGAATGTTTTTATAACTTTTACAAATTTTCTGAAATAAATGTGAACACTAAAATATTAAAGTCTTTCAAAAATTGAATGTAAAGAAAATAAATTTAAAAAAATACAGAGCTGTGTGAACAAATAATATTTTGATGAAAAAAAGAAATACTGAAAATTACAAATGAAATCTTAAGCTTAATGAATATCACCTTTGAAAATCATTAGTCTATCAAAAAGTTGTTAAAGCACATGCTATAGCAAATGACAATGCCGATGCCTACCACATCACTAATACTCAAAGGAACACACTAATATGCTCATTCTACCTAGAAAGCAAAACAGGACTTCGTAATGCAAACTGCGAAATATTAAAAGCAAAATGCAAGTCCTAAACTTTGAATGAAGAAACTGGATGGAGCACTACTACATACATACATATACGTACATAAATATATATATAACAATTTCTAGAATTTGCTATTAAAAAGAACCCCAAAACTTGTAAAACCATTACAAGAAAGTTTAAAGAAAACTAAAACCAGCCGAAGTATATCTCTAACAACTTAAGACTGAATTTAGGGTAGATGATCTCACAAACAACAAGTCCTTTCTCCCCTCCACTCCCTGTTCACCACACACAAAGGAAAACATTCTCTAGGAAAACTGAGAATCAACATGGCAATGTCTATCATTTAACATTTTGCCAATTAAAAGTCTTACAAATGGAAAAACAATATTCTTCTTTACAATGTGGCCAGAAAAAAGCACCTATTTGAAGTAAAAATATTTACCAGTTTTCATGTGTAAATGTATGAATTAAGGCTTGATTTTACTCTTTTAATAAAAAAGGAAAATGTAAAAAAACAACTTAGGATAAAAAAAAAAATATGATCCAAATAGCTAAGTAACACATTATGAGTTAATCATCTGCAAAATTTCATGGGGTCTCTTAGCTCACAGGAAGATTAAATTACTAGTTCTCCTTGTGATTATTTCAATTTTTATGTACTAAAAAAAAAAATCCCACTTCAAAAGCAACTTTAAGAAACATGCAAATTATACTGTTTTAACGGAATTTTGGTGAAATTTCTGGAAAATACACAAATATCTGGCTATTGCCTGAAATTTTTAACATGGTCTAAAAATGAAAATTATTTCCGTAAGGTATTTTTGTAATAAGGAAAATTTCCTAAAGCAGTTTCATTTTACCTTCTTCAATACATGTAAGTTCCAAGAGAGGCAACATTTTCTGTGAAACATGTGATGCTCCCAAAGAAGCAGATCTTTGAGTCTGGAAGAAAAGTAATTCTTAATTAACACAAAGACTTTTACTCAAAGTTCTAAGACAACTTTGACCAAAAACATACACACACAACCCCAATTTGAATTAACTGAGAAAAAAAATCCAGGCTGAATTAGAAAAGTAAATTATAATAAGTATATATTTAATGAAATGATTTTTACAATTTCAAGGCTAAATATAAATTATAGAACTAATTTAATAATTTCCTTGATGACAAGCTTTGAGTAAAAAAAGATCTCAGATATACCTAAACTCAAATGTGTTAGAAAATAAGGATGCCATCTTCAGGACATCCATGAGAAACAACCCAAAGTCTCAATATATAAAGCCTCTAGAGTTGAGGAGCTTGCAGTTTTATTTTTGAATTTTTGAAAGATATTTCAGTAAATTTACTTTTTTACTGTTCTTGGAAATACAGCATACAAAAACATATAATACAGTTTAGAAACACAATAAAAGACACCCCTGAATTTTCCACAAAGGCCAGAAACAAAACATACTCTTGCCTAGAAGCACCTTATAGGATCCTCCTTGATCACATTCCCTACCACTAATTATGATCTTGCTTTCATTTACTTTTTTTTAACCTCCTATGAATGATTCTCTAAGTAATGCATTTTACCTTTGCATCTTTCCACACTGTCGAAAAGACAATATTACATATATTTTCCTGTGACATTATTCTATAAAACAATCGTTAAATTTTATCTATAGTGATAATTTACTCATTCTTACTGCTATATTGTATTCCACTGATGAATAAACCACTACTTATTTGTCTACTATACTGTTGATAAACATTTGTAATGTTTATAGATTTTTGCTTTTACTCACAGTGACACTATAACCATCCTTGAACCTTCCTCCAGGTAGGTACTCAAATGAAAGACTTTCCCTGGTATATATATTGAGCAGTGAAATTGTGCATGTTCACCTTACTAAGTATTATCAATCCGTTTTCACAAGTGCTTGCAACAATAGAATAGCTTATATGGCTCCATGTCCTCACAAATGTCTAACGTTTTCAGATATTTAAAATTTTGCCAATCTCACTGGCGATTTCACCCAAGTTTTAATTACAATTGCACAAATGTGTAATAGTTACACATAATATTATAGGTTCATGGGTTATTAGTATTGAACCCTCGCTGAATCCTGTTCATTTTGGGAAAACGTTTTGATTGAAATATAACCTACTGCATAAGATTACGTAACTATAAGGATGAAGTTCAATAAATTTTCAAAAAGTACCCAAGATCCATATCCAGGAATAGAACATTATTAGCAATTCAGAAGCTTCGTTATGCTCGCCACAATCATTAGGCATACCCCAAAAAGGTAATGACTATGCCACTCTTATTTTAATTTTTAATGTACCAAAATTTTTTACATATAAATTCATATAAGAATAGTTTTATTTTTCATTTTCCTGACGAATAATAAAATCAAACACCTATTCACATGTCTGTCTGCTCATTTCTTATTTGGCTGCTGGCTTCCTTATACATTTTGGATAAGTCTTTTGTAAGTTATGTGTGTTGCAAATATTTTTCCCAATTGATCACTTGTCTTTTGGATTTTTATTTATTTTTTAAATTAAATGCATTGGGGTGACAATGGTTAGTAAAATTTACATAGGTTTCGAGTGTACAATTCTATAATACATCATATATGTATCACATGTATGCTCACCACCCAGAGTGTGTTCCAAAAGTCAGACAATTTTAATTTTCATGAAGTGTGATTAGTTTTTCTTCTATATTTGTGCTTTCCAAATCCTAAAATATCTTTACTTACTACAAGGACTAGAAGATTTTCTCTTATGTTTTTTGTTAAAGAAACTTTACTCTCTTGGGCATTTACATTTAAGTCTATGTTCCATTTCAAGCTAAATTCCACGTATGCTATAAGATAAGGGTTGATGTTCACTTTTTTCTACATAATTTTTTTCCTCATACTAATCTAGTTATTTCAGAACTATTTGTTGTAAGGACTATCCTTCCCCCACTTAGTTGGACTGGCACCTTTGTAACAAATCAAATACACATTAACCATGTATTATGGATTTATTTCTGGACTCTTTTTACTTTACTGACCTACATGTCTACTTCTATGCCCCTAGAGCACTTTCTTGAATAAAGTAGGTATAAAATAAACCTTGAAATCAAGTATTAGAAATTCTCCAACATTATTCTTAACACAAATTGTTTTGGCTAATATATATCCTTCACATTTCCATATGTACTTTACAATAAGCTTGTTAATTTCCAGGAGAAAATATTTTTGAATTTTGATTGGGATTGTAAGAAATCTAAAAAGTTGGGAGAGAACTGCCGTCTTAATCAAGTCAGTCTTTCAACCCAAACTATATATATCATTCCACTTATTTAGGTCTTCATTTAGGTCTTTAATTTTTTTTTCAGAACTCTTTTGTAGTTTTAGGTATATAGGACTGATACTTCTTTTGTTAATTTTTCTAAGCATTTTACCTTTATTAATGCTATTATAAATGGAATTTTTAAAATTTCATCTTTAGAAACTAATTATCTACATTGATAATGTATCCTGTAATGCTGCTAAACTCGCTTACTATTACCAGTGGTATTTTCTACATTCCTTAGGACTTTCTGCATAAATGATCGTGTAATTTGCAAAATAAAGATAGTTTTACTTTTTTGTTTCCATCCTGTCTTTATTTTTCTTGACTGCTGCAGAGGCTAGAACCTTCAGTACAAATCTGAATACAAGTGGTGAGAAAAGGCACTCTTGCACTATTCTTTATCTAATAAAGAAAGCATTTAGTCTTCTTCAAATTAAGAATATTAGCTATAGATTTTTCCTAAATGTCCTTTACCAGGTTGAGGAGGTTCCTTTGTAATTCCCAGTGTGTTAAGAGTTTTTATCATGAATGGTTATTGTATTTTGTCAATGCTTTTTCCTCTTTTAGACCACTTTTTTTTCCTAAGATTAAATGCATGTGGTCATATTATACTTTTAAAATGTCATACTATTTGGTTATAATATTTAAAGATTTTTACATCTATGTTAATGAACATATTGGTCTGTAGTTTTCTCGCAATTCCTTTGTCTGGTTACAATAGAGTAATTCATGCAAAGAAACAAGAAAGTATGGCCTATGTTCAGAAAAAATAATACAAGAGAAAGCACATGCATTAGACTTAACTGTAAAAAAACTAAACTATCTTAAATACTCAAAGATAGAAAGACCCATAGAGAAAGAACTAAAGGGAAACAGACAACTGAGGCCACAAGTAAAAATATCAATACAGAAATTATAAAAAGAAATCAAACAGAAATGCTAGACCTGAAAAGTAAAATAATTGAAAGGAAAATTCATTAGAGAATTTAAGTAAGAGATCTGAGCTAGCAGTAGAAAGACTCAGTGAACATCAAGACAAGTCAATCGAAATTGTCAAGAAAACAGAATAAAGAAAAATGAACGCACTTTAAAGGAACTATGGGACACCATCAATGAATCAATATAAGCATTATGAGAATACCAGCAGAAGAATAAAAAGAAAAAAGGGTAGAAAAAATACCTCAAAAAATAACAGCCCCAAATGTCCCCAAATCTGATTGAAAAATGTGAACCTAAAAAACCAACAACTTCACTCAAATTAAAGTAACATACACTCAAACATATCCACAACAAAACATATTATAAACAGTTAAAAGACAGTCAAAGAGAGAAACTTGAAAGCAACAAGAGAGAAGCAAGTTGCCACATACTAGAAATCCTCAATAAATTAGCAGCCAATTTCTGATCAGAAGCCACGAAGGACAAAAAGTAAAGGAATGACCTTTTTCTTTTTTCAGCGCTCCTCTTTTTTTTTTTAAATTTACTTAATTTTATTTATTTATTTAATTAAAGTTTATCAGGGTGACAATTGTTAGTAAAGTTACATAGGTTTCAGGTGTACAATTCTGTACTACATCATCTATATATCACATTGATGAGGGTAAAAGGGATCAAATATATGGTGATGGAAAGAGAACTGATTCTGGGTGGTGAACACACAAGGAATGACATTTAAAGTGCTAGAAGAAAAAAAGTAAATCAAGAATTCTGTGTATCGCAAAACTGTTCTTTACAAAAAATGAGAAATTAACACACTGCCAAACAAACACCATCTGAAAAGGTGTGTTACTACTAGACTTGCACAAGAAGAAATGCCAAAGAGAGTTCTCTAGGTTAAAGTAAAAACACTAGATTCTAACTCAACGCCATACAAAGAAATAGGGATCTTCAGTAAAGATAAATACGTGGGCATTAAGGAAATATTACTGTGTTTATAATTCACAGCTTTACTTTTTATGTCCTATACACTTAAAAGAAAAATGTATAAAAGTAATTATAACTGTTATTGAGTATCCAGTGTATAAAAATGCAATTTGTGACAACACCTTAATGGTGGGAGGACAGAACTGTATTATGTAAGAGTTTTTGTATGCTATTGAGGTTAAGTTGGTAACAATTCAAATCAAAATCTTGTAAATTAAGAATGTTAAATATAATTGACAAAAATTAACCATAAAAAATATCTAAAAGTACACACAAAGAAAATTACAAGGGAATCAAAATAGTTCATTACAAAAAATTAATCATAAAAACAGGCAGTAATAGAGAAAATGAGAGACAAAGAGTGTAAGATATAGAGAAAACAAAAAGCAAAATGGCAGTGCAAAGTCCTCTTTTATCAGTAATTATTTTAAATATCAATGGATTGAACCATCCAATCAAAAGGCACAGGCTAACAAAATGGGTTAAAAAAAATATATGATACAACTATGTACATGCTGTCTATAACAGACTCACTTTAGACTCAAATACACAGATAGAAAGTAAAAAGGTGAAAAAAGATATTCCATGAAAATCGCAATTAAAACATAGGTGGTTATACTCATTTCAAACAAAAGACTTTACATGCAAAGTGTTAACAAAAGACAAAAATGTCACCATAAATAATAAAAGGAATAACTCATTAGGAAGATGTAATAATTATACACCCAACAATAGAGTCCCAAAGTATGCAAAGAAAACATTGACAAAATAAGAGAAACAAAGTTTTACAAATAGTTCCCGACTTCAATATCTCACTTTCAATAAAGGATAGAACATCTACACAGAAGATCAATAAGGAAAATGAATTGAACAACACTATATACCACCTAAATATATTAATAATAATCATATATAGAACATTTTACCCAACAATAGCAGAATATACATTCTTCTCAAGTACATGAAGAACATTTAACAGTATAGACCATGTGTCACAAAACAAGTGTACAAAATTTTTAAAAGTGAAATCATATAAAGTATCTTCTCTAACTACAATGAAAACAAGCCAGACATCACTAACAGAAGGAAAACTGTAAAAATTAGAAACATATAGAAATTGAACAAAACACTTTAACAAAATCAATCTGTCAAAGAAAAAAAAATCACAAGAGAAATTACAAAATACTTTGAGATGAAAAAAATCAAAAGACATGAAAACTTAAGGGATACCTTTAAAACAGAGCTCAAAGGGAAATTTATTGCTATAAATAAGCATACATTAAAATAGAGGAAAGATTACGAATCAATAACCTCACTTTATACTCAAGGAGCTAGAAATTAAGATCAAATGAAACCAAAAGCTAGCAAAGGTAAAGAAATACAAAGATTATAGCAAAAATAAATGAAATCTGAACATAAAATAATAGAATTAACAAAACCAAAAGTTGGTTCTTTGAAGAGATCAACGAAACTGACAAAACTTCAGCTAAACTAAAAGAAAAAGCAAAAATAACTAAAATCAGAAATCAAATTGAAGTCATTAGCACAAACATTACAAAAATAAAAATAATTATAGAAACTACTATGAACAATTGTACGCTAACAAATTGGATAAACTAGATTAAATTGATAAATTCCAAGAAAGATACAGATTACCCAAACTGACTCAAGAAAAAATAGAAAATCTGAACACTCTTAACAAGAGATTGAATCAGTAATCAAATTCCTCCCAAGAAAGTCAAGTGAGAAGGCTTCATTAGTGAATTTTACCAACATTTGAAAGAGAATTAAAACCTTCCTTCTCAAACTCTTCAAAAAAATCAGAGAAAACACTCCTAACTCAGTAGCTTAGGCCTGATAACAAAGCCAGACAAAATTCTAGAAACCAAATCCAATAGTCTATTAAAACGGTTATACACCATAACTAAGTAGAATCTACCCTAGGAAAAGCAAGGGTGATTCAACATAAAAAATAAATTCTTGTAAAACATCACAGTAACTATCAACAAAATGAAAAGACTACCTACTGATTGGGAGAAGATATTACCCAATGAAACATCTGGATAAGGGGTTAATATCCAAAATTTATACAACTTAACACCAAAAAACCCCCAAACAATCCAATTAAAAAATGGGCAGAGAACATGAACAGACACTTCCTCCAAGAGGACATACAAACCTCCACCAGCTGTACGAGTATGAGAAAATGCTCAATTTCACTAGCTATTAGGGAAATACAAATCAAAATCACAATAAGATGCAAGCTCACATCTGTTAGAATGGCTGTTATCAACAAGACAAGTAATAACAAGTGGAGGAACGATTGTGGAGAAAAATGAACTATTGGCAGGAATGGAAATTGGTACAGCCACTACTGAAAACAGTATGGAGGTTCCTCAAAAAATTAAGTATGGAATTACCAGATGACCCAGCAATTCCTGTTCTGGATATCTACCCAAAAATCTAAAAACATTTATCTGTAAAGATATATGTACCCCTATGTTCACTACAGTATTATTCACGGTGGCCAAAACACTGGAACAACCAAAGTATCCTTCGATAGTTGACTGGATAAAAAATATGTGGTACATATACAGAATGGAATATTATTTGCCCATAAGAAAAGATGAAATACTGCCACTTGCAACAATGTGAATAGATCTTGAGATTATCATGTTAAGCAAAATAAGTCAGACAGAAAGTCAAGAACCACATGATCTCACTCATATGTGGGATATAAAACTAATAGCAACCAATGAACAAGACAAACACAGAAACAAATCCTCATAGATACAGACAATAATTTAGGGGATTGGGGATGTTGGAGGAGGGAAAAGGGGGTCAAGTATATGGCAATAGAAGGAGAACTGACTGGATGGTGAACACACAATGCAATATATAGATGATGTATTACAGAATGGTACACTTGAAACTTATATAATTTTACTAACCAATGTCACCCCAATACATTTAATAATTTTTTTTAAAATAAATATAAGAAAAGACGATTGGATAAAGAAGATGTAGTACATATATACACTGGAATATTATTAAATACTTGGCCATAAAAAAAGAATGAAATCTTACCATTTGTGACAACATGGATGGACCTGGAGGGTATTATGCTAGGTGAAATAAGTCAGACAGAGAAAGACAAATACCACATGATTTTACTTATATGTGGAATCTAAAGAACAAATGAAGAAATAAAGAAAAAGAAAACAGACCCATAGATGCAGAGAACAAAGTGATGGTTGCCAGATTGGCGGGGGGGGGCGGTTTGGAGGCCTGGGTGAAAAAGGTGAAGGGATTAAGAAATACAAATTGGTAGTTAAAAAATAGTTACAAAAATATAAAGTACAGCATAGGGAATAGTCAATAATATTATAGTAACTATGTGTGGTGCCAAGTGGATACTAGACTTACGGGGGAATCACTCTGTAAATTATATAAATGTCCAACCATTATGCTGTACACCAGAGACTAATATAATATTGAATGTCAACTATAATTACAAAATAAAAACTAATTTAAAAAAGAAAATATGAAAAAAAAGAAAGCAAACAGGTAGATACAAGGGGTTTGTGTGATGGACAGTGAATAGGTAATGATTGTTTTAATAGAAGCAGGGTTTTCTTTTAGGATGATAAAAATGTTTTAGACCTAGGTTGCACAACATTGTGAATATACTAAAGTCAACAGAGCAGTACACTTTCAAATGTTATGTGAATTTAATGTTATGTGAATTTCACTTCAATTTAAAATAATCAAACAATAAAAAAAAATTCTGCAACAAGAAAAAAGAAAGCTACAGTGGCTATTTTAATATCAGACAAAGTACTTCAGAAAAAGGAATATAACTAGGGTTAATGAGAGATATTACATACTGATAAAGGAATATACCAAAGCACAGTTAACAATCCTAAATGTATATGTATTCAACAAAGAAACTTTAAAATACACAAAGTAAACACTGACAAATGAAACATCCAACTTCAAGAGATATTTAAGTATTAAAACATTTAAGACTTGTGACTGAAACTTTGTTTCTAAAACAACAGCATTCATAAAGTGGTGATTCTTTGTTTTAAAAAAACACATATTTTATCTGCCTTGTAAAACCATTCCAACATAAATTAAAACTCTTAGTAGAGATCTAATGTTTCGTACTGAACTTTCTCTGGAAAATTGGAAAAAGTCGAAAACAGAATCCCTGCAGATAAGGCAGTCATCTATATAGAAAGCAACATGGTAATAGAAGAAAGAAGATCACCTGTAGATGTGTTCAAAAAAAGGGAGAAAAAGAAACCTGAATTCAAAATTTGGTTTAGCAAGCTATATGACCGTAGGCAAATATTTAAACTCTGTAAAAGACTATTTCCTGGACAAAATAATGACCATAATATCTAAATTGCTGGATTATGATCAGGCTTAAAGATAAAATATGCAAAAATCTAGAGGTGTGCTAGGTGTTGAACATAAATAATAGGTACACTTATATAGTAATCCTTTGCCAAATGTGTGGCCTGGCACATTATATAAAGTCAGTAAAAGAAGATATAATAAATGGTTATTCTCTGCCCTTTTTTATATATGCCTCTGATTTTTAAAAGGAACATGTAATATATCCAAATACATGTACAAGAAAGTTCAAAGCAGTATTTTTATAACTATGAACACTCATAACAATATGAAAGCCCATCAAAAGGGGACTATGTTAGGTAAAGGATGGTACACTCAAACAATTCAATACATATCATCATTAAAAAAGAATAAGATAGATCTGTATGTGATAACATGAAAATATCTCTAAGGCATTTAACATATGATAATAATGGCAAAAGAACAGAGATTCAAAACAATATAATACCACTCATGTAAATTCTAAGAATATATATATACATACACACACACACACACACTTATACGTGTACACACACGTACACTCACATACACACAGAGGTGCATATGTTTGTATGTGTGTGTGCTAGCATATGTCAGATACATTTTCAGAAAACTAGAGATGCAGTGGTTAACAGTGTTACCATTAAGGAGAGGAACTGAAGGATGGAGAAGTGAAGAAAGGTAAGCTTATTTTTACCTTTCTTTGCTACCCTGTTCTCCCAAAAATAAGACCTAGCTGGACAGTGAGCTTTAATGCGTCTTTCGGAGCCAAAATTAATATAAGACCCGGTCTTATGTTATATTATATTATATAATTATAATTATTATTATTATTGTAAAATAAGACCTGGTCTTATGTTATATAATTATAATTCCTATTATTATTGTAAAATAAGACCTGGTCTTCTTTTATATTATATGATTACAATTACTATTATTATTGTAAAATAAGACCTGGTCTTATATTATATAATTATAATTCCTATTATTATTGTAAAATAAGACCTGGTCTTATATAATTTTGCTCCAAAAGACGCATTAGAGCTGATTGGCCGGCTAGGTCTTATTTTCGGCGAAACACAGTGTGTGCACCTTTTACTACTTCATCATTTTCTCTTTTAAAATGTAATTTTTTAAAGGTCTATTCAAAATGAATTCAGTGGCTTTACCCACAGTTTTTGTGGTTATTACAAATACTACTTGTGATTTTGTAGACGCGTGTTTGTACTCATTTCGTAACTCACATCACCTGAACCGATTTGATAGGGGCAGGTCCGTCAGCCGCAGGGGCGGGGTTTGGAATGCTTTCAATTAACTCCAAAATCCCTTGCAGTTTTTTATCTGAGATTCGTACAGAAATCAGGGGTAACTTTCCAAAAATCTTGAATCTGTTTCAAAAAGACAGGAATCATTATAAAGCAACTTTCATTCTGAGTTAAGTGCATTAATTAAAAAGATGACTGTCCCCGTAAATTATCCAAAATTAATAAAATGGGATTTTAGCACTAAAATTATCCATTGTCGATGCACAAATTATCCCATAATTGCCACTCAAATTCACATTTTACCTTATTGACCAGTCGCATTGGATGAACTAACATCATTATTTTTCAGAAGCTTATTTTCTAATGTTATTCCATTTATTTATCCCTCTATTATTTACAAAGAACAGTTGACAATCACTATTTCTCAAGTGTTTATGACATGGTAGGTATTAAGAAAAGCACTTGATATGCATCATCATAAAGTCCTCACCACCTGTAAGGCAGACAACCTATTTCTGTTCCATTTCGTGTAAATTCCTGTATGTACATGGTTCCTATCATGAAACTAAGTCTTAGTAAATTCAAATAACTTGTCCAAGAGATTATACATCTAAAATCATGTTGAAAAATCAGATCTAAATAAAAACGAAAAAATCATACAATCATATAAATAGATGCATAAGACAAAATCTAACACACATTCATAATAAAAAATATAAAACTCTCAGTAAACTAGAATAAAGGAGAACTTCCTCCATTTGATAAAGAATATGTTCAAAAATCCTACAGCTAACACCATACTCAGCAGTAAGAAATTCAACGTTTTCCCACTAAGATTAGGTACAAAGCAAAGATGTCCCTCTCACTACCCCTTTTCAAGATTGTACTGCAAGTCCTTGTGAATGAAATAAGACAAAAAAGGATATAAAAGGCATACGGATTGGGAAAGAAAACACAAAACTGTCTTTGTTTGCTGATGATCACCTATATAGAAAACCCAATGAATAAAAAAAACAAACAAAAACCTCCTGGGACTATTAAGCCATTATTATAAGGCTGACAGATACAAAGTTAATACAAAATAGTCAATCCCTTTTCAATATACCAACAATGGAACTGGAATTTCCAATTAAAAACATAATACTATTTATATTAGCAACCAAAAAGAAATACTTAGGTATAAATCTAACAAAATACATACAAGAGCTACATGTGGAAAACTGCGAAACTCTGATGAACGAAATCAAACTACATAAACGAAGAGATATTCCATATTCATGAAAAGGAAGACTCGATATTGACAAGATGTCAGTTCTTCTCAAACTGATCTACAAATTCAATGCAATCACAAACAAAATCCCAGAAAATTATTTAATGGATTTAACAAAATAATTCTAAAATTTATATGCAGAGGCAAAAGACCCAGAATACCAACATAACATTAAAGAGACGAACAAGATTGGAGGATTGGCACTCCCTGACTTCAAGACTTAAACTGTACAGCTACAGTAAGTAAGACACTAATATTGGTGAAAGAATAAACAAAAAGATGAATGGACCAGAATAGAGAGCCCAGGAATAGACTCCATAAACTTAATCAACTGATGTGGGACAAAGGAGAAAAAGCAATACAATGAAGCAAAGACATTCTCTTCAACAAATGGTACTGCAGTAATAACGGGAATCCACAGGCAAGAAAAATGAATCTAGACAACAGACCTTATACCCTTCATAAGAATTCAAAATGGATCACAGACCTAAATGTAAAATGCGAAACTACAAACACTCCAAAAAGATAAATTCAAGAAAACCTAGATGACCTTAGGTATGGCCATGATTTTTAGATGCAAAGGCACAAGTCACGAAAAAAAAACTGATTAAGTTGGACTTCATTAAAATTAAAACTTCTGCTCTACAACGTCAAGAGAATCAAAAGACAAGCCACAAATGGAATGAAAGCATTTGCAAAACACACATCTCATAAAGGATGTTATCTAAAAATATACAAAGAATTCTTAGAACTCAGTAATATAAACAATCAATTGAAAAATGGAACAAAGATCTTGACAGATACTTCATCAAAGAAGACATACAGATGAAAATGTTCCACATCATATATCATCAGGAAAATACAAATTAAAACAACAATGAGACACCACGCCATACCTATTAGAATGACCAAAATCGAGACTGCTGATAAAATCAAATAATGGCAATGATGTGGAACAAACAGCAACAACTCTCATTCATTGTTGTTGTTAATGCAAAAGGGTACAGCCATTCTGGAGGAAGTCTAGTACTTTCTCACCGAAATAAACATAGTCTTACCATATGATCCAGGAATTGCACTCTTTGGTCTTTACCCAAAAAAGGTGAAACTTATGTCCCCTAAAAAACCTGCACACAAATGTTTATAGCATCTTTACTCATAATTTTATATGAATAAAACTTATCCACATAAACTTTATATTCTAACTTCATTACCAAAATCTGGAAGCAACCAAGATGTCTGTCAGTAGGTGAATGAATAAACAAACTGTGGTAGACAATGGAATATTATTATTCAGCACGAAGAAGAAATGAGCTATGAAGTCATGAAAAGACATGGAAGAACCTTAAATGCATATTATTATGTGGAAGATACCAATCAGAAAAGGCTACATATTGTGTGATTCCAACTATATGATATTCTGAAAAGGAAAAACTATGGACACAGTAAAAAGGTGTTTGCCAGAGGGTGGTAGAGGAATGAATAGGTGGATAACAAAAGATTTTTAGGGCACTGAAAATACTTTATGTGATATACTCAATACGACACCATAAAGATGGATACGTGTCATTACACATTTGTCCAAACCCACAGAATGTACCACACCAAGAATGAATTGCAATGTGAACTATGGATTTTGGGTGATGATGATGTGTTACTGTAAGTTCATCAATTGTAACAAACGCACCGCTTTGGTGGGGCATGTTAATGCGGCAGGCTGTGCCTGGGTAGATGCAGGGTGTATATGGGAAATCGCTGTATCTTCCTATCCGTTTTCTGTGACCCTAAAACTTCTCTAAAATAAATAAAGTCTTTAAAAAGTAATAAGAGATTCACATCAAAAAGAGAGTAAATTTTCATTCATCATTTTTATCCCTATACTTTTCCTAAAACTTACCTTTTCAATTCATGCACACTGGCTACTATACTACGCTTATCATTCTAAAAATATATCTGAATTCCTAGAAAAAAACTGTAAGCTTTCTTTTATTTCCAACAGCCTAAATATTTGTAATTAGTCTCATACATACTAGTTTAACTTAGGAACCTATTATGGATTAGTCTCATAAATGTATCTAAACTTCTTTTCAATTTCTTTAAATATGCCCGTACAACCTAAAAATGATAGGCACCAAAATGCTACCTCCCAAATAGAGTGCTTCCTTTTATTTGCCTTAAACTTTCTAAGCTCAAATTTAAAAACAAACAAACAAAAACAAGAAAACAAAAAAATACACAAAACTGGCTGATATTTATAGAGTTCCAAGATTTTATATAATATTTATACTGTTTATAACTTACAAAATTGCGATCAAACACTAGTCAAATTTCATCTTTCTAAATCATTATAGTTTCTGCCTGTGATTATTTTTGGTACACTTCTCTGGTCCCAAGCTATAGCCATTTTAGTATCAATAGAATACTAGTTTAAATGGCTTCCCTGGTGTCTTTTCCCTTTCAGTGGTCATGTTTGGCTATAACGGACTGGACCAGAAGCTGGCAAACTATGGTCATGGGTTAGCTAATCCAGTCTGCTGGTTATTTTTGTAAATAAAGTATTACTGGAACACAGCCATGCCATTCATTATGTATTGTTTATGGCTGCTTTCATGCTAAACAGCAGAGTTGAGTAGTTGTGACAGAAACAGGATGGACTTGAAGCTTACAGTATGTATTATCTGGCCCTTTACAAAAAAAGTTTGCTGACTATTACACTGAATTAATTTCACGTGACCTTGCATTCCTCTATCTATCTATCTATTTAGACATTTTAATCAGCTATTTTAATTACTGATACAAGTACACACATTCCCTTCATTACAGGACGTAAATTCTCCCTAATCATATACTAAAAAGAAGAATTGAAAGCAAGGTAAGTTAACCTTTTCTTCCCTCAGTAATATCACTTTTTGTCTGGCATCCCATAATTTCCTAGATTCTAGTATAGATACCAAATAAAAAGTAATAAAAAATACTGAAAAATAAATCAATTCATACATATACATTTACCCCAGAAAATCACATACATCTTTGGCCTTATCACATACTGACAAACTTTACAAGAAATATCAGACAACAGCTAATTGGCAGGAGGAAATTTGAGGAGGAACCAAAGAACCTAAGACTTGCACTTAAAATCAAACTATACCTTATGCTAGATTATAAAACAACAACAAAATGTGTAGAATGGCTTTCTTTCCTTCTACCTCAATGAGATTGCTGACATTCCTCTGCCTTAATGCAGTTAGATTTTCTAGAAGAAGAAAGTCTAGGAGAACAAGACTTAATATGCTGCATAATGTTTGCTTGTGGAAAGAGTCATTATAATTTAAAAGGCCACAAAGTAAGGTGTAAGTTTCTCTTAGGTCTCTCCCTTTCACGTGGCAAGAACAGTAAGTAGTCGGAACCTGGTGTATTCCACAGCATGTAGGAAGGCCAGAATGTAACTACTTACCTCTATCCTTCTTTCTATAATGGAGGCACAAACCTTTCAGCACTACTATTATGTGAGTATTCTTTTGTTGCATCTCTACCAACAATTTCTTTGAAATTGATTGTTAGATGTTAGATGTGTCTTTGGTTACATTTTTTTAAATTAAATGTATTGGGGTGACAATGGTTAGTAAAACTACATAGGTTTCAAATGTACATTTCTATAATACATCATCTATATATCACATTGTGATTGCCACCCAGAGTCAGTTCTCCTTCCATCACCCGATATTTGACCCCCTTTACACTCTTCTATAATCTCTCCTTCCCCCTTACTCTCTGGTAACCACTAAACTGCTGTCTGTGCCTGAGTTTTTGTTTCTTTGTCTTGTTCCTTTGTTGCTTTCAGTTTTATATCCCACATGTGAGTGAAGTCATATGGTTCTTGACTTTTTCTGTCTGACTTATTTCGCATAGCATAATTTTAAAATAGTTCTGACAGAAGTTTGAATGTTTGCAAGGGGGAGAAAAACTAGTGGTGGAAA
This sequence comes from Rhinolophus ferrumequinum, assembly GCF_004115265.2. Taxonomy (NCBI): domain Eukaryota; kingdom Metazoa; phylum Chordata; class Mammalia; order Chiroptera; family Rhinolophidae; genus Rhinolophus; species Rhinolophus ferrumequinum. The sequence continues at coordinate 42,082,567 of NC_046295.1, read as the reverse complement.
GAGGTGAAAGGCCTCTCTACAGTCTAAAACTATTTAGGACTAAATCATCTAAACAGTTCAACAGACTTCTCTACTTAGGATCCTGGGCTGAAAGCTTCCGCTATCAATAAAAGATCTAGGTAAAGATAAATACATGATAAATATAAAATCAAGTATTGTAGTTTTAGACTGTAACTCCACTTTTGATTTTCTGTAGAATTTAAAATCAAATGCATAAAAATATAAATCTTTGTTAATAGGTACACAATATATAAATATATAATTTGTGACATCAGTACCATAAAATGAAGGGAATGGAGTAGTAAAAAGGTAGAGTTTTCTGTGCAATTAAAATTGGTATCAATTTTAAATACTGTTATAATTTTACAATGTTGTATGCAATTTCCCTGATAAATAATAAGAAAATTTCTATAGAATATGCACATATGAAAAAGAAAAGGATACCAAACTATGGAACAACAAAAAAATGAACTAAACACAAAGGCTGTAAGGAAGAAATAAAGGACAAAAAAGCTTTAAGACATACAGAAAGTAAATAACAAAATGACAAAAGTCCTTCCCTAGTTCCTTTAAGTGTAAATGGTTTAAACTTCCGAATCAAAAATATAAATTGACAGAATGGATTAAAAAAAAAGTTCCTGTACAAGCAAGAGACTCACTTGAGACCTCAGTACACAAATAGTTTGAAAGTTATTACAATAGTCTGGAAGATATTCCATGCACATAAACAAAAGAAAGCAAAAATGGCTATAATAATTATCAGTCAAAATAGACCGTAAGTCAAAACCTGTTACAAGAGACAAAAAAGGACATTTTACAATGACAAAAATGTCACTTCAAGTAGATATAACAATTACAAACATACATGCAACAAATATCAGAGCTGAAAAATGTGAGTCAAACACAGAATTGAGAAAAATGTATCTACAATAACATGAGACTTTAATACTTCACTTTCAATAACTGATAGACCAACCAAAAAAACATCAATAAACAGAGAACTAGAACAACACTATCGACAAGTTGAACCAAAGAGACATATGTAGACACTCTCCTATACCCCAACACCAGAATACACATTTTTCCTAAGTGCACATAGAATATTCTCCACGATCAGCCATTATGTTAGGTCACAAATAAGTGTCAAAATATTTTAAAAGATTGAAATCATAGAAAGCATCCTTTCCAATAACAAGGAATGGAACCAGAAAATCAATACCAGAAGAAAAATGTTAAATTCACAAATCAAACAACACACTCACTGTTAAACAATGGGTCAAAGAAGAAATCACAGAGAAATGAGAAAATATCTTGAGACAAGTGAAAATAAAAACATAATGTACCAAAATATACAGGATGCAGCAAAAGCCATGCTGAGGGAAATTTATAGCTGTAAACACTTACATTAATCAAGAAGAAATATCGCAAATCAACAACTTATCTTTATACCTTAAGGAACTAGAAGAAGAGCAAACCAATTCAAAAGTCAATGAAAGGGAATAAAGATTAGAGCAGAAAGAAACAAAGTAGATTAAAAAATAATAGAGAAAATCAACAAAATCAAAGGTGGTTCTTCAAAAAACATCAACATAATTGAAGGCACTTTATCTCTAGACTGAGGAAAAAAAATTGAAATCAGAAATGAAAGTGGGGACATTACTACCAATTCTATAGAAATAAGAAAGACTATAAGAAAGTACTATGGACAGTTTTACACCAACAAATTGAACAATTTAGAAGTAGAGAAATTCCCAGAAACACAAACCTATCAAAACTAAATTGTGAAAAAAAAAAAAACCACCAAAAAGACACAGAAAATCTGGAGAGACCTATAACTAGCATGGTGATTGAATCAGTAATCAAAAATCTCCCAACAACCAAGAAAATCCACGATCAGATAGCTTCACTGGTGAATTCTACCAAACATTTTAAAAAGTATAACACAAATCCTTCTCAAACTCTTCCAGAAAATTTAAGAAAAAGGAATACTTCCTAATTCATTCTGAAATCAGCATCATTTTGACACTAAAGCCAGACAAAAACACTACAAAATAACTATAGAGCAATGTTTCTTATGAAAATTGATGCAAAATCTTCAATAAAGTACCTGCAAACAAAATTCAACACCACATTAAAAAGATTATACAACAAAACCCAGTCAGACTTATTCCTGGGATGCAAGGATGGCTCAACGTATGAAAATAGGTAAATATAATACACCACCTTAGTAGAACAAAGAAAAATAAAACACATGATCATCTCACTTCATGAAGAAAAAGCATTTGAAAAATTCAACATACTTCTATGATAAAAACACTCAACGAATTAATATTAGAAGGAAACCACCTAAACATAACAAAAGTCATATATGAAAAACCCACAGCTAACATAATAGTGAAAAATTAAAAGCTTTTCCTCTATCCTCAGGATAAAGGATGATGGTTTGAATCACCTTCTATTCAACAGAGTATTAGAAATTCTAGAAAGGCTAATTAGGGAAGAAAAAGATATAAAAGCCATCCAAATCAATACGGAAGAAGTAAAATTGACTGTTCATATTTGGATTACATCTGTTAAAGGATGAAGTGATCTTATATGCATGAAACCCTAACAATTCCACAAAAATGTTATAATAAATAAATTTAGCAAAGTTGTAGGATACAAACTCAACCCAGAAAAATCAGATGAGTTTTATACACTAATCATGAACAATCCAAAATGGAAATTAAGGATACAATTCCATTTACAATAGCATCAAAAAGAATAAACTTAAACAAGGAAGTAAAAGACATATATTGAAATGCTGCTGAAAGAAATAAAGAACAAATAAACAAAAAGACATATTGTATTCATGGATTTAAAGACTTAATATTAAGATGTCACAACTCAAAGCATTTACAGATTCAATACAATTCATAGCAAAATCTCAAAAAAACATACTTTGTGAAAATAGAAAAATCCATCCTAAAATTGATATGGAATCTCAAGGACCCCAAATAGCCAAAACAATCTAGAAAAATAATGAAGTTGGATGAATTACACTTCCTGATTTCAAAACTTAATAGAAAGTTTCAGTAATAAAAAGACGGTGGTACCGGCATAAAACAAACACAGAGACTAAGGGAATAGAACAGAAAGCCCAGAAGTAAACCCTTACATATATGGTTAAATGATTTTCGACAAAGGTACCAAGACGGTCTATTCAATAAATGGTGCTGGGAAAACTTGATATCCAAATCCAATGGAATGAAGCTTGATCTTTACATCATATGCAATTTAACTCAAAATAGATAGAAAACATGAACATACGAGCTAAAAGTATAAAACTCTTTGAAAAAAATATAGAAAAAGCTTTAGGACACAGTATTTGATAATAATTTCTTGAATTTGACACCAAACACCCAGGCAACAAAGATTAGACTTCATCAAATTTAAAACTTTTGTGTATCAAAGAACACTGTCAAAAGAGTGATAAATAAGGCAATCCACAAAATAAAAGTAAATAGTTTCAAATTATATATGTGATAAGGAGTTAATATACAGGATATATTAAAAAACAAAACAAAAACTCCTACAACAACAAAAAAATCCAATTAAAAGATGGGCAAAGTATTTGAAAAGACATTTCTCCAAAGAAATATATAAATGGTCAACAAGTACATGAAAAAATACTTAACATCACTAATCATTACGGCAATTCAAAACTGTAATTAGATACAACTTCACACTTATTAGGATGGCCATTATTTTAAAAATGCAGAAAATAACATAATGTTGGTAAAGAAATGGGAGAAATGGAACCCTTGTGCATTGCTGATAGGAATATAAAATGGTGTAGCTGCTATGGAGAACAGTAGGGCAGTTTTTCATAAAATTAGAAAAAGAATTACATCATATTATCCAGCAATTCCTTTTCTGGTATATACAAAAAAAAACAAAAAAAATTAAAGCAGGGATTCAAACAGATTTTTGCATACCAATATTCATAGCAGCACTATTTCAACAGCCAAACATTACAAGAACCCAAATATCCATCAACAGATGAATAAACCAAATGTGATATATACTCACACATACAATGACTATTTTTCAGCCTTAAAAACAAATGAAATTCTGACATATGCTACAACGGGAATCAACCCTGAAGACATTATGTTATGTGAAATAACCCAGACAGAGAAGGACAAATATTATAAGATTCCACTCATATGAAGTACAACTGACCCTTGAACAACACAGGGGACTAGGGGTGCTGACCTCCCTTGCAGTCAAAAATCCTCATATAACTTAACTCGGCTCTCCACATCCATGGATTCCTAACACAGAACGAAAATAATGTTTTTGATCCATGGGTGGTTGAACCCGCAGATGCAAAACCTGAGGATACAGAGGAACAACTGTATACTTATTTTTAAAAATCTGAATATAAGGAGATCTGAACAGTTCAAATGCCTGGGGTTCAAGGATGAACTGTATCTACAGTAGTCAAATTCATAGAGACATAACATAGAATGGTGACTGTCATAAGCTGGGGTAACAGGGAACATTAATATTTATAATGGGTACAGAGTTTCAGTTTGGGAAGATGAAAAAGTTGTGGTGATGGTTGCACAACAATGTGAATGTAGTGTTATGTATATTTTACCACACACACACACACGCACACACACACACACACACACACACACACACAAAGAATCAATCAAATATGGTATTTCCTTAGTTATAAAATTACCAAGAAAATCTATAATCACATAAAACAGACAATACATACTTGGGCATCCTTATGTCCATGAAAACCAAGGCCTTAGAGAGTTCCAAGTTGAAGTGCAGAGGTACCAAAATATGCTGTTCGGATACATTGAGTTTTCGTGCTTCTTTCCAATTATCACCTAATTAAAGAAAACAGTACATATTTAGCACACGTATAATTTGAAAAACACACTAAACCTAAAATTACTATTAATACTTCATAGTCACACACTGCATGATACAGGGGACTCGTCCCACATCTAAATAATACTATCACCTTCTCAGGAACACACAATCAACAGGTAAACACTTTACCCTCTCTTTTTCCTTCTGAAGCTTCACAAGACTATGTTTTAATAACAAAAATGCTTATTGAAAAACATTTTAATCAAATCTACTGTGCATCCACTGATAATCACTATACCAACCAGATATCTTACCTAAAAAACAACATGGCTCTAAGGCAATAATGGGCAAGGTAGGGAAGAATGCAGTTCTTCAGTATTAACTAATAAAAACTACCATTTATTCAAGATTTATAAATGCACTATTCTAGGCAATGTTTAGACTTGTATTTAATTTTCACAATGATGTATAATCATCCCATTTATAGAAAATGAGACTCAAAAGAATTTAGAACTTGCTAAGGCTAGTGAGTAGTAAGGCTGAAATTTACAACAAATGTGACCCTCTTGTAACCCTGTGAGGGTTACATGTTTAATAAGGAAAATGGCTAAATAACTGACAGCATAGCCTTAGAACATTAGATAACCAATAAAAATCATGAATTCAAGTGCCCAAAATATTACTGGTAAATGAAAGGAAAAAATCAGGATATAAAACTATGTAAGTCATGTAAAAAATGCATTTACAAGTATTCATAAACACCATACAAGCATATCCCATATACTCTAGGCACATATGTTGAAAAAAGCAACAAGAGGATAGACACTGAAATACATTATATATATTACCTCATTTGAATCTAATAATCCCATGAGTCATAAAATCCTCAGACAAGGAAAACCAAGCCAATGAAAGATTAGACTTTCAGAGATAGGTAGTAAAATGGACTTTTGTACAGTTTTTAAATTCCAACAGCATTATGGTAATATTTCCTTCCTTTCTCAATTTACAGGTTAAAAAAAATAAGATATTTAGAAGCCTATGTTTGAGTATTTATCAAGAGAATCTATGACAAGTACATAAAGTAACCCAAGGTCAAAAAACCTTGCTCAAAACATTTAATTAAGAATAGTTAATGCTTATCAAAAACATTCCAAGAAATTCTAATAATTTTCAGACAATAATGATACGTTTAAAAAAATTTTTCACAAAGCATCTATCTTAAATGTTAAGTATAGTTAATGGACTTCAAAAACTAGTGACCAAAATGTATCAAACATACCAAAATATAATAATGTATTCCCTGAGAAAAAGTTCATGAATTTTCTATAAATTTCCCACCCGCTATATTTCTGGGTTCCTTCTACACCAACTGGAATATGATAAAAACATAAACCAATTTCATTATCCTCAAGTAATTATAGTTAAAGAAATAAAATAAAAATGTTCTACTCCTATATAAACTAACATTTTAAATAACCATTACTTTGTGTTTTCTATTGCTTCTCCTCTCGTTAGTTAGCTCAGAAAATTAAAATTTGACCATACACATGCATATAGAGCTCTAAAACAGCCACCAATCCACCGTTGTTGAATTATCTGAATGATCACTAACGCTCCAGGGATTCAGAAGCAATATAACATAGCGGAAAGAAGGCTCAATTAGTCAGGGATCTCTCACTATCCTTTAGTGGCTTCTGACAAGTGAATTTCTGGCTCTGTTGACTTCATCTAAAAAACTTCATCTGTATCACAGCCTCTTGATCAGTATACCAAAGTGAATGGGGTTAAAGTATGCTTAAGACAGTAACCCTTCTCAGTCTTTGACTGGTCATTTACAGCAGGGGTGGTCAGAGCCCCTATTCTAGTTGACTCATCCCTTCAACAGTCTCTTCTGGTTATCGCACTCTGTAATACAAATATTTTAAAAATGTGCCAATGTTTTCAAACTTTGTCCAACCTTGTCCAAAGGTTGGAAAATAATGGTATAGATCAGGATTTTTCAATCTCAGCACTACTGACATTTGGGCTAAATAAGTCTTGTGGGATCACGTTCCTCTACATTGTATGATGTTTAATAGCATCCCGGACCTCCACCCACTAAATACTAGCAGTGCCCCCACTGTCCACTTGTGACAACCAAAAATGTCTCCAGACACAGACAATGGCTCTTGCAAGGTGAAACCGCTCCTAGTTGAGATATTGCTCCTACTACTATCTACTTCTAATTTAAAAATATAAAAGCTCTAACATATTTAGGATGAAGGTCTTCAGAGAAACTGTCTAAAAAACTAAATAATACTTCATCAAAATGAAAAGTAATTCCCTGTACACTTACCAACTCTGCTGTAAAGCAGCTGTATGCTTGTAAGCTGAATATCAAAGGAGTCATAAGCTCTTTGCATTATTTCTTCAAGTTTGGCCACACCTTGTTTCATATCTGGTAAATCCGAACGACTTTTACTTGTTACCTTGAAGTTAATTTTAATAGTTTAGACTATGCAAACTACATCAAAACAAAAAGATAAAGTTTTTATCTTCCAGAATATAAAAAGTTAATAGGAGAGGGTAAACTCACAAGATGACATTTATTATAAGGCTATTAGAAATGTAATTACCCATGGCACATATAATGAGAAGATTAGGTATAAAGTGAATTTTTACCTATTAAGTTATATTTCCCAATTATTTATATTAAAACAGGGGAATCAAGACAGTCTGCAGAGTAATACATCTAATATTTTAAAATCTCATAAGCCTTTTTATTAAAAACAAGAAACAAATATAGCTTATAAAACATTTATATGGCATGATGACAACTAGTTAGATAGCTTTATAATAAAAACTAAGAGCCCAGGGTTAAATATTAGGATAGCTGAATTTTTGTCCCACCTCTGCCATTCATGCAACTCTAAGCAAGCTATATTTGTACTTCCCCTTTATTAGAGAACTATGCACACTACTTTTTTCACATAAACATCCTAGAGATTACTCTACGGCTCTACAACAGTATATAAAGTTCTTAGTTATATACATACACATATATATGTATATTAGTTATATACATACATATATATGTGTACGTATATTACTTTATATACCGCTATGGATATAAAGTTCCTATTTATACATATATGTACGTATGTATGTATATATGTATGTATATGTACATATATTTTTAACATTTTCCCTCTATTTTACATAGCTCGTGTGTACACAATCAAAATTGATTCTCTCTTTGAAAGATAATAAATTTTAAACAAAAGGTTAAGCAAATTTCCTAAGATCACAAAACTAGATCGACACCCTTACTCCTAACCGTATGCTCTTTCCACCATACCATACCGCCTTCAACCTGTTCCACAGCCCAATTAAAATATGAATAATTAGATGTATAAGTACTGTTGTAACTGTATATCCAGCAGGTGTGTGCATAATTAACAACTGAAGAGTAAAAATACAGAACAAAGGAGAATGTCACTATCAAGGAAAGGAACGTATCTGTGAACTAGCCAGAAAGAACATTCTAACATTATCCATCTCTCTTGAGTCTTTAAATTATTATATTTATTTCTCTACATTTAATGATGTAGAGCAGTGCTGTCCAACCGAACTTTCTACAATAATGGAATTGTTCTCCATCTGTGCTAATACAGTACCCACTCACCACTTGTGACTAGTAAACACCTGAAGACTGTGGCTAATGTGACTAAGAAACTGAATTTTTATCTTATTTAATTTTAATCAACTTAATCAACCACATGTGACCAGTGGGTACTATATTGAACACTGAACATCTGAAAACACAAAAACATTATTCTCTACTCAAAACTAAGGAAGAAAAATATACGTAATTAGATAGAAAGGGAAATGACTTAGGTAAATGCGAGATGCTCATTTCTCAATTTAGGATTATTTAATAGAAGTATAAAATGTCAATATCTAAAGTTATATACACAAAAAATTTCAGAAGGATGAAGACATATTTGATTACCTCCAGAACTTCCTCCCTCTCTATATATTTTAATAAATCAAATAATAAACTTAAATTTAAAAGGGAATAAACTCAAGCATTATTCTCAAATTCTATATATAAATATAATTCTTAGGTTCACCTCTGACCTGCAGAGTTCAAGTGTTCATTTCAGTTTTAGAAATATAGGAAAACTACCCAAAATTAAATGAAACTTGACTGTATTCACCAGAAACGATTTTCTCAAATCCTAGTATTTACCATAAATCTAAAAACCAATACACCAATCAAACTGTTTAAAAAAACAAAATATATTTTAAACAAGAAAATACCCTAAATGCCATATTCTAAAACAAGTATTATTAGTATATACCTTTAAATGACCAAGATCCAAAAGAAGCAGATTTGATGTAGGGCTAAAAATTCCATCTTGTGGGATAATAACATATGAAGCTTTCAAATTAATTTTGAGATCAAGCACTTTCTGTGTTTCAATAATATATAGTAGACCTGCAGAAAATTTAAATCTTCACAGTGAATATTTTTCTCAAATTACCCAAGAAATAGAGAATTATTAAATATATTAATTGGTAGCACAGTCTTAATGTGAAACTAGTATTAATTTTAAAATGCCTTTGATTTAATTATTTTCAATATAAAGTAAAAATATTTGTTAGTCAATGTATACATTCCTAATTAAATATAACTGAGTAAAAAATTAGAATAATTCCTCATATAAATGATTTTAACCCATAAACTCAGTTTGGGTAAAACTCGGGAGATGACATATTGTAGCAGCAAGGGGCTATTTACACATATCTGAAAAAGTTAAGTTGTATGAAACATTTATTCATAACTGCTATATTAGAATCTATATAATTCTTTCCAATTGGTGAACTTAATACAGCTACACCTGCCATACTGAACAATGATACTTGTTCTTTATGATATTATTAAGAAACGAAAAAAATCCTGATTATTAAATCATCTTCAATAAAACCATATGTAAACCAAAAAAGGCAACAAACCAGAGTTCCCATTCCTTAAGTATTTCATTCACTTGAGGTGTTTTATTGTAATAAATTTAATACATTCACTTGCATATGATTTGTATACCAACTTAATCTATTTTATGTTCTGAAGTCCAGCATTGGTTTTCAAATCTAAATCAATTATCAAATTATTACAGGAGCAGCCGGTTAGTTCAGTTGGTTACAGCACAGTGCTCTTAACAAGGTTGCCGGTTTGATCCCCACATGGGCCACTGTGAGCTGCACCCTCCACAACTAGATGGAAACAACTATTTGACTTGGAGTTGATGGGTCCTGGAAAAACACACTTAAAATAAAGAAAAGCTTTTAAAAAATTATTATGACCCTATGAGATGGGAATTACTCCTTAAAGACAAAATTCTAAGTAACCACTGAATCAGTTTGAATGAATATACAATGCTGATTTATAAAGTTTACAGAATCTGATATTCAAACAGAAAGGTACCTTAGTTTACAAAAGGAAACAACAAAAAACCTACACAAGAATTATATCATGAGGACCAAATTTTTTAACCATGAATTGTGAGAAACTAAAAATAACCTGTTATGTATAATTTTGAATAGCTTAAATTGAAAAACATTAAGTGGTGTAGTTTACTTAATGTGTACAATCTCATACTGCAGTCAAGAGCACGTGAGGTTCAACCGAGCATTTTGTTCAGAATAGGTATAGGTTAGGAAAGGTCACAAGACAGTTGAATGGTAAGGGCAGTGATTAAAGCAAAAAGGCCATTGCAAGAGGCTGTATGATTTTATAAAAAAAAATGACAGGCTATTTTCTATCATGAACAGAATTCCAAAAATCCAAACAAAAATTTTTAATTAACTTCTAGGTTTAACCAGAGTGTACGAAATGATATTTGTTATATCTGCATTTAAATATAAAAGTACCAAATTATTCACTTAACTGTATCTAGTCTAGAAATATAAATTTAAAATACTAAAACCAGTTTAAAGTGACTAAAACTTTAGTATCGGATTCAGTATTTAATTCACCAAAATTAATACTGGCATTTTTACCTGTTGCTGTCTTGTCACGAAATTCTTCAAGTTTAGTCAAAGTCGCTGAAGTGAGCTGTGCTAGATTTACCTCTTTTGGAGGTCTGAAGAATTCCACTATACTATTCACTGTTCTCTGTTAAAAGTAAGTATCATTAAAATTAGGCACAAAATCAAACCGAATTGAAATATATGAAAACAGAAATTTAAAAAATGCTTACGGCATCATATATCATTTCTAAAGGTTCAGCTTCTATGATACACCTTTGAGCAACAGTTTCATCTAATGGATTTGTCTCAAAAGTAATTTGGAAAAGTGATGTAGCACCATCCAATGAAGACAGGAGGCGGGGTTTTATTGAATTGTCTGGTAAACCAGTAACATGAAATGAATCAATTTTGGTTTCAAATCTGCATGAAAAAAGATAGGACAAAAATTAGCCATCAATACAATCTTAAAATTGAAAATAATAAAAATTAATGAAAACAATTTCACTTTGTATTTCCTGCCACTCCATTCCACTCATGTCAAAGAAAGTATACTACTATTCCACCTGACTTGAAATAGACTAATTCACAAAGATCCCAATTCACGTGTTAATTTCTATACGGTGTATAAAAAAGCTATGAAGGGTTGGGGGTCTCCAGTTCCCATGAAAGGAGCTTGGAAGTCACCACTCTGTACTAACAAGTGAAAAGCTGAACAAAAATCAAAAACTCTTTTTGGATATGTAATAGAGAGCAGGACACAGGGCAAACTACTGCCCCCAAGACTGGAGAGACAGACAGGTGAATACAGGGAGTCACAGTTTACCAGGAGAAACTCACAAAAAGGAACCACCACAGACACTAGTGCCAAGATTGGAAAACCTGAACTGTAGTTCATGAACTGCTGAAGACTAGTGTGGACAACTCAGAGAGTCAAAAACTCTAGGGGCACCCAGTAATAGGGAAGCTTCCACAATATTCTGAGATATACTTCCAGGAATCTGACCAGGTTCCCAGAGTAAATATTGGAGAAAAATCCCATTGAGCTTCAGGTAAGGGGGGGAGAAAGAAACCACTTAAAACTATGCCATAGTACTCTGTTCTTGTTAACAAGGCCTGCCTTCTAGAGAACCAAGTTAACCAAAGGTTAACATGATGGGAGTATTATCAGAGCCAAAATGACCTACAGAAGGGAAAAAAACGCAGCTCCAATCAGGTCTACCAATCCATACAGGAGAAGAAAAGTACCTAATCCAGCCCTCTCTAGCCATCCTGACCCACCTCAGGGGGTAGGAAAAAACTGAGAAACTCTTAAGAAGGTCACAGTGCAGACATAGGCTCATTAAAAGAATGAGTTAATCGTAGCACTACAGAACTTTTCCCTTTCCCCACATCTTACAACCAAATTACTAAAGAAGTATTTACATCAGTTTCTTTTACCCAATACATCACATTTGGCTATCAAGAAAAAAGAACAAGGCATACCAAAAGGCAAAAACAAAACAAAACACAATTTTAAGTGACAGAGCAAACATCAGAACTAGAAATGGTAGAGTGCTGGAATTAAATGAACAGGAATTTAAAACAACTACAATTAACATGGTAAGGGCTCTAATGGACAATGTAGACAGCATGCAAAAATAGGTGAACAATATAAGTGGAGAGATGGGAATCCTAAGAGCGAGCCAAAAATTAATGCTAAAGACAAAAAACACTATAACAAGAACGTCTTTAATGGGTTTAGTAGAAGACTAAACACAGCTAAGAAAATTACTCTCCGAACTAGAGAATATATCAGTAGAATCAGAAAATACAGAAAGTGGAGAATAAAAACTAAAAAAACAGACAAAATTTACAAGCACTAGGAGGATAACTAAAAGAGGTACATCTATGAGTAATGAAAATACCAACAAGAGAAGAAAGGAAGGAAAAGATAAAATACTTTAAACAATATTGACTAAGAATTTCCCCAAATTAATGTCAGACATTTAACCACAGATCCAGGAAACTCATAGAAAAGCAGAAAAAAACGCAAAACAAACAAACACTATAAACCTAGGCCAATTTTAAACTACAGAAAATCAAATATAAAGAAAAAAAATCCTGAAATAAGCCAGAGGAAAAACACCTTACCTACAGAGGAGCAAAGATAAGAATTACATCCGTCTTTTCAGAAACCAATAAGCAAGAGTAGAATATAATGAAAAATTTGAAGTGTAAGATTAAAAAAAAAAAAAGCACACCAACCTAGAATTCTGTACCCTATGAAATTTTCCATCAAAAGTGAAGGAGAAATATTTTCTCAGAAAATAAATATTGGGTAAATTGTTGCCACTAGACTTGGCTTTCAAAACATATTTTTAAAAGTTCTTTAGAGAGAATGAAATAATGTATGACAGAAACTCAGATCTACAATAAGAAAACCACTGAAGAAGGAAAAAAAGTGACAGTAAAAATGGAAACTTATTTTTCTTATTCTTCATTGATCTAACAGATTAGTGGGTTTAAAATAATAGTAACAACATTATTACTTCTTTTATTATGTATGCTTCTGTGTAAGTTTAATATATACATATATATATATATGTTTATGTATGCTTATATGTAAGTGAAATGAATAGCAATGAAGAACTAGAGGAACAAATTGGGTATTTTTCTTATTATAAGGTCTCATACTATACCTGTGAAGTGGTATGGTGTTATTTGAAAGTAGACTTGGATCAGTTATAGTAAATGTATACTGAAAACACTAAGATAACCACTATAAAATAATTTAAAAATAAAACCCTATAACTGATATGCCTAAAGGGAGAGAAAATGAAATCATATAAAATGCTCAATTAAAATGACAAAAAGCAAAAAAGGCATGAAAGACAAAAATACAAACTATAAACAAGGGCATCAAATAAAAAACAGTAAGAATTATGGTAGATTTTAATGTTAGTCGAGAAAGAAGATAAGCCAAAGGCTGGGAGAAAAAATTTGCAAAAGACACATCTGACAGTTATCTAAATTTCCACACACACACACACACAAAATCTCTTAAAATTCAGTAAGAGGAAAACAAACAACAGAATTTTAAAATGGGCCAAAGACCTTAATATATCTTACCAAAGAAGATATCAATGTGGCAAGTAAGCATATACATTTACATCATATATCATCAGACAAATACAAATTAAAGCAATGAGATACCACTGCATACCAATTAAAATGGCCAAAATCTGGAATACTGACCAACACTAAATAATAGCAAGAATGTGGAGCAACAGAAACTCTCATATATTGCTGGTGGTATGCAAAATAGCATCATTACTTTGGAAGACAGTATGGTGGTTTCTAACAAAACTAAATATATTTTTACCACATGATCCAGCAGCAATCATGCTCCTTGGTATTTACCCCAAGGAGATGAAAACATGTCTACACAAAAACGTGCATACTGATGTTTATAGCAGCTTTAATCATAATTGCCAAAACTTGGAAGCAAACAAGATGTCCTTCAGTAGGTGAATGGTAAAATAACTGGTACATCCAGACAATGTAATGTTGTAAGTGCTAAAACCAAATGAGCTATCAAGCCATGACAAGACACAGGAAGCTTAAATGCATGTTACTAAGTTAAAGAAGCCACTGAGAAGGCGACATACTGTATGATTCTCTTTGCTTTGTTTTGGCTCCAGGAATTTACGAGAATCTCTGTCAGTACACCAGGTAACCAGTAAAATAATGGAATAAAGACTTCAGTGCCCACACAGGACAAAAAATACTCTTTTCAAAAACAGTTTGAAAATTCACTGTGTTAGTTTGCTAGGTCTATCATAACAAAAAATCACAAACTGGGTGGCTTAAAGCAAGAATTTATTCTCTCACAGATCTGGAAGCAAGAATTCTAAAATCAAGGTGTCAGCAGAACTGATTTCTTCTGAAGGCTTGAGTGACAAGATGTTCCATGCTTTTCTCCAAGATTCTGGTGGTTGATAGCAATGCTCAATATGAGTTGGCTTGTACATACGAGTATATGCATATCATGCCAAACTCTACCTGTTCTTTTATGGCATTCTTTTAGATGTGTCTACAAATTGTGTTCTCCAGTCTCCCTGTTTCTTCTGTGTCTGTGTTCAAATTTCCTTCTTTTTATAATGACACAGTCGTTGGATTAGGGCCCACTCTAATCCAGTATGAACTCATATTAACTCTATTACATTGGAAACACCCTATTCAAAATGAGGTGACGTTCACAAGTACTGGGAATTAAAACTTGACATATCTTTTTGGAGGAAACAATTCTATCCCACTACAGTCAGTGAACAAATAACAGACTACAGTCCTCCACAATCAACAGCAACACACCCAGACGAGGAAAGAAAAAATCTAATTTGTATAGTTACATTATGCAATTCAAAATTCCAAGTTTTGGGCCAGCCCAGTGGCTCAGACGGTTAGAGCTCCATGCTCCTAACTCAGAAGGCTGCAGGTTCGATTCCCACATGGGCCAGTGGGCTCTCAAACAACTACAAGGTTGCCAGTTCAATTCCTCGAGTCCCACAAGGGATGGTGGGCTCCGCCCCCTACAACTAAGATTGAACACAGTACCTTGAGCTGAGCTGCCGCTGAGCTCCTGAATGGCTCAGTTGGTTGGAATGCTTCCTCTCTACCACAAGGTTGCCAGTTCGATTCCTCGAGTCCCGCAAGGGATGGTGGGCAGCGCCCCCTGCAACTAGCAATGGCAACTGGACCTGGAGCTGAGCTGCGCCCTCCACAACTAAGACTGAAAGGACAACTTGACTTGGAAAATAAAAGTCCTGGAAGTACACACTGTTCCCCAATAAAGTCCTGTTCCCCTTCCCCAATAAAATCTTTAAAAAAAAAAAATTCCAAGTTTTAAATAAAAAAATTACAAAGCATACGCAAAAAGAGAAAGCCCAGATATTGTATTTACTAGTGTGAAAGAAAAACAGCAAAACTGAGTTGATATTCTCAAGTGAACAATTTAAAATAGAGCCAGGAGGCCTCCAGCAAGCAGAACTTGTTAGTACAGAGCTATGACTTCCAAACTCCTCTTAAGTCTACTTGCCAGCAACAACCAGTTTTTTCAAAGCAATTTGTTTAACCCCTTTGAAAGCCCCCTTTTTCTATCTTTATAAACTCTGCCCTTTTCTTTCCCCTCAGAACACATATGAGGTTTCCATCGCAAATCTATGTTTCTGAATTGCAATTCCTATAAGACCACCAAATAAAGCTCTTGTATTTCTTATAGTTCTTGGACAAAATTCATTGACACTAGACCAAGATGTTAAACAAGCTGTCTTAAATATGCTCAAAGAGCTAAAGAAAATCTTGGACAAAAAACTAAGAAAGTCCAGGAAAACAATGTACAAAGAGAATATAAATAAGGAGATATAAAGTGTTAAAAAAAATAGAAAGGTAAAAAGTACAGCAGCTGAAATGAAAACCAACTAGAGCTGGTCAACAGCAGATTTGAATAGCCAAAAGAAAGAACCAGTGAACATGAATATAGGACAAGTAAAAGTACTTCGAGTCTGAGGAACAGAAAAAAAACGAATAAAGAGCAATGAATAGCACCTAAAGTGGGAGACCATTAAGCACACCAACACATGTATTCTGGGAGTTCCAGAAGAAGATAAAAAGAGAGGGACAAAAAGAATATTTGAAGAAATAAGGGCCTATTAATCTAAACATCCAGGAAGCCAAACAAACTTTAATTAGGATTAGGTCAAAAAAGACCAATACAGAACACATAATCAAACTGTCAAAAGCCAAGAGAAAATCTTGAAAGCAGGAAAAGAGAATCAACTTATCACACACAAAGGATACTAATAGATTAACAGCTAGTTTTTCATCAGAAATCATGGAGGTTAAAAGGCAGTAAGATGATACTCTCAAAGTGCTAAAAGAAAAAAAATGTCAACCAAGAATTTTTTATTTGGCAAAACTCTTAAATGAAAGGGAAATTAACATTTACAGATGAACAAACACTGAGGGAATTTGTCACCAGTAGATTTTCCCTACAAGAAATGCTAAAGAGAACACGTCAGACTAAAATGAAGGGATACAGCAACTTACAGACAGTAACTGAAAGCTATATGAAGAAATAACTCTAGTAAGGTATATACATATACATAAACCAACATTATTTTATCTTTGATTTCTAATTCCTCTTCCTATTTCCTCTAGGTTTAAAGACAAATGCACAAAAATGATCATAAATCTCAGGTAACACGCATGCAATGTGTAAGATGTAATTAGTGAAAATAACATAAAGGGGACAAATGTACCCTCATGGGAGCTAAGTTTTTGTAGGTTACTGAAGCTAAGTTGATATCAATTTAAACTACATTGTCTTAAATTTAGAATGTTAATTGTAATCTCAATGGTATCCACTAAGAAAGTGACTAAAATATATATAGAGAGAAAATGAAATTAGGAAGGAATAAAAAATAAATCAAACACAAAAGGAATCTTTGGGTCTTCATTTCCTCTTGAAGGCTCCCATGTCAATACTCGTATAAAGTTTATCTTAAATAAATCTGCATGCTTTTCTCTCGTGACTTTGTCAGTTAATTTTCAGACCCAAGCAGGGACCCTAAGGGGGTCTAGGAAACCTTTTCCTCCCCTATAGCATAAAAAACAATAAATTAAATGGGAAAAAAATTTAACAAAAAAGGTGTAAAACTTACACTCTGAAAACTATAAAACACTGTTGAATTAATGAAGCTCTAAATAAATGGAAAGATGTAATGTTAATGGATTGGAAGACTTAATATTGTTTAGATGTCAGTACCTAAAAAGCATGATCCACAGATTCAACACAATCCTTATCAAATCCATGATGAGTTTTTTGTAGAAATGGACAAGACACTCCTATAATTTACACAGAAATTCAACTGACTCTGAATAGCTAAAACAATCTGGAAGCAGAAAAACAAAACTGGAAAAGTCACACTTTCTGATTTCAAATTTTAACACAAAAGTATAGCAATAAAGACAGTGTGTGTTGGCAGTTTAATCATATAGACCAATGGGGGTAGAACTGGTATATTTGTCAGGTTGTGCAACAATTAGCACTAATTCTAGAACATTTTTACACTCTAAAAAAGAAACCCTATACCCATTATCAGTCACTCCTCATTCCCTCCCTCTCCCCAGTGTCTGGCAACAACTAATTTACTTTATATTTCTAAGAAGTTGCCTGTTTCGGGCATTTCATATGCCTGGAACCATTTCATATTAATGTATGGCCATTTCTATCTGGCTTCTTTAACTTGGCATGATATTTTCAAGGTTCATCCATGGAATAGCATGAATTAGTGTGTCCTTCATTTTCATTGCCCGATGATATTCCACTGTATGGATATATACCGCATTTTGTCTGCCGTTCAGCAGATGATGGACATTGGTTTGTTTTCACTTTGGGGCTATTATGAACAATACTGCTATGAATATTCATAGACAATATTTTGTGTGGACAATAAGTTTTAAATTATTTGGGTATATACCTAAGGGCAGAATTGTTGACTCATATGGTAACTCTGTTTAAAATTTTCAGGAATTGCAAGATTTTTCCAAAGCAGCTATACCATTTTATTTCTACAAGTAGTGTATGAGGTTTCCAATTTATCTGTATCCTTAGCAACACTCATCTGTCCTTTTGATTAGAGCCACCCTAATGGGTGTAAACTGGTATTTCACCATGGTTTTGATTTGTATTTCCCTAAATGCTAATGCTGTTGAACATCTTTTCACATGCTAATTGGCTGTGTCTGTATGTTTTTTATGGAGAAATGTCTATTAAGTTCTTTTGCACATTTTTAGATTGAGTTGTCTTAATCATTATTGTGTTGTAAGAGTTTTTTAGATATTACTGATACAAGTCTCTTATGAGATGTTTTCAGCTGGCATCCTTTGAAGTACAAATGTTTTTAATTTTGATGAAGTCCAATTTATTTATTTTTTATTTTGTTGCATTAAACACTTAAGTCTTTGCCTAACTCAAGGATACAAAAATATGTCCCTATATAGTCTTGTTAGAATTTTATACTTTTACCTCCTATATTTAGGTTTCTGATCCATTTGAGTTAATGCTTGTGTATGGCGTGAGATAGGGGTCCAGCTTCATTGTTTGGCATGAGATTATTCAGTTGTCCTAGCACCATTTGTTGACAAAAACTCTTCTTTTCCCACCAAATGATTTCCCCACCAAATCACCCTTGTCAAAATGAGTTTACCATAAATGTAAGGATATATGTCTAGAATTAGTGCTAATTGTTGTACAACTTGACAAATATACCAATGTAATTTGGTATACAATACAGTGTCACAAATGAATTGTACACTTTAAATGGATGAGTGTATAACATATGAATTTATACTTCAATAAAGCTATTTTTAAAAACAAAGGTAAAATAAAGACATTCCCAGATAAACAACCAAATTGTTAATGCCATTTCTTTTCATATGGTGTGATTACTGAGATTTGTGTATTATCCTATAATGTCTTTTTATGTCTCCTCAGCATACAGTTTTCTATTGAACATGTATTATTTTAATATTTACAAAGTATATATATTACTGGAAAAAAATCTAAGTTCCTAAAAATACAAAAGAATACATTAAATCATAGTATCTCTTAGAAAATGCTGTAAGATTGTAATCTAACTTCCAATTTTACAGTGAAATTTATTCTTACAGATAAAACAAATGAATACTTACTTAATTGCTTGTGCTCCTGGTCTTTGCACAATCCAAGTACTAAATTCTTCTATTACAATATCTAACAGCTGAGGTTTTCGTTGTTTTTCTCTTAAAACAATAGACATACTTTTCAAGTGAACATAAAACTTCATGGCTTCAAACTAGAGTATATTCAGAAGAATAAAATTAAAAAAAAATACACACATACAAATACAATAAATACTCTTATTCATATCCTATTTATATAGTTTATTCTTTCCAAAAACCAGAAAATACTTTAAAAGCAACCTTTTCTATATCAAAGAATTGCCACATAACACTAAAAATGTAGAGGACAATATTTATCCCTATCTTGAAAATTAAAGTAAGTGGAATACTTACAGACCCAGAAAAAGATCAGAGAACAAGTCAGTAACATAATTATGAAAGGATTAGAAATAGGCATGTCTATCATTAAACTCTGAGGTATAAGACAGGAAAAACTCTTACTGTTTTTGGCAAGGTTGGATCAACTGCTGTTTCACTATAGCCAATTGCTTCATACAGTAAAGTTTTTTCTTCAAGTGTCAACATTTCTTCAAGACCTACAAATCATCAAGAAGCGTTTTGCGTTTTTAACTAGTTACAAGATAAAATTAACCCATAATTTAGCTGTGTTTGATAAATTCAATGCAAATTTTACTTTTATAATATTTTTAAGAAATTATCATTATAGAATGTTAGAATGGCATAGGCAGTTTTAGAAGGATTATTCTCAAAATATATAAATTGCTAAATATGCAAACTTAGCAACATAAATTTCTAAATATTTGTGTTAAACAAGAGCTTACAAAATGGCTAACTGTATTAGGTACTTAACGACACTATACTAGGCAACATACTTAGCACACAAAGTATGTCATATTAATTGTAATTTCCCCCCATTTTACAAATGTGAAAATTGAGGCTCAAAGAACTAAATAACTTATCAGGGTCACAGTGCTAATAAGTGATAGAACCAGGATGTAAAATAAACTTAAGCCCCTAAGATTCTAAAGCTATAATCTTAAACATTTAGTTAGGAAACAAAAATCTTTCCAAGAAATAATTCCAACAATAATTTACAATGGTTTATACCCTTTTAGAATTTTTATTTATCTGTTATTGTGCTATATGTATTTACTAAACCCTATGGGTATAAAGCTCTTTTTGCAAATACTGGTAAAATTTAAAAAACTATTTTATTTAATTTTTACTTGACGTACGTACAACGTTTTAATAGTAATTTTATTGATAAATTGTGCATCATATGCATATATAATTACGATGTCTATTTAATGAGAAAGAATTATCTGCAAAACTTAATTTTCATACCTGATGAGTAGCTACACTACCATGACCTGATGATTAACTGCACTACTACAAAATAAAATGGACATACTTGCAGGTTTCACATCTGCCTGCTGTTCTTTAGCATCTGGTTCTGACCAAGTCCACAACCAGCTAAACCATCCTTTATTATCCTCTGAATCTTTTGATCCTTCTCTGTAAATCTTGCATCCAGCTTTCTTTACCTAAAATAAATTTCAAATAAATGATAAATTATCCTTTATTTATGTAACAATCTAAAGAAACAGAATACTGATATTTCCAAAATTTATCTACTTGAGTGAATCAATGTAATCAATGTGCAAACTGAAAAAAAAAATACAGTAACTGTAACATTAACCAAACACAAGAACTTAGGATTATCAGTAGCTAGCTCCCCAAAAACTGGCTTTTCGGCTTCACATGAACTCTGCGTACTTGATAAGCCCAATTATGTAGAAAGAATGTATTTCCCATAGAACCTGTCTGATTTAAATTGGCAAAACATTAAACCAAATATTCTTACACCACAAAGAATCAAACTTGAACCCCTTTTAGGAAATAGTTTATTACAGTACAATACTGGTAACATCATAGCACCTGTTAAATCTATATGGATTCTAGGTTTATTTTTACTAATTGAAAGATAATCTTGAATTACCTCAACTTCCGCCTGTTGTCTCACTATAATTATATTAAATACATCCAGAGTTTTTTCCAACTCCTAAAAATATAAAGGAAAATGTGTTTACATAAATAACTACATATAAAAAACCTTAGAATACATAAAATTGATGCACTAAAGATATAACAGGAAGCAGAAAACAGATCATTCACCAACATAATATTCCTACTAAATTCTGAGAAGCAATGCTTGCATATATGTCAGCTTGGATGAAGTAACTTTTTGAACAAAGAAATCACACATGTCATGCATGTAAAAGTTACAACTCTACAAGATTTACAGACACATACTAAAAGACACCATACATGCATTGTTTAAAATGAATTTTATTTGGGTTTTAACAACAGTGAAGGGTAAATTCATTAGTGTCACCTTCAACTGAAAATAAAATCATAAATCTTTCTGATTATGTGTACAGTCCGTATGTCATCATTAAAATATTACAAGTAGGTCCTAATACCCTTAAAACTTTTTTTTAAATTTTAAACTTTTCAAAGTTATGGTTATTGAAATAAACTGAGACAAAAGAACGCTCATACACTCTTGGTGGGAATGCAGTTTGGTGCTGCTGCTATGGAAAGCTGTGTGGAGATTCCTCAAAAAATTAAAAACAGAATTACCATATAACCCAGCAATCCCTCTCCTGGGTATCTACCCAAAAAATCTGAAAACATTTATCCATAAAGACATGTGTGCTCCAGTGTTCACTGCAGCTTTATTTACAATGGCCAAGACATGGAAACAACCAAAATATCCTTTGATAGAGGATTGGATAAAGAAGATGTGGTATATATACACAATGGAATACTGTTCTGCCATAAGATGAAATAGTGCCTTTTGCAACAACATGGATGGATCTTGAGATTATAATGCTAAGCGAAATAAGTCAGACAGAAAAAGTCGAGAACCATATGCTTTCACTGGCATGTGGTATATAAAACTGAAAACAACAAAGGAACAAGACAAGCAAATGAAGAAACAAAAACTCAGACACAGGCCATAACTTAGTGGTTACCAGCGGGTGGGGGGGCGAGGGGTGGTAGATGAGGGTAAAAGGGATCAAATACATGGTGATGGAAGGAGAACTGACTCTGGGTGGTGAACACACAATGTGATATACAGATGATGTATTACAGAATTGTACACCTGAAACCTATGTAACTTTACTAACAGTTGTCACCCCAATAAACTTTAATTTTTTAAAAAAAAAGAAACTGAGATAAGCTAAACCTTTCATCACATCTCTACACATTATGCCCATGATTACTTTTGAGAATTTCAGGCTGCAACAGCTTTTTTTCCCCAAAGAGAAGCAACCATGACCTAGTATTATATAGAAAACAACTAAACTCAGGGTTCTACTGTCCATCAGACTTGGAGGATTCAAGTTAAGATCCAAAACTTCGTATGGAAATCTGCAACCACGCAAATGGCCTCTAAAAACTTAATCATTTCAATAGTCTAGGGTTTCAGAAAGCCTCCTACCTTAAAAATAAAAATCTTTAGGGAGTTTCTAATTGGAAACTGTCCTGGATTCAGAATGGTTACATTAATTTCAAGAAGCTAACTTCCCTTAGTCACCCTAAGCTATACTTCGTTGATCTGTAAAATAGTTCCTTCTAGAGTATACCATTATAACATTAAAAGATAAGATGACTAATATTTAGAGAACTCTCAAGGTAGATAACTGAATGTAAAGTTACTGGTAAAGACTAGAAATACCACAGGAATTAAGAGAAAAAGAATTCTCTATTTGGGCAGAAAAGTCAGGAAAGTCCATACAAGAGATGGGTCGTAAACAGAATTTGAAGGATACGTAAAAGTCGGATAGGCAAGGCAGAGAGATGAGGAAAGGCAGAGGACTACACGAGCACAGATTTGACTATAAGTGTAATACATATAGACAGGAAATTTTTTTAATAAATGCAGTTAGACGGTAACATAGGGGAAATGCAGTGGTGACATAATATAAGGATTTGAAACCAATGCAGAGAAGATTAGAATCAATGTAGCAAACGCTTTTTAGGCTTTTGAGGTTAAAAATGTCTTAATAATGTGCAGCTTCAAATTAGGTGTATGAACCCAAATCTCCCCAGATTGAGAATAATCTCAAATTCCAGAAGTTCCCAGCAGAATAACACCAGAGCATACTCGTATATCACCGAACTGAGGTTAAGAACAAGAGTATAAAAATATCTAAGTAAAAGAGACAGGAAATGGTCAGTCAAAATTAGAACAAATAATTAGGAAGCGTTAGTCACTAAAGACTGAGAAGTTATGTAATACAAATATTCAAATGTTTTTAAAAATGCTAACCTCCAAAGAGTTGAGAAGTTCATCAGCTGGCTTCTTATTTATTAGCTTTTTTTTATATAGTTCTTTGTATTGCTTCATTTTTTGTCTGTGTTCGTTAATATGCTTCCACGACCACATCCGTAAGTGGGGACAAACATTTACTTCAAGAACACCATGTATAGCATAAGCCCACCTAGTTAAACAAAAACAGAAACCCTGCACTTAACATTCTCAAGTCAACAGTATGAAATATAATTGATATATTGTTTCTACTCTTAACAACATGCATTACTATAATACAGAGACAATGGAAATGGTATACTATATTATCAGACAACTTGCTTTTTCCCAACCATATTTATTTTTGTAATATTACTTCTTTCTTAAGTGAAAATTAGCTCTACAGAAAAACTATTAAAGTATTAGTTGGCAAACAGCACTTCACTCTTCTGAAGAGTAATTAGTCAATTGAAAGAGTAATTATAACTTCTATAAACTAGGCAAGAGTTTAATAACTGAATTAACAAGATTTTTGAATTTCAAAAAGGGGTCTTTATAGACTCCCAGAACCTTTTCAGGTTTAATAATATAGGTTTAATGTGTCTGATACAGAAATTTAAAATTTTTTAACAACAGCATTGCTAGACAACAGACTGGGATGAAGTTTGATTTCAAAAATACAGGAAGTGAATGGTATTCTAGTATCTTCAGTTGTAAATTCCATTATAAAGAATCCTGTAAGTCAAGTTTATTAGCATAATAAGCAAAAGGAGCTATATAAATTTCTAATCACTTATCAAACTATAGTTTGTATTAGCACTTAGAGTATCTAAAAATTTCTTAAAAGTCAAGAAATTCACTTCTGTGCTACATTTTTTTAAATCTTAAAAAAAAATTAGATCAAGTAATCCCACCTCTGGGTATTTATCTGAAGAAAATGAAAACACTAAATCAAAAACATATATGCACCCCCATGTTCACTGCCATGTTATCTACCAATAGCCAAGACCGGTAAACAACCTAAGTGTTCATCAACAGA
This sequence comes from Rhinolophus ferrumequinum, assembly GCF_004115265.2. NCBI lineage: Eukaryota > Metazoa > Chordata > Mammalia > Chiroptera > Rhinolophidae > Rhinolophus > Rhinolophus ferrumequinum. The sequence goes on along the minus strand of NC_046295.1, from coordinate 42,057,596 downwards.
AGAATGAAAAAAGTAAATGTGGTAATATATATACAATGGAATATTATTCAGCCATTAGAAAAAAATGAATTCTTGCTATTTGTAACAACATGAACAGAACTTGAGGGCATTATGCTAAGTGAAGTCAGTCAGACGAGAAAGACAAATACTGTATGAGCTCACTTATATATGGAATCTTAAAAAAAAAACACAACTGATCTCTTAGATACAAGAGAACAGATAGGTGGTTACCAGAGGTGGGGGTGGGGGTGCAAAATAGGTGAAGGGGTCAAAAGGTACAAACTTTCAGTTATAAAATATGAAAGCCTTACGGATGTAATGTATAGCACTGTGACTATAGTTAACGATACTGAATTGCATACTTGAAAGTTGCTAAAATAGACCTTAAAAGTTCCTATCACAAGAAATTTTTGTAGCTATGTATGGGTGGTGGATGTTCACTAGACTTAATTGTGGTGATCATTTTGCAATATACACAAATATTGAGTATTTATGCTGTACACCTGAAACTAATACCATGTTGTATTTCAATTATACGTCAATTTAAAATTTTTAAGACATTTTACCATTCTCTGGCATGGGAGTGAAGAGGTACGTCAGGTTTGAATTTCCTATATGGCAGATTTTGCGTCATCATATCAACTGATTCAAGAAGCTCCATAACACTGAAATACTGAAGAATGAAAAAATTAAGGCTCTTAAATGTTTCAGATTTTTTTCTAAATGTTGGAGTTAAATTATTGACTTTTTAAAGGAAATGTTACCATGTAACATAAATTTTTGAAAAACATTTAAAATTTTAATTTGTTTTTATCAAACTATACCTCAACTTAAAATACCATTTTAAAAAATCACCTGTGGTTTATTAAATTCAATTGCTATGTCATGTAACTCAACATCCAGGTTTATCTTGGGGGCAGAAAAGTCAAAATCAGATCGACGATTCATCTGAAGTTTGGCATTAGCAGATATAGGGCGGAATACTGGAAAAGACAAATTTAAATAAAAATTGAACTGAGTTACATTTCAAGAGTCTCGAATTACTAAGGGGATCAAGTTGAAAATACTGATTTTCATTTCTTATATATCCTTTCTACAGTTCCCAGATTTCCACACTGCTATGATTTGATCAGATGAACTGTCACCTAATTGGTGGAGCAGGTTCTTTGGTCTTTTTCCTACCTATAATTCATATTGTCTTTGGAAAGTATAATAAAGGCTAACTGAACTCCTTATTCAAGACACCAATATAACCCTTAAGAGCAGGAATACTCGCTGCAAGGCAAAATAGTCCAATAAAATAGTTTTAATAACAGTACATAACTTTAAGGAGTGATTGTACATTAGAAATGCTAAGGGGGAAAGAGATTATATTTAACCACTGACTTCCATTATTTGATTATAATTTCTGAATTTCTGATGAGTTTCTCTGTGACCATTGGTTCTCCCTTTAAACTTGTAAAAGGAGAGAGGAGTGAGTTTGCTCAGGATAACCTTTTTGGCACAACTCATAATCTAAGACATTTCTCTCAACAATTTGTATTCAATGACAAAAAGAATAAAAATAATGTGGACAGAGACCAGTAATAGCAGAATCTAGATAGAAATTAACTATTAAATTATAAACTAATTTACACACAAATACATAAATCCCTCGTTTTAATCATCCCCGAGGCCTAGTACTTAATTTTTTACACATTAAGCATCCAAAAATACTTTTAATTTCAATAGAACAAGAAAAGAATCATCAATAGGCGATCGATGACATATTCATTATGATATATTTATACAATAGAATACTATAGTTATAAACAAGAAAAATTTATATGTACATAAATGGAAGGATATGCTGAGTTTTAAAAAGTACATATATAAAGCAATGCTATCCGTATTTGAAAAATAAAATTATCCCTCTCCCCAGCTTTAATTCTTACGTTACATAAAAAGACTACACTATCCAGTATTCTCCTTAGTTGCGATCAACCATCCATCCATGGGCTACTATATGCTCTCCTATCTCTCTTACTTAGCTCCTGGCAACTCTAATTTCTAAGTGATTTCAATATACAAATGATCTTTCCAAAACCATGCTATGGACTCAGTTCTTTGGACTCCTCCACCCTTACCTCAGCTACTAGACCTTACCACACCAATATCCTTGACCTTCCATAAACTTGGTCTCAAGCATCCAAATCTCCTACCACCACGACCTCTCTCTGTAGTATTCAGTATACCAAAACTTCAAGTCCTGTGGGACCTACCATTCATTGATCCTATTTCTACCTTTTCTCTGTCCTTCACGTCTTCTTCATATTCTCAGTTCCCTCCCTATCCTGTTGAAATTCCATGATCAGTTATTTCAGTCATTCCCTTGCATTCACTCTTCGCCCTAGCATTTTGATGGTACTTACTAGGCAAAACCCTAATTCTGGATAAAGCTACTCTTCACTTATTCCACATCTGTACCTGAGCCGCTGAACATGTTGGGGGAAAAAACATACAACCACAGAATGGTCTCACGTTGATGTCATAAATCTCAAGTAGGTCTTTAATATTGCTGAGCAATCACACAACACTCCTTTAGACCAAGGGAAAGTCAAATCCATTCTTTTTCTCTGTATATTTTAGTAATGCATTTCTGATTATTAAAGTACTAAGTGTTAATTTCAGATAATTGGAAACCAGGAAAAAGTATAAAGAAAAATTTTAAATATACATTTTTAAAATAGTAAGATCATACTACATTGTAGCAGCTAGCCTTATTAAATTGTATTTGCCATGTCAAAATATCTTTTAAAATTATCATGATTGCTATTGAATAGTTATTAGTGACTTCACAATTTAGTAACAACGTCTCTTTTGGACACTTTTCTTTCCAGTTATCATAACTGTTATTGAATAGTCATTAGTGACTTCACAATTTATTGAGTAACAACCTCTCTTATTGGACATTTTTCTTTCCTAGCTTTGAAATATAGCAATATATATGTATAGCAGTATATATGTATATATAATATGTGTATATATATACCATGTTTCCCCGAAAATAAGACCTAATCAGAAAATGAGCCCTAGCATGATTTTTCAGGATGACATCCCCTGAACATAAGCCCTAATGCGTCTTTTTGAGCAAAAATTAATATAAGACCTGGTCTTATTTTCAGGGAAACACGGTAAGTGCATTTGATATGTACTTACCAAAATCATAACCTTCTGGAACAATATTTTCAAAGACAACGCCACTCTTCAATCTGTACTATTAAAAGACAAATTGCTTTTATTTATATTAATTCCAATATACCTGTATCGGACAAAATCCAATTATATTCAAAAGAAAATAGTTTAGAAGCAATTTAAAAAATAATTTAAATTTAGGAGGTCTTACATACAAAAAATATTAAAGTGGTTAGACAATGTCTCATTAAACTACTATTATAAAAGAATACTTTAGGCAACATTAAGATACATATGTGTGTATTTAAACATGTTTATATACAGGCACATATATAAAATTTGACAAAATTCAATATCCATTTATGATTAAAACTATATCAAAATGAGTATAAAGGGAATGTGCCTCAATATAGTAATAGCCATATATGACAAACCCATAGCTAACATCATACTCAACAGAGAAAAGTAGAAAGCTTTTCCTCTAAGATCAGGAATAAGACAAGGATGCTCATCTCACTACTTTTATTCAACATAATACTGGAAGTCCCACCTAGAAAATTAGGCTAGAAAAAGAAATAAAAGCCATCCAAATTGGAAAGGAAGAAGTAAAACTGTCACTATTTACAGGTGACATGATATTATAGTATCAACTCCACCAAATTAAAAAACAAACAAACACAGAATAAACAAATTCAGTAAAGTTGCAGGATACAAAGTCAATATACAGAAATCTGCTGCATTTTCTGTACACTAATCACGAACTATTAGAAAGAGAAATTAATAAAACAATCCTATTTATAACTGCATCAAAAAGAATAAAATTCCTAGGAATAAATTTTAAATTTATTAAAACTATAACTTAAAACTATAAGACACTGATGAAAGAAACTGAAGACACAAATAAATGGGATGATAATTCTATACTCATGAAGTGAAAGAATATTATTAAAATACCCACACTACCCAAAGCAATCTACAGATTTAATACAATCCCTATCAAATTTCCAATGATATTTTTCACATAAAGAGAACAAACAATCCTAAAACTTGTATGGAATCACTAACGACCCCAATAACCAAAGTTATCTTGAGCAAGAAGAACAAAGCAAAAGGCATCAGACTCCGTAATTTCAAACTCTATTATAAAGCTGTGGTAATTAAAATAGTATGGTACTATAAAACAAAAAACAAAAAACAAAAAAAAACAGACACGTAGATCAATCAGTGGAACAGAAAAGAGACGCCAGAAATAAGCCCATGAAATTATGATCAATCAATTTATGACAAAGGAACCAAGAATATGCAATGGGGAAAGGACAGTCTCTTTAATAAATGGTTCAGGGAAAACTGGACAGACACATGCAAAAGAATGAAACTGTACCACTATCTTACACCATAAACAAAAATTAACTCAAAATAGGTTAAAGATTTGATTGTAAGAAGTGAAACCATAAAACTCCTAGCAGAAAACATATGCAGTAAGCTCTATGACATTGGTCTTGGTGATGATTTTTTGGATCTGGCGCCAAAAGTAAAGGCAACAAAAGAAAAAAAAAAAAATGAGACCACATCAAACTTAAAAGCCTCTGCACAGCGAAGGAAATCATCACCAACAACAAAAAAGGCAACCTACTGAATGGGAGAAAATATCAGATACTATTCATGTATCTGATAAGAGGTTAATATCCAAAATACATAAAGAACTCATAAATCAATAGCAAAAATTCACTTTGATTTAAAAAATGGGCAGAGGATCTGAATAAACATTTTTCTAAAGGTGACATACAGATGGCCAACAGATACATGAAAATGCTCAGTATCACCAATCATCAAGGAAATGCAAATCAAAACCACAATAACATATCACCTCATACTGTTAGAATATTATCAAAAAGATAAGAAATAAGTTTTGGAGAGAACATAGAGAAAAGGGAACACTTGTGCAATGTCGGAGGGAATTTAAATTTGTGCTACTACAATGGAAAGCAGTACAAAAATTCTTCAAAAACTCACAAATAGAACTACCATGTGATCCAGCAATTCCACATTTGGTTATTTACCCAAATAAGACAAAAACACTAACTCGAAGAGATATATGCACCCCCATGTTCACTGCATCATTATGTACAATAGTCAAGATATGGAAACAAGCTAAACGTCCATCAACAGATGAATGGATAAAAAAAAAGTGATATATATGTGCAACAGAGTATCATTCAGCCATAAAAAAGAAGGAAATCTTGCCATGTGAGACAACATGGATGGAATCTGAGGGCAGTACATTAAATGAAATAAGTCAGAGAAAGACAAATATTGTTTACTCTCCCTTATATGTTGAATCTAACAACAAAAAAACAAAAAACAAAACCCCAGCCTCATAAATACAGAGAAGTGGTTGGTGGTTGCCAGAAGCACATGGTCGGTGGTGGCAAAACAAGTGATCACAGTCAAAATGTATGCTCTTCTAGTTATAAAATAAGTAAGTCACAGGGATTTAACATACAGTATGGTGACTACAGTTAATAATACTGTACTGCATATTTGAAAGTTGCTAAGGGAATAAATCTTAAAAGTTCTCATCTCAGGAAAATATTTTGTAACTATGTACGGTGACAGATGTTAACTAGAATTATTGTGATGATCATTTTGCAATATATACAAATGTCAAACATTATGTTGTACACCTGAAACTAATATAATGTTGTATGTGAATTATAAAAAAAAAAGGTACATGTGTTTATACATGTTTGTATTACAGTCACATATATTCATATATTTCTGTAAATTCTGCTAACGGAGTTTTCCTTAAAAAAAATCACTGACTACAGTATATTAGATAAATGACAATGAATAAAACTTTATGCAAAATATGATACCAAAAAACGTGTATATACACATTAAAAATTTACTTACCAATGATTCATCATAATTATTAACATAAAACATCTGAGACTTCACATTCCAATAGGCAAAAAGGTTATCCAATCGGATTAACTGAAAATAAATAAGATTTATTACATGCCTCATTTTTCTCTGAAGGATCTTTAGTATGCTATTTTCAGAATCTCAAATAATTGAGTCATATAACAGAGTTAAGCAAGTAAACACAATTCACACAAATCCATATAATATATTACCATTTGCCTTTCTACAAGTCTTGTCAAGTCTATGGATTAACAAAATATAATATTTATTTTACCTTACGAAATAGTTTCTCAGTTTCATCATGTAAACACGGAACCCAGTTTTGATCAGTTGTCTGAAAAGAAAAAAAAAGGCAGTAAAACTGTCATTCACATGTGAAATGGCAGAGTGACAAATCATATCTATCATGCCCTAGACCAATTTCCTATGAAAATGTTTTTGAAAACATAACATTCAAAGAATATTAACTGACCATAGGAAAGTCTCTGCTTCCAAGGAGCTAACTATTTGGTTGAAAAAGTAAACAAGCAATTACAAACAGGGAAGTGCCACTATAAAGGTTAAATATACAGTACTCTGGGAGGACATGGTAGGAGCCTCAAACTCAGCAGTGTGATAGAAAAAATGATTACTAAACTAATACATGCTATATGAATAGAAATTGATTCTAAAGGCAGTAGGGAATATGATTCAGACTAGGAATATATGCAAATATACAACACATTCAGGAAACTGAAGTAGAACAGAACAGCCAGAGAATATAATGCAAAACAAAGAAAAGAGGTGAAACCACATTTGTTACCTGGGGTCAGATTACAAAAGGATTATAAACTATTTGAAGACAAAACTATGGACTTTATTCTAAGGGCAATGAAAAGCCATTTAGGGGAATAAAGTGATCAGATGCTCATTTTAAAGAGATGGTTTTCATTTTTTTGTAGAGAACTGAATGGATTAGAACAGTGGTTCTCAAACTTTAGTATGAAACAGGTTCACATAGAGGGCTTTTTAAACATGGATTGCTGGGCCCCAATATAAGATTCTAATTGAATAGGACTAAGATGGGGGACAAGTTTCCAAGAATTTTCAAAGGTGATGGTCAAAACCACTGCTGTCACAGTCACCAATGACCTTCACAATGACAAATCTAATGGCTAATTCTTCATCCGTATTTTTCAAACTAACAGCATTTGACGTTTACCCTACTCAATTTTATTGACTAACTTTTCATTTTTCTTTTCTTTTCCTGGTAATGGATCCATGTTTTAAAAAGAAGTCATACACAAAACCCCAATGGATATAACAAATAAAAGCATGTAGTGAAATGTTATACAGCAGTTAAACTGAATGAATTATATGTGGCAATACAAATGTCAAAAAACATTGCGAAGATAAAAAGGAAACTTATAGAAGAATCAATAAAATATTTCTGTGAACTTTTTAAATCCTACCAAATACTATACAATTTCAATGGCTATATTATATAAAAGTTTAAAAACTTAGGATGTTTATCTCTGTGGGAAGAACAAGAGTAGAGAACAAAGGGATTTAAACTTTATTCATAACAATCTTATTTTTTAAAAGTATTTAAAACTTAAACCAAATGACAAATTTAACAATGGTTCATTCTGGATGAAAGCAAATGCTGCATAATCCTCTCTGTGCTCCTATACTTGTAAAATTATTTAATTTAAAAAATTAAACAGGAGAAACTGTGCCACAATATTAATAATGTTGGTGAGGACATGGTGATTTGTTTCTTTACATTTTTTACAACTTATCAAAGTTTCTGCAATGAACATTTATTACTTTTATTTTGTATTTACTCATTTAAAACTCAGAAATAGATTATTTAAATTTAAAAAGTATCAAATCTCACAATTAGCAAATAATATTTTAAACGGAATTGATTATCAATCATTTTTGGAAATGTGAAAATGTGAAACTACCTACCCGCAGTTCCAATTCAGTCTATATTGACACCTATTTCTGATGCTGGCATAAATGAATAGTAATTAGTAGTCTGATGAACTATTCTGCATAATTAAATATGGTTAAATTTCTTTTTAAACACAGTACCTGCATGCTGAGATTTTGAAGGGAAATACCAAATGACAGTGGGTTTTCTCGATTTGTGATCTAAAGAGGAAAGACAGTAAATTTTACTCAGATTTTTAGTAGTTGGACAAAATTCCCATTATAAAAAAGTTCACTTTTTGGGAAGTATATAATTTCAAGCATTCAAAAACATTTTAATACTTTGCAGAATTTTTATTCCTATATTTTTCCTAATACAGTACTAAGTAAACTATTAAGTATGAATGTATTAGTGTTGTACAATACATCTGCATAATATTTTTCAGTTTACAAAAAAAAAAGCTTAAAATGATTGACCCTCACAATAGTACTATGAGAAGGTAGTTATTATGTGTTTTAGAGAGAATCCATGATTTATTTGAGATTAATTAGTTAAGTCTAGCTCTACTGATTCCTAGACCAGTGCTCTCTCCAGGAGATAAATATAGTATCATTTAAAGTATTTTAAAAACACATAGCTAAATTCATAACTCTCACTTATCAAAGGTGATTTTAAGTAAGACATTTTCCTTCGTTATCTGATGTTTGAACATTTTAGGAAAAGTGTAATCAAGATAGTGAGGACCAGAAATTATAGCTATAATTATAAAAAAGAAAGATCATGTCATCTTCAACTCTGTATGCTATACTCGCCAGCATCTAACACGTTGGCTACTACAAAGCAGGTGTCAATAAACAGTGAAATATAAATAAATATAAAAACAAGTGCCATCTAATAAAATACTTACATTATCTTCATAACGAATATGGATGCTGGAAATTTTCACTTGAAGATTTTTTATGATCTGAGTAATCAATTTTTCTGTAAAAGTGTCCTGTTTCTCCACCAGTTGTTTTTCTACAATTGCAAATATTCCTTTTATAGTTTGAATGAAAAATATACTCTATAAATACCCACATATTGAGGTAACATAAATGTTACCTTGTTAAAGAAAAAAGTCTGTATTTGTAGATTTGCTTTCCAAAAGTCTTCCATACCAAAACATTTTCAAAGGGAACTAAATAGTTTTCGAAAACTAATTTCTTGTTCAGTGAAACTAAAGCCAACACTGTAGAATTTATTGGCATTAAATTTTATAACTTCTTTCTGTTTTAACTATAGCTAAGTACATAAAGATATAGAAAACAATGAAGATTATTAGGTAAGAATTTTAATAGGCTTAAATGAGAAAAAACAGAGCAGCAAAGGAATCTCCCTTAAAATCAGTGATATCATTGTAAGTTGTCTGTGGTTAGGTGCATAAATAGTTGAATATGACCCTCCCTCAGATGAATACAAAATAGGAAGATATAATATCCTTTCCCTCTCTCCTTTCAATCAAGGCTCAAGGAAGTCCACCATTTCTTTTTCTGAAAACTATATTTACTACCTCCAGTTTCAATATTTTTCAGGGGACCAGAAAAAATAAAGAATTGTGGTTCCTAATTTCTTTTTTAATATGCCTTTGATAACCATTAGTTACTGTGCCTTTCCCCACTGTGACTTGAAAATGCCAATGAGAGATACCTACTTTCCTCCTTCTAGTCCTGTTCCCCCTGCACATACACATGATTTTCCTCTAATTACCTATTTATTACTCCCTAATTCAGCTAGTCCAGGAAGTCGTAGGTTAAGGAAAGTAGATAAAGATATCATAGGTATGTACATCAACGTCAAGTGTAAGTGAATGAGAGATAAGTAAATATATCTGAATATATAAAGACTTTAGAATTAATAAGAGACTGTATATATAAGCTCTTTGAAGACAGAAATTTTAAATCTTTGAATCTCACCACTACCTAAAAAAATCCTTTGCTCTATAAATTTGTACATTCAATTAAATGCTAAATATTTCTTTCACTATCCATTGGTTTCCTCCTGATTTCCTTATCCAACTCCAATTCCATTAAAATATCATTTCAACAACACTTTAAACTCTTTGCTCCTTTTTCTCATTTTCTTCCGTCAATATTTCTCCAACCCTGAGTAAAACCAGCTATCTTATTTTTACATAAACATGCCTATGTCTTGCCAGGTGAATACTGGAGGAGAAAAATCACAACAGGACAGATTAGAATTACTATAAATTAGTCATCACCAACTTCCACCAACCAGCAACCTTACTACATTTCTTCAGTCAATTTATTCACACTCTCTAGAACAACTATTTCAAACTTTTCTGATTCTCGTCAAAGTTCCAGCAACCCTTCCACTGCTCTTTACTATTAGCAAATGACACTGCCTCCAACTTTGGAAGAAATACAAGCTCCTTCTCTGCAATCATCACTCAATCAAAATAGCTATTTTTAAGGTGACCAATGAATGACCTTCATGTCATGAGCGATTATTTCCTAATCCTAATTTACCTGATATCTCAGTAGGATCTGATACATTCTTTTTATTCCCAGAACACCCTCATTCAAAGGGGAAAAAAAATCAACAAAAACTATTCCAGAAAAAGACCTGCTAACAGAACTACTAGACAGACTTTAAAACAAATATCATATAAATGCTCAAGAAACTAAAGGAAGATGTGGAGAAAGTCAAGAAAACAATGCATGAATAAAATGCAGGTATCTATAAAGAGACGGAAAACTTAAAAAGAAACCAAACAAATTCTGAAGCAGAAAATTACTCTAACAAAAAGAAAAAAATTCACCAGAGGGATTCAAAGGCAGACTTCAACAGGCAGAAGAATCAATGAACTTGAAGATAAAATAATGCAAATTATCAAGCCGAGGAACAGAAAGAAAAAAATATTGAAAAGGGAACAAAGCCTAAAGGACCTGAGGGACACCAACAAGTGAACTAATACATGCATTGTGGGCCTAGTTGGTGAAAAGAGAAAGGGGCGAAAAAGGATATTTGAGTAAATAATGGCTGAAAACTTCCCAAATTTGAAAAAAGACATAATATACATCCAAGAAGCTCAAAGAACTCCATGTAAGCAGCACTCAAGAGTCCCACATTAATTCACATTGTAATCAAATGTTCAAAAGTGAAAGAGAAAATCTTCCCCCTGCTTCTACTACCTCCCTCCCCCCACTCTGGTTCAAGCTGTTGTTTCTCAGTCTAGTTGTGTAGAACACAGCTCCCTGGCCCATGCTGATGTTATGAGTCTTGGGCTCCCCCCAGCTGAGGCAGTCGGTTGCCAGTCATCGGAAAATAAGCCCTAGCATGATTTTTAGAGGACTCCCTTGAACATAAGCTTCTAATGCGTCTTTTGGAGCAAAATTTAATATAAGACCCAGGCTTATTTTGGGGTAAACACGGTAGTAAGAGAATCAAATCAGTAATAAAAAACCTCTCAACAAAAGGAAGCCATGGACCTAATGGCTTCACTGTGAATTCTACAAAACACTTAAAAGAGAACAACAATCCTCTTCAAACTCTTCCAACAAATTGAAGAGAAGGGAGGGCAGCCAGGTGGTTCAGCTGGTTAGAGTGCGAGCTCTGAACAACAGAATTGCTGGTTCGATTCCCACTTGGGCCAGTGAGCTGCCCCCTCCACAACTAGATTGAAGACAACCAGATGTCGCTGAGCTTCTGGAGGGGCAGCCGGATAACTCAGCTGGTTAGAATGCAAGCTCTCAACAACAAGGTTGCTGGTTCAATTCCCGCATGGGATGGTGGGCTGCACCCCCTGCAACTAAAGATTGAAAACAGTAACTGGACTTGCAGCTGAGCTGCGCCCTCCACAACTAGACTGAAGGACAACGACTTGGAGCTGATGGACCGTGGAGCAACACACTGTTCCCCAATATACCCCAATAAAATGTATTAAAAAAAAGAAAAATTGAAGAGAAGGGAATATTTCCAAACTGATACAAAAGCAAGACAAAGATACCACAGAAAAACTACAGATCAATATCTCTAATGAATATTGATGCAAATCCTCAGCAATATGTTAAACAAAGGTTAAAAGCCCATTAGAATGATTACACACTGACTCAATACAATTTATTCCTAGATGGGAAGATTGGCTCAATATATGAAAATCAATCAAACACACCACATTAACATAATAAAGGGGAAAAAACACATGATCATCTCAACTGATGGAGAAAAAGCATTTGAAAGAATTCAATACCCTGTCATAATAAAAACACTCAATAAATCAGAAGGAAACTACCTTAAAATAATAAAGGTCACATGTAATAAACTCACAGAAAACATCATACTCAATGGTGAAAGTCTGAAAGCTTTACCTCTAAGATCAGGAAGAAGATAAGGATGTCCACTTTTGTCACTTTTACTCAACATAGTAGTACTAAAGTTCTAGCCAGAATAATTAGGCAAGAAATAATAAATAAGAGGCATCCAAATTGCGAAGGAAACAATAAAATTATCCCTCTTCATAAACAACATGATCTTATGTAAATAAAACTCTATATATTCCAAAAACAAAACACCTGTTAGAACTAATAAGCTAATTCAGCAAAGTAGCAGGATACAAAGTCAACACAAAATATTAGTGGCGTGTCTATTTCCAAACAATGGAAAATCTGAAAGGAAATTACAAAAAGAAGTCCCATTACATCAAAAAGAATAAAATCCTTAAGAAATAACATAAACAAGGAGATAAAAGACTTACATAATGAGAAGCGCAAAACCCTACTGAAATTTAAAAAGACAAATGGAAACACATCCTGTCCATAGATTAGAAGATTTAATAGTTAACCTGTCAATACTGCCCAAAGCAATCTATAGATTCAAACCAATCCCTATCAAAATACCAATGATATTTTTTTGCAAAAATAAATGAAAAATTCATCCTAAAATTCATATGGAATCTCAAGGAACTCCCAAATAAAACAATCTTTTTAAAAATTATTTTTTTCAGTTACAGTTGACATTCAATATTATTTTATATTAGTTTCAGGTGTACAGCATAGTGGTTAAACATTTATTTATCCCAAAACAATCTTGAAAAGAAAAACAAAGCTGGAAAAATCACACTTCCTGACTGCAAAACTTAGGACAAAGTTGTAATCAAAACGGTGCGGAACTAAAGACAAACACATAGATGAATGAAGACGAGAGGGCCCAGAAATAAATCCTCACATATAAAGTCAAATGATTTTTAAGAAGGGTGCTTGGACTATTCAATGTGAAAGAACAGTATTTTTAACAAACGATGCTAGGAAAACTGAATATCCAGATAGTCGCATGTAAGAGAATGAAGTTGGGCCCTTATCTAACAACAAAGATAAAAATTAACTCACAATGGATCAAAATGGATCAAAGATTTAAATTAAGACCTAAAACTATAAAACTCCTATAAGAAAACATAGGGCAAAAGCTGCATGACACTGGATTTGGCAATGATTTTTTTCATGTATGACACCAAAGGCACAGGCAACAAAAGAAAAGCAGGCAAACTGAACTTCATGAAAATTTTAGGATCCTAGAATACTATCAACAGAGTAAAGATGCTACCAACAGAATAGGAGAAATTTTTCAAATCATGTATCTAATAAGAAATTAACATCCAGAATACATAAAGACTTCTGACGTACCTCTCCTCACCCCGCCCCTGCCAAAAAACCCACAAACGATTAATAGATGGGCAAAAGACTTAGACATGTCTCCAAAGAAAATATAGTAATGACCAATAAGCACATAAAAAGATGCTCAAATCTAATCTTTAGGAAAATGAAAATCAAAACTACATGAGGTATCACTTCATCCGCTTTAAGATGCTACTATCAAAAACACCCAGAAAATAATAAATGCTGGCAAGAATGTGAAAAAATTGGAACCCTTGTACACTGTTGGTGGGAATGCAAAACAGTACCAGTCCCTGTGGAAAACAGAATAGCGACTCCACAAAAAATGTAAGATAGAATTACATACTATCCATGAATTCCATTTCTGGGTATATATGCAAAAGAATTGAAAGCAGTGTCTCAAATGGATATTTATACACCATGTTCAAAGCAGCATTATTCACAATAACTAAAGCACAGAAGCAATCCCAGTGTCCACTGATGGATAAATGGATAAGGAAAATGTGGTATATACATAAAATGGATTATTATTCAACCTTAAAAAAGAAATTCTGACATACAAAGGTCTGACAATTAAGTTCAGGAACTCATCCTAGAAAAAGTGCCACCTACCTCATTGTTGAATATTACTAGAGCCACCTTCAAAGTACTCCCCTTGGGAAGCTATGCACCGACACCAGCGCCTAGGCCACCCTTCAAAGCAATTTTGGAACTCTTTTTCTGGAATGGCCATCAGAGTTGTCATCGTATTACCCTTGATGTCCTGAATGTCATAAAAATGTCTTCCTTTCAATATTTACTTTATCTTCAGGTAAAGAAAAAAGTCATTAAGAGCCAGATCAGGTGAGTAGGAAGGGTCTTCCAATACAGTTATTTGTTTACTGGCTAAAAACTCCCTCATAGACAGTGATGTGTGAGCTGTTGCCCTGTAGTGATGCAAGAGCCATGAATTGTTGGCAAAACGTTCAGGTCGTCTTTTTCACACAGCCTTTTCAGCATTTCCAAATAGTAAACTTGGTAACTGTTTGTCCAGTTGATGCAAATTCATAATGAATAATCCCTCTGATATCAAAAAAGATTAGCAACATCATTGCAACAAGTTCGCGAACTTAATTGTCAGCCCTTGTATACTACAACATGAATGAACCTTGAAAACATGATGCTAAGTCAATTAAGCCAAACACAAAAAGACATACAGTATGATACCACTTACATGAAGTACTTAAAGGAGTCAAAAATCATAAAGACAGAAAGTAGAATCGTGGTTGCCAGGGGCTGGGGGTGTTGGGGGTGGCAAATGAGGATTGTTTAAGGGGTATAAAGTTTCAATTTTATAAGATGGAAAGAGACAATACAGATGGATGGTGGTGATGGATGCACAATATTATATTTAATAAAACTGTATTGTACAAGTAAAATTGGTTAATATGACAAATTTTATGTTATGTGCTTGCCACAATAAAAAATATATTTTTTCTTTTTTTTATTAAATTTATTGGGGTGACGATTAGTAAAATTATATAGGCTTCAAGTATACATTTCTATAATACATCATCTATATATTGCAATTGTGTGTTCACCACCCAGAGTCAACTGAAAAAAAGGATTGAGGGTAGGGATGAATGACTACACAGGATATGAAAGAACTATGACAGAAGAAAGCATAATTACAAGATATTTTGCCAGGAATTTTGTTAACCTCCTTTGATGTTTTTTACCTGTTTGTCAACAGGTAAAACATTTGTTATTGGGTTGTATTTTTTATTTTTCAAATAACAATGCATGGCAAGGATAGTGAAATCAGTATACATCTAGTTTTGTTTTAAAGATGCTTAACTATTAAATGAAGAACAGAGAAAAAATAAACATGACTAGTTTAGGAAAATGATTTTATGTTTGAAGATAAGAGAGACTACAGTATATTTACATGCTAAGAAGAAAGATTCACTAGAGGGAGAAGTTAGAGTCTGAGTACAAAAAGTAGCTGGTGGCACTACACACAGCACAAAGGGAAAAGGAATTTCTGCAGGACATTTCTACCAGACAAAAGAAGGGGTTGAAGTAATGGACCTTGGCCTAGGTTGAATAGGAAAGGATGTGAAGCCAGAGGGTAAGTAAACAGATTTGGGAAAATATAAATATACCAAATGACTAAGTATATCCAAAAGGTGAAGAACTGATATAAGGAAAATAAAAAAGCTAGAAAGTTAAGAAAACATACGTGATTAAATTAATTACTATAGTTAAAACCAAACCTTACCATTATAAGCTAGGTGTATTATTTGCCCTAACATAAATTTCTGTAAGGTAAAATTTCTGAAAACATGATAAAACACATACTACATTAAAATGCCCCGTGTAATAAGATTCTCTCATATTTGTCAAGTAATCTCAGTGCTTCCAGAGAAAAATAATATTCAAATGTGATCAATACTTAGGTCTTTTTCCCATTTCTTATTACCATTCTTATGTATTGTTTTGTTTACCTTGATCAGCTACTTTTTGTTTTGCTTCTTCTATTCTTTTTAGCTCCTGTTGCTTTGCTTCCAAGAGTTGCTTCTCTTCTTTTAAAGGATCATATTTTATTACTACAGGAATCATAAAAAAGAAGACTCTTAATTACCTTAAATTTAAATATACTAGTTCCAAAGAATATTCTTGAAAATAATCACTAATTCCAAGTTTGCAAAAATTTAAACACCAATTTAATATGAATTACCTAATATAAATTTAAATATAAAAACCTCTCCAAAAATCCAAGTATTTTGAACAAATGTAATTATAAAATATAAAGAATTCCCATGCACAAAAAAGCAACTTAAATTACAATGTTTAAAATTTGACTTACTAGAAGAAGGCACTATGAGTAAATAAATGTCTTCTAATACAGCTACAACTGGTTGAGTATAAAGGTGTTTCCATGGAATTGTAAGATTAAGATTACCTACATTTTAAAAAAGACAAAAAATATTATTCATTTAACCTACATTTACTGTCAGCCTATTTTCAGTCAGGCATTAAAAGGGATAAAGTGGCCTTTAACATTACAAGCTCAGTCACTTCACAGAAAGCTATTTTACAACTGAAAACAACAAGCTTTGTTGTGAAAATTTGAAATTTTTGTATTAGTACTGTTGGAAAATCTAGTGAATGATATCCTAAATATTTACAAGTTTCTATTTATGGCAATCTGTATCACAAACATACTATTATTCTTCTACCATTAATCAACAATCCTTGATATTGTAACTTTGAATTTCCTTTCCCCATTCTTACTCTAAATCTTTATAAGTATTTTCCTTACACTTTAAAATAGGTAGATTACATACTTCATGTGTGTGTATTTTTCATATACAGAGGTTATATTAATATATACAGTCATGTGCAGCTTAACGACGAGGACATGTTCTGAGAAATTCACTACACAATTTCATCCTTGTGCAATCACAGAGTACACTTATACAAACTTAGATGGGATAGCCTACTATGCACCTAGGCTGTACGGTATAGCCTATTGCTCTTAGGCTACAAACTTGTAGAGCATATTACTGTAAAAAAACAACACAAAATTAAATCAAGCACAAGGGAAAATGATGCAATCAAAAGACATAGGAAGCAGATGTACGAGGCTGCTGCTGGTGTAACCTGGCATACTGATTTAAGGCAAAAAAAATTTTTTGTAAGTAGAAAGAGTACACTCCAAAATAACAAGAAAAAGTAGAGGGCAAAGTCTTGTAAATAAATAAACCAGTAACATAGTCATTTATTACCTTTAGCAAGTATTATGTACTGTACATAATTTTATGTACCATACTTTTATTACAACTGGCAGCAGGTTTGTTTTCACCAGCATCACCACAACCACATGAGTAATACGTGAGTTACAACAGCTATGACATCACTAGGCAGTACGAATTTTTCAGCTCCATTATAATGTTACAGAACTACCATCGTGTATGTGATCTGAGGTTGACAAAAATGTCATTATACAGCTCATGACTGTATGTATGGTAATATGCATGTGTGTGATAATCATCATAAGTGTATGTACACACAAATTTTTCTGGTAATAGTCAAGGATCATGGGCAATATTTGAAAATTATTCAAACTAACGAGACTATTTTACCACAATCTACTAGCAAAGTATTTTTAAAAACATTAGCGAATTCTTGAATGAAAAAATACTACTATGTACAGGGCTGATAATACTACTGATTCTAGTTTTATATATTTAGAAAATTTGCATAATAGTTTTAAACTATTTAAAAAATTTTTAGAAATTATGAGTCTCGATTTAAAAATAGATGCTATAATTGGAGAAGGGAAAGATTATTAAATACACTATTACCATATTAACTGGTTAGTAATTTGGAAATGGAAAAACTCTACTTAGACCTATCTCATTCCATAATCCATGTATTAAAAAACCCCAACTGAGAAAAAGATTTCATCACACAATCCAGAGAAAAACAATCTGATTTATAAAAGAGGGATAACTTTCTAAGTTTTGGAATCGGAGAAGATAGTGACCATTTCAAATTTCTGCACAGTCCAAATGTAACCAAAATGGAATGAAATGGAAAAATAACTGTGACAAGTTTGACATAATTTACTTATAAATACTATCAAGCAGACTGCATACATATACACATATATATTAATAATCAAAAAAAATGAACAAAAGTACAGAGAACAGTGACCAAATAGCTTTAAGTAATCAAAAGAAACTTATAAAATTAATAATGTAGCATTTTCATCCCTAAATCTGTTTTTAACTAAACTTTTTTTATCTCATTATATGTAGGCTTCTCACAGAAAATTTGGAAAATTCAGATAAATATAAATGAAGGTAATTCCAAGAATCTTCGACCTAAAGACAACTACTTTTAAAATACACATGAGTATTTATATTTGATATATATGTATAATTCTTCATTCTAAATGAGGAAAACTTTTAAAGATCAGTAATATTAACAATACTCAATAATAGCAAGGGGACACTACATTCTTATAAAACTGGTTTTATTACTGTATCAGTCATTTGGAAACACGTACTTCTTTTTATTCAACAAATTATGTTCCTACTATACATTGTAGGTATTGTGCAAAGTGTGTGAATAAAACAAAGATTAAATCCACTTCTTCTCTAGAAACATATATATAGAAGAAATAAAAATAAGTATATTAAAGAATTAACAGGTTGCAACAATACCTTAAATGAGTCTCAAAATTATCTTGTATATTAGGTATTTAGTGCAGTGTATGTTCCACTATCTTGTATTAACAATGAATATTACCTTATCATTTTTAAACATGGTTAGGCAAGAAAAAAGGAAGAAAGCAGACTTGAAATGAAATCAGATCTATCTCCTCTCCTACATTTATTTAATTTTCTTGAATTATTGTTAAATTTATGAACACTGAAATAAAATAACCATAATTATAAAATTCAATAACGTTTAGAAAAATTTTAAAAGCTACATAAAAATATTACTGTAATATTGTTGTACCTATGGAAACACAGGATTACTCTACAATGTCCAAATGTGTATTCATTGGATTATACTACCACAATAATTAAATGAGGTCAAATCAACATGGATTACGAGAAATCTTTATTAAATGTTAACTGAAAAAAATAGAATATGAAATATGAAATCATACATATACCAGGATTACAAGTAGTTAAAATGTACACATGTAAAACATCATATAGAAATATGCAAAAATAAATGTTAGGTAGAAAAGTATTGGGTGATATGTTTTCCATTATTTATACTAAACTGTCTTTAAATAGAGGGGGGAAGAGAGAATTTGAATTGTAGCAATATAAGATGATGAAAACTTTGTCAAGCAAATGGTCTAATAACAATGGTAAGTGCACAAAATTATGGAGACATCATGTACCTTATATAAGTTTCAGAATATCTTGTTCCCTTAGTGACACCAATACGTTGAAATAACATTATATAAATCATACTATACAAACTATATAACAAAATATATCTATATACTTCCAAGTATCAAATAACAACACTATCATTTTGCACAATATTTAAAGCAATAAAATTTAAACAGTAATTCAAACAATGAAGTTAAAACAGTAAGCCAACATAATTTAAGAAATCAAACATACATGTTTCTATTAAACATGTTAAAATGTCATATTCCAATCAGTTTTTGCTCAACCAATACACTTAAAATGTAAACTAGGAACACTGGGAAAATAATACAGAACAACAACTAGTACAGTATTTCCCGGAAGCCTAGACAACTTCCAGAGGAAAAATTCGGCTTCAGATAGGTCCTGAGCCAAAACGTCTGGATAATCCAGATCCTCTTCCTTATACCACATATCCAGGCCCAATCAGAATTCACCAATACTAACTAGTCAGAAACCTAAGAACGGAGCAGCTTATGCTATTAGATTTAACACTCTGTCTCTCAATTCGTTTTTAACACCTAATAACATGTATGATTTCACAGGTATTGGGCAAGGGGTATATGGACCACATGGTATATTTAAGTCACACAATTAAGCTCTACCTAGATAAAAACACATTTTCAATTAATGCTCAGAAACATTAAAAATACCACATTACAGAGATACTAGGAGTATTATTCTGGTTGCAAGTCCAGCAAGGAGAACATTCAAATAATAAACATAGCTTACCTATATGACCAACTTTAATTTTAAATGGTACATCCAGTTGACTCTGCAAAAAATATATAAATGTAAAATATTAGTATATTTACAGTTCAACAAAATAGATGACTGCTTTTTTTCTTCCTAGAATTCAAAGGTACAAGTTATACCTTGTGTTTACCTTCAATACTTATTTAAATTTATAAATATACATATAATTGGATTATTGTTCTCAAATACGTAAAATTCAGGGAGACTGATCTTTTTAAAATAAATAGTGGAAAGGTTCTACAGTAATACTGACCACATATGTTACCCATAACAGAATCACTACTTCTTTTACATTTAAAAAAAAAAAGTGGGAAATTCCACTGTCACCTTGTGCTTGTAGGGAGATTAAAACTCCACTTTGCAAAAACTATCATCAAAAAAATGTCCCTTATTCAATGGGGAAGGGGTAACCTTTTTAATAAATGGTGCTGGGAAAATTGGATACCCACTGCAAAAGAAAGAAGTTGGACCCTTATGAGATATGCAAAAATTAACTCAAAATGGACCAAAGATATAAACACAAAAACTGAAACTATAAAATCCGTAGAAAAAAACATAAGGTAAAATTTGGCAATGACTCCTTGGATATCACACCAGAAGCACAGGCAACAAATGAAAAAAATAAATAAAAAATAAAAAAGATAAATTCAATCTCATCAAAATTAAAAACTTTTGTGCATCAAAACACACTCAACAGAGGCATAAAGCAACCCATGGGATGGGGGAACACAACTGCAAATCATGTATCTGATAAGGGAAAATATCCAGTATAGACAAAGAACTATACAACTTGACCAAAAAAAAAAAAATTGAAATATCAACAACGGTTTTCATAGTCATTCCTCCAAAGAACAAAAAAAACACATGAAAAGATGCTCAACCTTACTAGTCATTAAAGAAATGCTAATAAAAACCAAAATGAGATACAACTTTACACCCATTAGGAAGGCTATTATAAAAAAACAAAATAAATGTTGTCAAGGATGTGGTGAAACTAAAACCCTCATGCACTGCTAGTGGGAATATAAAATAGTTCAAATGCTATGGAAAACAGTGCGGTGCTTCCTGAAAAGGCTAAACATAAAATCCAGCAACTAAACTAGGTATACCCACATAAATTGAAAGCAGAGACTTACACAGATATGTGCATGCCAATGCTCACAGCAGCAATATTGATTGTTAAGAGTCAAAAGGTAGAAATGATTCAAATGTCCATCAACAGATGAACAGATAAACAAAATGTGGCATATACTAGAGAATATTATTCAGCCATAAAAAGGAAAGATGTTCTGATACAGGCTAAACAACATCGATGAACAAGACAAACAGAAAATGACAAAATAGCATGATTTCATTTATATGAGGTACCTGGAACACGCAAATTCATAGAGACAGAAAATAGATTAGAGGTTAGCAGGGTCTACAGGAATAGGGAATGAGAAGTTATTTTTTATGGTTACGGGGTTCCCTTTGGCATAATGAAAAAGTTTTGGAAATACTAGTGATGGTTGCACAGCATTGTAAATGTAACTAATGCCACTCAACTCTATAGTAAAAAAAATGGCTAAAATGGTACAAAAAACTTGAAGATGATTAGGGAAATAAGTTAACCATTTAAAATAAAACCATACAGAAACTAATATAATACTGCATTGTCAACTATACTTTAATAAGTAAATTTGAAAAAATTATACCACCATATAGGACGATATACTAGAAATATTTTTAAATGGGGAAAAGTATAATGTCACTTTGTGCTTTTAAGTCCATTTCGCAGAATTCAAATTTTACAAAATTTATTTTCAAAAAAAGTTCTCAAATGATTTATGGTGACAAAGTAAATCAGGAAAAAGTCCATATAGATAAATGCATTAACAAATTTCTTATAGTCAAACCTACCAGGGCATTTTCTTTAATTTCAAGATTCTTGAGGGCCACAGCTCCTAAAAAAGATTATTAAAAACAATAAAACTGAAATATTCAAATATTTTTCATTTTAAAAAGTTAGGTAAATTTCATTCCTAAAATGTCACCTTAAGGAAGGATACTTACAAATCATGTACAAGACAGAAAACAGAATGCAACTATAATCTTCATTCTTCAGCTTAGTCTAAGATTGTATGTTTCACCAAAACATTATGTATTGGTAAGTTACAACCTTTGCAATTGTAGCTCAATGTTTATGCATTTTAATCAGAATTATACAAATAATATGAATCTAGCAAGGTAGCATAATATATGAGCAATTTTTTAAATGCAAAATCAGCAAGCTCAAAGACATATAAACTTCCCAAACTGAAATGCAAACAGAAAAATAAAAGAAACAAATAATGCAAGAGAATGTCCAAGAGCTGTAGGAAAACTGTAAAAGCTATAACATATGCATAATGAGAATACCAGACCAAAAAAAAAAAAAGAGAAGCAAGAAACTAAAGTAATAATGGCTGAGAAATTTCCAAAATTAATAGTAAAGACACCAAATCACAGATCTAGGAAGCTCAGAAAACAACAAGCAAACATGTAGGCATATCATAAACTAAAGAAAATCAAAGATTAAGGAAAATCTTGAATATGATCTAGAAATCCCACTTCAGGATACACAACTAAAGGAAAACAGGGTATCGAAATATATCTGCACTTCTATGTTTATTGCTGTATTATTCATAACACTCAAAATATGGAAACAACCTAAGTGTACATCAACAGATGAAGGATAAGGATGGGATACACACACACACCACACACATGTACACACATGGGAGCGCGCGCGCACACACACACACACACACACCCTCAATAGAGGTACAAGAAATAACTGAATTGAAAAATTCACTAGAGAAAGTCAAAAGCAGACTTGAGCAGGCCAAAGAATGAATCAGCAAACTTAAAGACAAATTATTTGAAAATAAAAAAGAGCAAAAATTTTAAATTGAAGAAAAGTGAACATAGTCTAAGAGACCCATGGGACATTATCAAGTATATGCATTACAGAATTCCAAAAGGAGGAGAAATAAAGAAAGGGTCAGGGAACTTATTTGGAGAAATAATGGCCAAAAACTCCCAAATTTGAGGAAAGACATGGATATATGAATCCAAGAATCTCAACCAAAAAAAACATGACAATCAAAGACAAAGAAAGATTAAAGGCAGTAAGGAAAAAGTGACTTGACATATACACAGGTTCCTCAATAAGATTATCAGTGGATTTCTCAGCAGAAACAGTGGATATCTGCAAACCAGAAAACAGGGATATTATATTTAAAGTGCTAAGATAAAAAAATCTGTCAACTGAGAACATTATATCAAGCAAAACATATCTACTTCAAAAATAAGGAAACATTTAAGATACTCTCAGACAAACAAAAGCTGAGGGAGCTCATTACCAGCAGCTCTGCCTTAGGAGAAATTTTAAAGGGAGTCCTTCAAGTTGAAAAAATACTAGGTAGTATCTTGAAGCCATTGAAAATATAAAGTTCTAGAGTAAACGTAAAAACATGGGAAAATATAAGAAACAGTATTATACTTTTACTTTGTAATTCCATTGTTTATTCTTTTATAGGATTTAAAAGGCAAAAGATGTTTTTAAATTATAAGTCATGTTAATAGGTACATAATAGGTACATAATATATTAAAATGTCACATCAATAACAAAGTTAGGGAGGCGAACTATAAAGGACTAGAGTTATTGTATGAAATTAAAGTTAAGTTCCTATCAGCTTAAAATAGTTATAACATTAAAATATTGTATATCATCCCTGCGGAACCACAAAGAAAATATCTCCCAAATATACAAAAGGAAATAAGGGAATCAAAACTTGTCACTACAAAATAATTGACTAGACACAAAGGGAATAAGGGGAAAAAATGAGACAAAAAGTTAAAAGACAAAGAGAAATTAACAAAATGACAATACAAAGTCCCTCCCTATCAGTAATTACTTTAATGGAAATAGTTTAAACTCCCCAATCAAAAGACCTAGGTGGGCAGAATGGATTTTAAAAAATAAAATGTAACAGGATCCCCCTATATGGTGTCTACAAGAGACTCACTTCAGCTCTAAAGGACACACATAGGTTGAAAGAAAAAGGATGGAAAAAGATTTCCCATGCAAATAAGAAGGCAGATGTGTGTGCGTTATGTTCCATTGAGTCAGCTCCAATTCCTGGAGATACCATAAATGAGTGATGTCTACAATGTCCTGCCCTCAGCACCCCGGCTCAGCTCCTGAAGACTCACACCTATGGCTTCTTTTAAGGAGTCAATTCATCTCATATCTGGTCTTCCTCTTCTGTTGCCTTATATTTTTCACAGCATTATTATCTTTTCCAAAGAACCCTATCTTTTCATGATGTCTCCAAAGTAGGACAGCTTCTGTTTTGTCATTTTTGCCTCCAACCATATTTCAGGTTTAATTTGCTCTAGGACCCACTTGTTCATCTTTCTGGCAGTTCCGGGTATCCATAGAGCTCTCCTCCAACACTATATTTCAAATGAATTTTTTTTTCCCTAACAGCCTTCTACATTCTCCAGCTTTCGCATCCACACAGTTAGTTTAAAAGTGAGGATGTGGATGATCTTAGCCCTGATCTCTAATGACACATCTTTGCTCTTGGTGATTTTTCCTAATTCTTCCATTGCTGACCTTCCAAGTCTCCGCATTCCTTTGATTTCTTGGCTGCCGTCTCCATTTGAATTGATGAGTGAACCAAGGTAAGCAAAATCTGTAACATTTTTGATATCTTCATAGTCTATGTTAAAGTTGTGTATTTCTTCTGTAGTTGTTTTCGTCTTCTTGATGTCCAAATGCAGTCACTTTGTCACGTTTTTCTTTCACCTTTATCAGAAGTAATTTAATCCATAGCTACTTTCAGCAAGTAAGATATCATCTGCGTATCTTAAATTATTGATATTTCTTCCAACAATTTTCACTCCTTCCTCTGAGTCTAGTCCAGTTTTTCATGTTCTACATACAGATTAAACAAATAGGGACACCTGTCTGATACTTTTACCTATAGAAAACCATTCTGTCTCTCTATATTCTGTCCTCACAGTGGCTTCCTGCCCACAATACAGGTTATGCATCAGAACTATCAAGTGCTGAGGCACACACATTTCTTTCAGAGAAACTCACAGCTTTTCATGATCCACGCAATAAAAGATTTTACTGTAGTCTATAAAACATAAGACTAATCTTCTGAAACTCTTTGGAGCACTCCAGTATCCAATGAATGTTCACAATTATACTTCAAGTACCTCTTCCTTTTCTGAATCCAGCCTGAACATCTGGCATTTCTTGTTTCATATAAGGTAGAAGGCTCTGTTGTGTCACCTTGAGCATCACTTTATTTGTGTGGGAAATCAGAGCAATGGTTCTATAGTTACTGCAAGCCTTGGCCTCTCTTTTCTTAAAAATTGGAATGCATATTGACCATTTCCAGTTTGTAAGCCATTGTTGTTTTTCATATTTGTTGACATACTCTTGTTAGGATTTTGACAGATTCAGTTTTTGTGGCTAGAAATAGTTCTATCACTATCCTATCTACCCCTGGGGATTTACTTCTTCCCAGTAACTTCACAGCAGTTTTCACTTCACTTTCTAGAATTATAGGTTCTTCCTTCTAGGAATCTTCTTCAAAGGTTTCTGTGATCCTTTTGTCTCTTCTGTATAGACTTTCAGTATACTGTTTCCACCATTCCTTTATTTTCTCCTTGTCAGATAATGTGCTTCCTTTTTGGTCATTCAGCATCCCTAGTCTAGGTTTGAATTTCCCTTTTGTTTTTGAGTCTTCTGGTAGAGATCTTCCTTTTTTCCTTTTTTGTTGCTCTCTTATATCTCCTTATATTAATATAATAGTTCTCTTTATGCCTACATGATAGTCATTTAAAACTTGAGTTCAGGATTTTAACCTCACTTTTGTCACCTTTTACTTTTGCCTCTTGCCTGACTTTTTAACAATTTTTAGTGTTTCTTCCGTCATCCATCTCAATTTTTCCTTCCTTTTTACAGCTTTTTGTCTTTTCTCACGCTTCCCTAATAATATTTCTAGTTTCAATCCACAGTTCTTCTGGCTTTCAGTCAATCAAGTTTAATGGTCTGTTTTTTTTTGTGGACTTCAAATCCATCTGAAATGTTATTTACATTGTATTTTGGCACTACAATTCTTTTAGTGCTCTTCTTCAACTTTATTCTAATGTTTAATATTAATAGTTTGTGGTCAGTGCCACAATTTGCTCCTGTTCTTGTTTGGCACAGAGAATACACAGTTCCTCCATCTCTTTCTCCCAATTACAGTCTATTTGACTTCTGTATTGGCCTTCTGGTGATGTCCATGTATACAGTCATCTGTTCGGCTATTTGAAGCATGTGTCTGCAATGGACAAGCTGCTGTCACAGAAATCCATGAGCTAATCTCCTGCTTCACTCCTGACCCCTAATTTCCTATTTTTGCATTCCAATCACCTATAATTAATCAGCATGTCTTGTTTGGGTGTGTGTGATCAATTTCTTCTCAGATACATGCATAAGAGCTTTCAACTTCATCTTCTTCAGCCTCTGTAGTTGGGAGCATAGACATGAAGCTGGTCAGGATTATTTGGTCAGACCTTGCATTGTAGCCCCTAACTACCTGCACTACATCTTGCCTCAGTAGTGAAGCTACTCCATTTCTTCTGAGTTTGTCGTTTCTAGAGTAGAGCACTTTGCAGTTGCCTGATGGTACACGGTCCATTTCAGGCCACTTTAGTTCATTACCACCAACCACTGCACCGTGGTGAACTTATAGTGAAATGAGACCGGGTCTTATCTAACATAATATAATGTAAGACCAGGTCTTATATTAATTTTTGCTCCAAAAGACACATCAGAGCTGATTGTCCTGCTAGGTCTTATTTTTGGGCAAACATGGTAATCTTATACCAAAGCCAGACAAAAACACCACAAGAAAACTACAGATCAATATCCTCAATGAATACTGATGCAAAAATCCTCAACAAATACTAGCAAACAAAATTCAACAGCACATTAAAAGGATTAGACACCATGACTCAATACTATTCCTGCAATGCAAGGATTGCTCGTTATATAAAAATCAATCAATGTAATACATTAACATAATGAAAGAGAAAACCAGATGGTCTTCTCAACTGATGAAGAAAAAGCATTAAAAATATTTCAACACCCTTTCATGATAAAAACACTCAACAAAAGAGGAATAAGAGGAAACTACCTCAACATAGTAAAGGCCATATATGAAAAGTCCACAATGATCATCGTACTCAATGGTTAAAGACAAACCTTTTTCAGTAATATCAGGAATAAAATAAGGATGCTCACTTTTGCCAATTTTATTTAACACAGTAGTGAAAGTCTTAGCCAAAGCAATTAGGCAAGAAAAAGAAAAGGCATCCACATTGGAAAGGAAGAAGTAAAATTATCTCTGGTCACAGACAACGTAACCTTATATAATCATCTCTAGTCATAGACAACATGATCTTATATGAAGAAAACCTCAAATATTCCACCCAAAAAAACCTGTTAGAATAAATGAACTCTTGAAATAAATGAGGAATGTTGCTGGATACAAAATTAGTTAGTTCCATACAATAACAATGAACGATCTGAAATGGAAATTAAGAATACAATCTCACTTACAATAGCATCCAAAAAAAAAAAAACTTAGGAAAAACCTTAACCAAGGTGGTGAAATGTCTTGTACCCTGAAATATAAAACATTGCTGAAAGAAATTGAAGACAAACATTGAAAATAAATAAATAAATAAAACCATTCTATGGTCATGGATTGGAACACTTAATACTGTTAAGATGCCAATATTACCTAAGGCAACCTACAAATTCAATGTAATCCATATTAAAATCCCAATTTTTTTTGCAGAAAAAGAAAAATTCACCTTAAACTCATACAGAATCCCAGTGGATTCCAAAATAGTCAAAACCACCTTGAAAAAAAGAAAAAGAAAGGTGGAAGTTTCACATTTCCTGATTTAAAAACAACTACAAAAGTACAGTAATCAAAACAGTGTGGTACTGGCACAGACACTTAGACAATTGGAATAGAATAGAGAGCCTAGAAATAAACCCTCACATATCCAGTCAAATGATTTTCAAAAAGGCTGCCAAGATCATGCAATTTGGAAAGCACAGTCTTTTCAACAAAAGGTGTTGTTGGAAAACGGGGTATTCACATGCAACACAAAGTTGGATCCATACCTTACACCATATTGAAAAATTAACTCAAAATGGATCAAAGATTTAAATGTCAGACCTTTAAACTGTGTAACTCATAGAAGAAAGCACAGGTGAAAAGGTCCACGGCACTGGATTTGGCAATGATTTCTTGGATATGACACTAAAAGCATAGGAAACAACAACAAAAGGAGTGATTTGGATTTTATTAAACTAAAAGCTTTTCTGCATTATAAGACACTACCAACAGTAAAGAGACAACACATAGAATGGGGGAAATAGTTGCAAGTCATATATCCAGACTATAGAAAGAACTCCTACAACAAAACAACAACAAAAAAATTAAAGCCTGTCCAAAGGTCTTGAATAGACATTTTTTTTTTCCAAATAAGATATACAGGTGGCCAATAAGCACACGAAAAGATGTTCGACATCACTAATCATTAGGAAAATGCAAATCAAAATGATGAGATACAAACCTCACACCCATTAGGAAGGCTAAGATGGCTACTATCAATAAAAATAAAAACAGAATTACAATATGACCCAGCACTTCCACTTGTAGGTATACTCCCAAAATATCTGAAAGCATGGACTCAGGGAGATATGTGTACACTCACACGTATAGCAGCATCATTCATAATAGTCAAAAGATGGAAGAGACCCACGTGTCCACTTATGGAGAAACGAAATACGGTATATACATACAATTAAATATTATTCAGCCTTAAAAATGAAATTCTAACGTATGCTACAATACAGATGAACCTGTGAGACATTATGCTAAGTGAAATAAGGTAGACACAAAAGACAAATATTGTATGATACTACTTATATGAGGTACCTAGACTAGACAAATTCATAGAGACAGAAAATAGAATGGTGGTTGCCAGGGGCTGAGGGGAAAGGAAATGGGTAGTTATTGCTTAATGGGTATAGCATTTCAATTTGCAAAATAAAAAGAGTTCTAAAGATAGATGCTGGTGATGGTTGTACAATATACTTACTGCCATTGAACTTAAAATTGAACTTAAGACCACTTAAAATGGTTAAATAAGATGATAAATTTTATGTTTTATGTATTTTACCACAATTTTTTTAAATGGAGAGATGATAGTGAAGGAGAAATAAAGACTTTCTCAGACAAACCAAAACTGATGAATTTGTTGCCAATAGACCTCCCTTACAAGAAATGTTAAAAGTTTTCAGAGATAAGGAAAATGATAAAGGTCAGAAACTCAGATCTGCAAAAGCATTAGAGAAGGAATAAATTAAGGTAAAATTAAGCCTTTTATTTTCCTTATTGTAAATGATCTAGTGGAAAACTTCAAAATAATAATATCAACAGTACAGTGAGTACAGTTTATGGATAAGTGAAATGAATGATAGCAACATTACAAGGGGCAGAAGAGAAGTAATGGAATACTCTGTTATATAAAGTACCTCCACTATACATGAAGCAGTATAGTGGTATTTGAAAGTAGACTTAGATTAAATGAATACTGCAATTCTAAAGCAACCATTAAAAATTTTTAAATAAGTATAATTGATATGCTAAGAGAGGAAAAAAATTCAGTAATACAAAATGCTCAAAACCAGAGAAGGCAGAAAAAGAGGGGAAGAAGATTTTAAAAAGCAAAGAAAGACATGCAACAAATAGAAAAGAGTTACAGATTTGAATAGCTACATATCCATTAAACCAACTACATCAATAATCACTTTAAGAGTTAATAGTCTGAATGTGCCAATTAAGAGACAGAGACTTGACAAAGTGGATAAAAAAACACAGCTATAAGGTGTCTACAAGAAACCTATTTTAAATATAAACACACAAATTAAAAATAAAGGGATCTAACTGAAACTTATAGAGCATTTCATCCCACAGTGGCAGAAAACATATTCTTCTCAAGCTCACATGGTACCTTTACCAAGACAGACCACACTCTGCACCATAAAACATACCTTAACAAATTTAAGGAAATAGAAGTGATACAAAGTTTGCTTTTAGATCACAACAGAATTAAACTAGATATCGGTTATAGAAAGAAAGCTGCAAAATCCCAAAATACCTTAAGATTAAATAAACACTAGTTTTAAATAACACATAGGTCAAAGAAGACATCTCAAAAGTAATTTAAAATATTTTGAATCAAATAAAAACACAACTTATCAAAATTTGTGATATGTAGCAAAAGCAGGGCTTAGAGGGAAATTTATATCATTGAGTGTGTATATTAGAAAAGATAATCTAAAATCCATAATCAAAGCCTCCACCTTAGAATACTAGGAGAAAAAGAAAATTAAATCCTCAGTAAGCAGAACAAAAGAAATAATAAAAATTAGAGCAGAAATCACATCAATATATAAAATTAATAGAGAAAAATCAATTTTGAAACCCAAAGCTGGTTCTTTGAAAAGATCAATAAAACTGGTAAGTCACTAACCAGGTCAAGGAAGAAAGAAAAAAAAGATACAATTTGCTAATATCATAAATGAAAGGAAGGGCCATCACTATTGGTCCCATGGACATTACAAGAATAATAAAGGAATATATAAACATGCCCACAAACGTTGTAACTTAGATGAAACGTATAAATTCCTTGAAAGATACATTTTACCAAAACTAACACAAGAAAAAAACTACAGATAATCTAAATAGGTCCATATCTATTAATGAAATTGAATCAATAATTAACAATCTTTAAAAACTGAAAGCATAATGCCCAGATAAAATCCCAGATGGTTTCAATAATGTTCTACCAAACACTTAGGGGAAAAAAGCCTGATACTAATCCCTTACAACTTCTTGGAGAAAAGAGAAGTAAGGAACACTTCCTACCTCATGTATGAGATCAGCACTGCCTTTATACCAAAACCAGACAAAGACATTACAAAAAAGGAAAAAATAGACCAATCTTTCATATGAACACAGATGCCAAAATCCGCGACAAAACATCAGCAAATTGAATCTAGCATTATATAAAAATAATGATAGAGAACGAGCAAGGGGGATTATTCCAGGTAAGAAAGGCTCGTTCAACATTGAAAAACTTACTTCATGCAATCCTTTACATCAATGACTGAAAAAGAAAAATTGTATGATCATATCAACAGATGCAGAAAAATCAATCTTAAAAAGGAAAAAAAAAAAGGAAAAACACAACAAACCAGGAGTAGAGTTATGTATTGTAGGTAAAAAAAAAAAATCAGAATACTGGATGCCTCTGGAGATGAGGGCAAGGAAACTTTTGGGTGTGACGGATGTGTTCACACCTTGATCATGATGACGATTTCCCAGGTGCATTCAAGATTTATCAAATTGTAGACTTTATGTACATTTACTACATGTCAATTTTAAGTCAATAAAGCTATTTGTGATGCCAAGATTTATCAAATTGTAGACTTTATGTACATTTACTACATGTCAATTTTAAGTCAATAAAGCTATTTGTGATGGTAGGGTCTCTAGATTGTGGGTATATAATCATGGGCTGTAAAATCTTATAAAATTGATGTTATGTTTGAACACTTCATAATAAAATGTTCCCTTTCAACTCTAAAGTTCTATGAAAGTATCTTGGAACATAAAGATAAAAATGATATTTTAAGAAATTAGAATTGGTAATTAGAATATAACACTAGAATATAACAACCATTTGTGTGGTTCCCCAGTACATTCCCATCATAGAATGACTCCTTAAAATCAGGAACTGAATCTTCATCTTCCTACAGAGCCACTGGTATACTACGGGTATGTAGTAAGTGGCTACTGAACATAAGATTCTATTATAAAGAGAAAACTGAAAAATTAACATTTAAAAAACAGAGTATGAAGTTAGTTAAAAAATAAATCTGAGCTTCTAATGTTACATCAAGACGACAGGCATTTTAAAAAAATAGTGCAAATTTGCCCAAGTATTTTAATTTTGGAGAAAACAAGAGAAAGAGGGAGAACGAGGAAGACCATACAGTAGTCCCCCCTTATCCCAGGTTTCACTTTCCTTGGTCTCAGTTACCTGTGGTCCCAGTTAGCAGCATTCAACCACAGTTGGAAACCATTAATTGGAAAATTTCAGAAGTCATTCATAGGATTTAAATTGTGCATCATTCTGAGTAACATTATGAAATCTCATGCTGTCCAGCTCTGTCAACATCCCTTTGTCCAGCGTATCCCCGCTGCGCTGTATATGTTATCCACCCGTTAGCCCCTTAACCATCTTGGGATTTCAGGGGTTGTGTGTAAATAACCCTTATTTTACTTAATAACAGCACCAAAGCACAAGAGTAGCGCTGCTGGCAGTTCAGAATGCCAAAGAAAAGCCGTAAGTGCTTCTTTTAAATGAAGAGGTATGTGTGTATCTATAGGAAAAACTATATTGTGTGTGTGTATAAGATTCAGTACTATCCTCAGTTTCAGGCATCCGCTGGGGGTCTTGGAATGTAAACCCCACAGATTAAGGGGAGACTACTGTAATATGAAGAGGCTATAAAGTACAGGTACTCCCTGTGTTACAAATGATAATTCTATAACACAAGCCACACTTACTATTGTTCCTGCCAGTGAATTTCTAATACTTTTGCCCTAAAGTGCTCTTAAAATGCACCTAAAGCTGTGCATCACAATCCCACGTCATTTGTTTTCGTTTTGTTTTTTTCTAATCTTTATTTTCGTATCCTACTCCAGATAAATGAATTATAATCTGGGAAGAGAAGTGGTTCAAAAATCTGTGTTTATAACAAGTACGTACGGCCTAGCTCTGGAAGGAAATGTGAGATGCTAAATTGCTTTGGAAAGTTGGGAGACGAATTTCGATGAGCCTATGAAGCACGACCACCTCCCTAAGTAGTTGATATATAGGAAAGGTGGAGATTTGTAAATGGCAGTGTATAAAAAGTACACTTTACCAACATCAAAATTTCCAAGAATTGAAAGAAAACTCAACTCCTCTTTCCTCTCCCACAAAATAGATGCTTCCACACTTCAATTTACTTACTGTATAGGACCCGGTACAGTAGCATTGTTCTGCTAAATTATAATAGCTTTTTGGAGACTCTTCATATATGACAACATTTCTAAGGAAACATGGATTCTAATTTCCAAAGAAACATCTCAGAAACAAATTTTCAGAGCACTACCCATTCATTAATAGGTTTGAAACCATCCATGTAACTCCTGAAACTAATTAATACTATCAATATGCTAATAGTGAAATTAGCTGATTACACAGAAGTCTAGCAAAAGCATATATTTAAAACTAATAGGTCCTTCTGATATTAGACTATAAAATATTAAGTCTATAATCAACATTTTTCCTATGCAGCATCTAGTTTCTATTATTGACATTTTCAAAGAATTTTTTGAAATCCTCTTAAATTTTCAAAAATTACTTTTTTAAATTCTCAAAGGATTTTAAAAAAATTTTCCAGCTATTAAAGGTTCATTTATCAAAATATAACCAACTTTTATACATTAAAACATGCTATTTTTTAAATGTGATAAACACCCAAGTTAGAGGCAATCATACACTGTTTCAAGACTTACTCTAAAGCTAGTTATCAAGACAAGTGTGATACTGGTGAAAAGATGGACGCACAGATCACTGAAACAGATTGCAATCCAAAAATAAACCCACACAATATGAAGTTTACCGATTTTTTACAAAAGTGCTAAGCTAGTGAATGGAGAAAGCATATTCTCTTCAGTAAATAGTGCTAGAACAATTAGACATTTGCATCCACATGCAAACAAATGAACTTCAACCGTCAACTTATAACACATCTTCTACATATTAGATCAGAAATCTAAATCTAAAATATGAAATTATAAGACTTGTAGAAGAAAATGTAGGAGAAAGATCTTTGTGACTTCGGATTAGGCTAAGATTTCATAGCTACAACACCAAAAGCATGACTCAAAAAGAATTTTTGATAAACTGGACTTGATCAAAATTTAAAACTTTTGCTTTGCAAAGACAAACTTGAAAAAGACTGGGAGGAAATATATTCAAATCACGTATCTGACAAAAGACTTGTACCCATAATATTTAAAGAATTCTCAATACTGGACAATAAAACGAACCCTTTGGAAGAGTTTGGCAGTTCCTTAAAAGGTCAGTTACCATAAGACTAGGCAATTCCACTTCTAGTTATATACCCAAAAGAATTTAAAACATATGCCCACAAAAAACTTATACATGAATGTTCATAGCAGCATTACTAATAAAAGTCAAAAAGTAGGAATTAAAATGCCCATCAACAGATGAAAGGATAAACAAAATGTGATGTATCCACAGTGGAATATTATCTCGTCATAAAAAGGAATGAATATTGATACATGCTACAACATGGATGAACCTTGAAAATATAATGCGAAGTGAAAGAAGCCAAGAACGAAAAGCCACGTATATTGTATGATTGTATTTAAATGAAATGTCCATAACTACAGAATCTAGAGGGACAAAAAGTGGTTGTCAGAGGTGGGATGAAGGGTTATTGAGAGAATCTGGAGTAACTGTTAATAGGTACGAGGTTTATTTGGAGGGGTGTTGAAAATGTTCTGGAATTAGGTAGTGATGATAGTTGCACAATTTTGTGATTATACTAAAAGATACTGAATTGTACATTTTAAAGGGGTGGATTTAATGATATGAATTAAATCTCAACAGGAAAAGAAAAAAAAATTTTAAATGTGCAAAAGATTTGAACAGACACTTCACCAATGAAAATATACAAACAGTAAACAACAAGAAGCTCAATATCCTTAATCACTAAGAAATATAAATTAAAACCACAATGCTCTATAACTATATACAGTAGTACCTCGGGTTTTCGAATGTCTCCGTTGACGAACATTTCAGTTTATGAACGCTGTAAACCGGAAGTAAATGCTTCAGTTTTCAACCACACCTCAGAAGTCGAACATTGGCTGCCGCTGAGTGCAAGCTCCTGAGGCCTAGCTGTTGGCTGTTTTCCAACGTTTCAGAACTCGAAAGGTCTTCCGGAACAGATTACGTTCGAAAACCGAGGTACCACTGTACCTATCAGAAGGGCTTATAAAATGTTTTTTCAGTGACAATACTAGTGCTAGTCAGGGTGCAGAGCAATTAAGCACTCATACAATGCTAATGCTAGTAAGACCGCAAAATGGTACAACCACTTTGAAAAGCAGTTCCATAGTTTTCACATAAATTAAATATTCACTTACCATATGACCTTGATATCTCACTCTTAGGTATTTACCCAAGAGAAAAAAAATTTATGTTCACACAAAACCAGAACATAAATATTTATAGAAGCTCTTCATAATCATCCGAAACTGAAATGTCCTTCAACCCATGAACAGATCAACTTCTATAGTACATCCCTATAATGAAATGCTACTAAAAAAATATAAAAATGCAACACATGGGTGACTCTTAAATACATTTTATATAAGAAGTGAAAGGAGTGAATTAAAAAAAAAGCCAAACCCCAAAAGCTACATACCATGTAATTCCATTTATATGGCACTCCAGAAAAAGCAAAACTGTAGGGATGGAAACAGATCAGTGGTTCCCAGGAGGAGGGGTGAAGGTTTGGTGGAGTAAATTGCAAAAGAGGGAATTTGGAGGGCTTGGAACTTTCTGGATCATGACTGTGATGATGGATACCACGCCTCTTTGCATTCATCAAGAGAGAATTGTACATCACAAGAGTGAATTTTACTGTATGTGAATATTAAATAAATCCTTAGATAAACCACACTACACACAAATCTCCACCTTGTACATAGAAGCAACTTTCCACTATAGTTTCCCCAAAAATAAGACCGAGACGGACAATCAGCTCTAGTGCATCTTTTAGAGCAAAAATTAATATAAGACCCGTCTTATTTTACTATAAGACTTATTTTACTATAAGACTTATTTTACTATAAGACTTATTTTACTATAAGACTTATTTTACTATAAGACTTATTTTACTATAAGACTTATTTTACTATAAGACTTTATTTTACTATAAGACTGGATATAATATAAATATAACCATATAATATAATACTGGGCCTTAGATTAATTTTTGCTCCAAACGACGCGGTAGACCCGATTGTCTAGTTAGGTCTTATTTTCCAGGAAACAGGGTAGATCAAAGCACACCACAAAACGTTCTCAAGGCTTCCTTCTGAGGTAGGTGGAGACAAGTTTCATTAGTCCTACATTGCAAAAGAGAAGCAGCACAGACAAAATAATATGCAAGTTTCTGCTACTAACCAGAGATTCTGAGCTAGCACTTTTGTTCCTAGTTCTTGTTCCCTATCATGGTACCAGGCACCAAGAGTAGCAACAAGAAGACTTCTTTATCAAACTAGATTACCTATTTACACTATCTCATAAAGGAGAAAAATCAAGATAAACAAGTATTTTAGGAAAAGCCTGAAAGTGTGTGCATATTCAAGAATAGTAAAATTATTTTAAAAAGCAAACAATAGACTAGTCACACAAAAAATTAACCCTAACTTCGGATTTCATAAAGAAAAGGAATCTAATTTCTAATGGGTGTTTAAATTTTTAAAAAGGGTATATAGCACAAAACAGATGGGAGCACTAAACATGAGGCTCCAAATAAGGTAGAGCACCAGAGAGAACGGATATAAAGCTTGACTATTTAAGCAACGTTAAGTGCACGTTCATCCCTGTCTTTTGCGGGTCTGAGATGTTAACACGGCTGCACTTAGTTTCTTAAAAAATTCAGTAATTCACTCCGGCCCACAAAACCCCGAGGCCTTACAAATGTAACACATTCCTGGGTCAGGTTGTGAATTGAATACACACAACCAACCGTTGGAGTTATGCACAGGAGTTTCGCTTTTTGTTATCAGCGGAATCCAGGCGAGCAACCCGGGGTCCAGGTAGTGTGAGCCGAGAAAACACCACGGTTTAGACAAGACCCAGGCTGGGGATAAAAAGAGGGCGTCTTCCGTCCGAGCGTCTTGCCTTCACGTGCTAGGCAACGTGCGACATCCGTGGGCTCCCGGCGGCCTTCGTCATAACCCAAGAGGGGGAAATGACAGGGATAAGGCCAAGCCCTGGTGCGTCTCGTTGCCTTCTTTCGCCCAGCACAGCTGAAGCTGGACCGCAAGGGGCAAATAAAGGACGCCTTAGCGGAATTTGAACTCCAGACCCTTTGAGTCTACTATGGGTCCCCTCAGCCGATCGGCTTGGAAAAAGGGGGCCTTTTCACCCAGCACCCACGACTCCATCCTCTCCTGCCAAAAAAAATAAAATCTCCCCGGGACAGGCCCCAGAACTGCATGCCTGCTTTACGTAATTTGACCCAGAGGAGGGAGGCGACAGGTGGCGACTACGAGCAAGCGAAGGGCCCGAGGCCCCAAGGCAGGGCCCTCCTCCAGCAAAGAGGGGCCGAGAGGGAGGCGAGATTGAGGGGTGGCGGCGGTCTCGTTACCTCCCCAGATGCCCAGAGAGAGCTGGGACGTGTCCAGGTTCACCACATAGTCCCCCAAGAACCGGTTCAACACATCTACAACCACGGACTCGAACACCATTTTCTTCAGCCGCAGTGGATACGGAGGGTGACCCCAGCGCGCCTTCTTCTTGCGCCTGCCCTCCCGCGCCCCTCCCTCGCGGCCGCCCGGCTCACCCGCTGCTGGGGAGCTCTGACTATAACGCAACCCGTACGGGACGCGCAGCCCCGCCTCCAGCCAGGCGAGGGGCGGAGGCAGCCCCTCGCGCAACGCGTGCGCAGCTCGGGCTGGAGGGCGGGCCCGGAGCGCAGCGCTGACCTGCGTGCTGGCCCGAAAGGGAGCTAGGGCGGCTGCGCAGCCGCTTCTCTGACGCGCTCCCCTTCGGGGCTGAGCTCTGTTCTTTTTTCTCGTGGGCCTGGTGTCCTCCCCCATCGACTGGCAACCAGGCCAGTGTCGGGAGTTGCCAGATTTTTTCCGACCCTGCCCCCACCTGGAGACTGGTGTAAAGGTCGGTGCCTAGGGCGGGTCGAGACGTGACGGTTACGCCCCGCAAGGGAAGGCCCTCCCCTTATCGTAGAGACAACCCCCCAGCCCCACTCCACCCTCAAATACGGGGGCCCACGAGTCCTGCGCTTAAGTAAGGTGTAGGTGGGTACCAGCTCCTTCGCTCTTAGGCTGGATTCGTCACTGGGGGTGTCCCAGGAAGCACGTCTCCCCTCCCCTATTATTACAGGTTCGGAGGCAGGTTCCCCGGCGTTGCTGGCTTCCTGGGTTCCGCCAGCCTGAAAGTCTGAAGCCTGTTAATTGCCTCCCCAGTTCTGTGAGCGCGTGGCAAGGATGCGCGGTGGGTCACTTAAGTTTCTCTGCTGCATATCGTGGCGGGGGGCGAGAGTGAAGAATAAACTCAGGGTTGGAATTCCACGCCCCTTTCCCTGCATCTGAAATGGCACTCTACTTTTGGTCAAAAAAAAAAAAAAAACACACACACACAAAAACGCGGACCCGCCTTTCATCCCATAGAGAATTCCTTCGGAGTCAGCCAGTCAGGAAAACTGCTGAGCGCCTTCCAAGAAATACTGTGGGACTTAGACTCAACCCTTGAGCCTTCACAGATGACTGACAAATAAATAAAAATTAGAGCCCTTTGAGCCCCGCTCCCACCCAAAGTTTAGTCTTAAGCAGAAATAGGGCCAAAGACCTGAGGTCAGAGACGCATTGGATGTGAAGTTTGAAGAACTATAATCACCATCGCCCTCTTAAGAATTTAAGATGTAGGGGTGTACTTTGAACTTTTTCTCTTTGCACAGAAAATAATGTCTGATGACTGTAAATTGCTGTATCGTTTTAGTATTTTTTTTTTGCATAGGCACCCAAATTCTTTAAGGTTTGCTTTTGCAAATAGAATTGCCTAGCAAAACAATGTAAAATCTTATTTTACATGAGTTTATATAAATTATGTTCATATAACTTCATATTTAAAGGACTTTTATTAGGTCACCAATTCAACTTCTTGGTCATGAAGATAATAAAGCTAAGATGTTAGGGATTTGTTCAAGGTCACACAACTAATGTTCTGCAGAAACAGAGCCAGAACCCGGAACTTCTAATATATGTATTATATATATATATACTATATGTGTATCATATATACTATATGTGTATATATATATATATATGTACACACACACACTGTATATTAGGCTTTTGACTTAGCAATCCCACTTCTAAATATGTGCTTTAAGAAAAGTATAAAACTTTAAATGCTATCCCCACAAGAACATCCATTAAAGCATTGTTTATAAATGCAAAAAATTGGAAATAAATATCCATTAATAAAGAAGTTGGTTAACACATACATACAATGGGTTACTATGCAGGCTTTAAAAATAATAATGAAGATCTGTACTAATATAGGAGGAAGTCAATAATATACACTTGTGAGAAACAAGATACAGAATAGTATTATACTAATTATATAACTTACGGACATGTTTTAAGTGTGGAGAGAATATATACACAAAAATCTAGATCTATGCTCACCGTATGTTAATAATTATTTCTAGATGATAACTTTTGGTAATGTGTATTTTCTCTGTTCTGTCAAGGTTTTTGTTTGTTTTTATACAGTGAACATGTACCTATTTCCCCAAACAAGCAATTTAAGCAAGATTACTATGAACCAAGTAAAATAAAGCATCTCATTTATACTGATTGAAATGCTTTTAGTCTGAAGCAATCAGCTTTGGAGATTTTAAGCCATGAAAATTCAGTTTCGTTATATTCAACTATATGCTGTACACTTGGGGCGTTAAAAAAGACAATGTAAAGTTGATTTATTCCTCTAAACTGGTGAAAAGGGATATATCAGAAATGTTATTATATTGTACATTATTTTATAACTCTCTGGGAAAACTATATGTGAAGATGGACAAATTGCCCACCCTAGAATTAAAGCTAACTGAAGTTTGTAAGCAAGGTCCCAAATTTAGTGGAGATCTGATATAGAGATACATGTGAACTTTTAAAAGTTTGCCAAAAGACGTGAATAGAATTTCCTGAAGAGTATACACGATATATAAGCACACAAAAATATATTCAATATTATCACCCATTGAGGAAATGAAACTTAAAACCACAAATGAGATATCCCTACATATCTATAAAAATGGCTGAAAAAAGAAAAAGTGACACCACCAAATACTGGGGAAGATGCAGAGAAAGTGGATCATTCATCCATTAGTGGGGGGAATGTGAAATAATACAGCCACTATGAAAAACAGTTTCTTAAAAAACAAACAAAAAATCCTAAACATGCATCTACCATATGAACCAGCAATTGTATTCCTGGTCATAATTCCAGAAAAATGAAAACCTGTATTCACACAAAACTTATACATGAACGTTCATAGCAGTTTTACTCACAATAGATAAAAACTGGAAACAATCTAAATGTTTTTCAACAGATGATTGAATGGTGAAGCAAACTCTACATAGTACAGCCATACCATGGAATACTACTCGGCAATACAAAGGAATGAACTATCAATACATACAACAAGTCGGATGGATCTCAGGGCATTTTGCTGAAGGAAAACTGTGTGATTCTATCTATAAAACATTCTTAAAATAAATTTATAGAAATAGAAAACAAATCACCAGTTGCCAAAGGTTAGGTGTGAAAGGAGGGATGAGTGTGGCTACAAATGGATAGCAGGAAGGAGTCTTGTGTTTACTGAACACTTCTGCACTTTGATGATGGTATTGGTTATATAAAATTGCATAAAACTGTACACATAAACAAATGAGTGTATATAAAACTGGTGAAATCTGAATAAGCTCCATGGATGATAACCATGTCTTTATTTCCTGGTTTTGATATTGCACTATATTTATGCAAGATGTTACCATTGGGGGAAACTGGGTTAAAGGTATATGGGACCTCCCTGTAAATTATTTTTTTTGCCATTTTCTATGAATCTATGATTATTTTGAAATAATTTTTAAAGGCTCTGTTAATTTAGGGTATAATAGGGGGTCCACTGAGCATGAGATGAGCCTGAGAGTTAAGAGATTCTACGTGATGCTTTATCGCTGCTCATATGGTTCTGGTGAAATATTCAAGAAGCAAAAGTATCTGAAATTGGTACCTTATCAGAACCTATTAAAATATCAATTACTCTGTGGTCCCTGGTAAAATACTAGCGAGAGAGAGAGAGAGAGAGAGA
The DNA here is from genome assembly GCF_004115265.2 of Rhinolophus ferrumequinum. Lineage (NCBI taxonomy): Eukaryota > Metazoa > Chordata > Mammalia > Chiroptera > Rhinolophidae > Rhinolophus > Rhinolophus ferrumequinum. The sequence goes on along the minus strand of NC_046295.1, from coordinate 42,015,823 downwards.
GAGAGAGATGTATAATAAGGGATTTTCAAGCACCTGCCTCTGGCTCTAAATATTGAAAATGACTGGCCACTTCCCTGACAAAGAGGAGTTCCAAATGCTGGTATCCATCAGTGGTTTTTTTTTTTTTTTGTTTGCTTTTTATTTTATTTATTTACTTTTTTGTAATTTGGGCCTTCTGGGTCCCCCCCCCCACCTTAGCTAGTCTTGCTAAACATGAATTTTATTGACCTTTACAAAGAATGAACTTTTATTTTCATTCTTTGTATTTTTTTATTAGGTTCAGGTATACAAAACAATGTACTAGTTAGACATTTCACCCTTCATAATCCTTCAGTGTTTCTTGATTTCAGATTTTCACATGGCAGATCCCTTGTCAGTTTTCTATCCAAATACCACCTTATCAGAGAGGTCTTTCCTGAACTCTCAGTCTCAAGTAGCCATGTCATTGTAATCTTCATGTCATTTATCACTCTCTGAAATCATCTTCCTTATAGGTTTTTAAAATTTCTGTCTCCCCCACCACTGCCACTTCTAAAACAGGGAGTTAATGTGTCTAGTTCACTATCATATCCCTAGTACCTACATGAGCACTTGACACACAACAGGTTTTCGATACATATTTGTTGAAAGAATGAACAATTGTGGATATAAAGCCACCCCCAGCTCTCACACAACTGAACATAATGCCAGAGAAGTAGATTAATATACCAACTCAGGGAAAGACTATGCAAAGGGTATCACAAAACAGGTTGTGATTGGGAGTGAAGTTGCAACCACGGGAGCAGAGGCATTACAACCTTGGTTAGGGCCCATCACTGCAGTGCTATAAGAGGCAGGTACAGAGAGAGAGAAAAAAATGATGCATGTGGAAGGCAAAGACTCTAGATCCCGAATTAAGGTCCTGTTGGCAGGGCTGAGGTGAATCCAGGAATGCCAATCTAATTTCTAAAGAGCACCCATGAAGATCCTTCAGAAATAAAAGTCAAATGTTACTTCTGTGCTTCAAAGCTGTTAATGTGCTGCCCACATCACCATGGTAACAGCCACAGCCCTCACAATGGCAGATAAGGCCGTACCTAATCTGCCTTCCCCTCTACCCTACCCTTATCTAGAATGCTCTTTCCTCAAATATTTGCATGACTCACTCCCTCTGTCTTTGTTTTCAAGTCGTTTTCTCAGCCCTTCCCTGAACACGCTGGTTAAAATTGATACCTGCCCTCTCCCCACCCCTCAGCGCTCCTATCACTTTCCCTGCTTTATCTTTCCTCAGGGTACTTACCTCCTAATGTACTACAATTTTTACTTATTTATTTTTTGTCCATCTCTCTCTCCCCTGTAATGTAAGCTACTCAAGGAGAAATTAGTACTCTTGTTTTGCTCATGGTTCTATTCTTCGTCCCTACAACAGGGTAAGCACTCACATATTTGTAAAAAGCAGGAAAAGTATACCTGCCAGGTATTGAATTATTGCCAATCTGCCCCCAAACTACCTTTCTATATCCTGCTCCATGATGCTGGGGCACACTGCAAACCACATTCAACTTCCACACCTGGCTCTGCCAAGAGGGTGCCGCAGAGAGGCTGGAGGAGAAAGAAGGGATTTGCTCCTTTCCGGTTTCCCTGTGGGGCTTCCTGTCTACTTCCTTTTCTTGTGAGCACCAGCCCAGAAACCCTTCTCCCAGACAGCAGCAGTTCCTCAGCAGCACTGGAATCTGACTTGCATGTTCCTCAACTTGCAGATTTAGTATCATCTCACCATCTCAGAGACAGCAGAAGCAACTCATCATCTCCCCTTCTATAGAGATGCCCAGCCAAGCAGCCCTCTCCTTAGAGGTCTGAGTTTCCAATTCTGTCCCTTTGTTCATTCAATCCTGGGGGTTATATCCTCTCCCTGCAATAATTACCTGAGTGATACCTGAGAGCTCTCTCCTTTACTCTTTCACTACTTAGCAATTTTATATCTTGTTAACAGTTCTGTTTATCTCTTGCTATGTGGAGCAGAGTCAGGCCCTGCAGTTGAGTATGTGCAAGGGGTGATGGTGGGCTGAGAGAGGGAAGCAACAGCATCAGAGAGTCAATGCAAATTGTGGGTGAGGCAGGAAGCCAGACTCAGGGCCAGAGATCAGATTAAGTGTCAGGACTGGCAACAATTGCAGTCTATAAATAGGTAATGAGTCCAAGGATCAAGGGCTGAGATAATGAAGAACAAGCTAGGCAGTGAAGTGTGAGGTGGGTCAGGATGAAGGATGCAGGCGATAACTTACCCATATGAAGTGCTCCGGGTCTGTGCTTAATTGTCCTATAGCACAGGGTCGGTGGGGTAAGGTGGCTCACTACAAGCTGAATACACTGATGCAGATCACCTTGTTTGTTCAGTCCAGCTCCCATTTCTGAGCCAATCTTGATTTAGACAGAGTTTGAAAGACCTCCCAGATATGAGCTCTCTGCCTATCTGAACTTTCGTATATTGACCCCCCTATCGCAATTTCCTGCTTCTATTCTCTTTCCTCCCTCTGTGAACCATTGACTGAGCTGGAGGCCGTGTGACTCTGAACATGAGGCTGCTTTTATGAAGTCTTTCCCCAGAGCCTGGGCCACCTCAATATGTACTTCTAAGGCCAGCCCCTGTCACTATGCCTGCCTACCCTACCCAACCTGTTAATATAAGTAACCTGAAACATACAGATAGGAGACACTGACCAGAGGGACAGTTGCCATAAATGGAACCATTTTAAATGGGAGCCAGATGCCATTTCAGAGGAACTGTCTTGCATGTGTTGCTCCTTGAATATTTGGATTGTTTGAACTGGGCCAGACCTTTGGACTTGTCCAAACCAACATTGTCTTATAACAATTGTTTGTAAAGCCAACAGGAAAGCAGACATCCTGTCCGCAAGGACTGATGATTATGGACTCTATCTGAAGATAGAATCAGTAAACAACCACGTGTAGCTAAAGAGTAACTCAGCTTGTTATCACCAATAGGAATTTCTTTCTTCTATTCATGTAATCATTTCTTTCCCTTTCTCATAAAACACTCTCACCTTCACCCTTGGGACACTATTTGGGTTTCTGCCTGAATCTGTGCTTCCATAGTTGCAATTCTTTGATCCTATATAAATGCTTATTGCCACTCATTTCACTTTTTAAATTTTAGGTAAACACCAGGATGGCATGGGGTGGAAAAGTTCAGAGATAGAGAGCAGCCAGGAGGCCATCGTTGAGATTTAGGCAGGAGGTAATTATAGATCTCAACTAGGTCATGGCAATTTAAATGAATAGAAAGGCATACGTGAAATGAACATCACAAAAATAGAATTTATGAGCCTTGGAAACTGATTAGGTAAATAAAATAATTTCAAGATTGTGTCATTCATAGTAACTGGAATGTGAAAACAAGGCATTGGTTTTATAGGAGATGAAGAGTAGTCCAGATTTTGGTTGGTTCCATGAGATATGAAATCTAGGGGAAAATATCCAGGACCCAATGTAATTTGTCTAGTGATAGTTAGAAATTAAAGATTGAGGTCCCAGTGAGAATCTAGAACAAGAGAGGGACACTTGAGAGCTCCCTACACAGGAGCAATTATCTATCTACACTCAATGTGTGGATGACACTTAGGAGTAAAGGAATGTAGAGAAAGAAAAACACAAGAATTGAACAGTGAAGAAACATTCTCATTTAGGGGAGCGCCAAATGGACATGAGAGAGTAGGCCTAGGACAGGAGTCAGTGTACTTGGAGTGGGATGGCACCGAGATCCAAAAAGCATTTATAAGAGGAAAGGGTAGTCAACAACATCAAAACTGTAGTGACGTCAAGAAAGATAAAAACTTTTAGAAAACTCAGCCAAATTTAGCTATTAGCGAGTACTTGCAAAGTCTTTTGATTCACCTACTAAGAGATTTCTAACCAAAGTCATTTTAAAAAGCAGATTTTATTATTATTTTTTTTAAGGAGGGCACAGCTCACAGTGGCCCATACAGGGATCAAACTGGCAACCTTGAGTGTTATTAGCACCGCACTCTAACCAACTGAGCTAACCGGCCACCCCTTAAAAAACAGATTTTAATTTCAAAGGTAAACCTTATGTTTACCAGTAGTATGCTTTTTTTTTTTTAGAAAATTAAATTCATGTTGACACTTAACAAGTACTTACATACACACAGTTTCTTTGATATTAAAATAGAGACTCATTGTCAATGAGGGTTCATTAGGTTTATAAATGTCCACATTGTTTTTTTGTACTTTTGCAGTATTTAAACTTTTCTTGTTCTAATATACGCTCTGCATTCTTTATTTAACAACTACTTATCTGGAAATATGCTAATCTATAAATAGCTATTTAATAAACCATATATAAAACTGTTTTCTAAGTTTATGTACTTCCATAAATTTTATCAAGATGTACCATTACTAACTCCATAAGCACGTATGTGTGGTTATGAGAAAACAAATCCCCTGTTCCCCAATCTATATACACAGACACACCCAGATGTGCTATAGAAGTTGTAATATGCTCCAAAATTCTAATCATTTTGTCCATGTCATGTATAGCTTATGTAGTTTATATGTATATATAATTCAGATATATTATATGTATAGGAGTATATTTATAAAATTCACATGTACTATTACAGATGAAGTCTAGATTTTTAATAACAAAAAAAGGTTATTGGCACATTTGAGACTAATGTATACCAATAGTGTTTTTATTTAAAATATTTAGTTTAATTCAACAACAACTTATTAAGTAAAACCTGGTAATGTCTAAAATTTTCCACTGTCCACATTTCATGAGATCTTATTTCACAAAGAGCACAACATGATATTCCCAGAATCTCTTCCTTGTAAGTAATCATGGTATTTTTTTCACTGCTAATGAAAGTAGTCTCCATCAAGTAGTTATCACATTTTCAGTGTTCTTAGATTATACACTGTGCTTATTATAGCTGAGGAAATCCTGAGTCAGATGCACTGATTTGGTTTTGTTAACATTAAATTAGCTGAGTCAGACATCAGCTACTGATTCAAACTTCTTCAGTTTTCCAGAAGAGTTATAAGAGCACCAGCTACTGGAATTTTTGACATAAAATCCTTCCAAATTAGTCTTTAAATGGAAGTAATCAATTTTTAAATAAATTTTATTTTTAAATGATAGTGATTATAAATGAATTCTTATATATCTTCTAAAATACATCCTAACCATATTTTCAACTAAACTTCAGATTAGAAAATCAAAATCAATAATTCATTTATGACATTTTTAACCACATATTTTAACCACTGAATTGGTTTTTCTCCCATTTGAGTATTAGCTATATATACTAAGGATTGTCTTATACTAAGGATTTTCTTATTTTCATGTAGAGTCATATGTTTTTTTTAAAAGATCTAATGGATTGAAATTTCATGTTATTGACTATAAATTTGGCTTTGTTTTTTCCCCCACCATTTATTGTTAATGAATCAGTTCCTAAACAAAGATTTAACTCTACTTACTGGCCATGTCAAGTATTTGAGCTGGTCTTTGAGGAGGTTCAAAAGATTTAAACATAGAACTGCAATGTATCTTTTAGTGGCAATGCCCAGTACCAACTATTTAACTTTTTCCTTAATTGCATAAAATTCATCATTACATTTGGTATGAAAAGACAGACATGATGACTGCCTCAGTTTGAAATACTGATTTCATCATCAGACTAGAGGTCCTGTGAATAATGGGAGCAGCAAATGAAGCTCATGTATCTTTTCAGTCCTGGAAACACATTAAATAAATGCATAAAAGTGGCCATGCAACCAACCATATGGGCTAATGGGAATACAAGTTTATAGCTTCCAGCTGAGTTTTCACTTTAGTTTGTTTATTCCCTTATTTCATTATCTTTCTGTTTTGTTCCTGTTAGCCTCTATTACTCAAATTCCCTAAATGATCCATCCTCACATGAGTTCTCTATTCAAACATGTCTGAATCAAGGAGGCTTTCCTTGACCATCTTATCGAAAATAGCACCAACCATCCCTCCACCCCTTGTCATTATTTTCATACCCTGCTTTCTTCATTTTTTTCTTACAGTACTTGCAATTATTTCTCATAATATTATTTTTTCTCCTTCTGCAATAATTTTAACATTGGATCCATTATTTAATATTGGCTCTGTAGCTTGTCACTGAACTTTGTAGGGCTCTCTCATTATGGGTGGGGCAACCAGCCCAAAACTTTGACTCATGGGTTAAGTTGTGTAACTTGCCTAGGCCAATGAGGTATTAGCAGATGGAGAGCTTGAATAGCACTTGCACAATTGGGCTTGCTGTCTACCTCGTGGCCATTGAAATGAGAAAACACCTGGACTAGGCTACTAAAGGATGAGCAATACATGCAGCAGTACCAAGTTGCCTCAGTGGCCACAATTGGCCGAGTTAAGCTACCTCTCAGCCTTGTGTTTTGAAAACTGTAATAATAATGTTTTTTAAGACATTGCTTGTATGGGTGGTTCATTATACAGCAGTAAACAATTGGTGCACTGTCCCTTAGAACGCAAACTCCCTAGTGCAGAAAAGTTACATGATTTGTTTATTGCCACATCCCTAGCATCTGGCACTGTACCTAGCATGTAAATTATTTGTTGAATAAATTAATGGGGTGGGGATAGGTAGGCCATATATTACAGCTTAAGAAATAACTTTCTGATGGCCTATCTTTGTTTTATATAGAGATAGATTCAATAACATGGAAAGAATTAGGTAGGTTACTTATGCAACAGGCAGTTCTCAAAATTATTGTTTCTCTCAATCAAGCTTTTGATAAGTATTAAGGAACAATGAGTTCAAGATTATATATCTTACCAAGTATTTTCAGTTTAACTATTTCAAGTTCAGAGTAAAATTCTATACTAACCAACTCTAATGAAATGGTGTTGCGATTGGCTTCCTTTTATGATCATTGAACAACCTAACAAAGAAATGTAAGAAAGCCTTCCCACCTCCACATAGAAGTGGGCTCTGGGTGTACCTTCTGACTAAGGGATCGTTTTGAGCTAACGTTAAAACAAAGATGAATGTGTAAGCAAGATACCAAAGTTCTGTGCCAAGAGGATGGCTATAATATTTTTAGCCTGAAATATTAAGAGTTATTAACAAACTGCCACCCAAGCTGTTTTTAAAAATAGTAAAATACCCATTAAATGTCCAATTTTAAGAATTGTTACCCCCTAATCCAAGTTAAATAAAATGTATAGCCTTATGTGACAAAATTATTAACTCTAAGCCAGGGTTTTACCTAATATTAATATTGAGATTTTAGGCTGGATACTTCTTAGTAATAGGGGATTTCCTGTGCATTGCAGAATGTTTAGCAGCATCCCTGGCCAATGACACAAGACATTGCTAAATGTCTCATGAGGAACAAAATCACCCCCATTTGAGAATCATTTTTCTAAGCTAATGATTGTTGGTGGAATAATTACCATAAGTGATGTTTCCTTTTTAAATGATTTTTTTGAACTCTTTTTAGTTTGAGGTAATTATAGTTTACATACAGTTAGAAAAATAACACAGAAAATCCTGAGATAACACAGATAATTCCCCCAAAGGTAATGTCTTGTAAAACTATAGTACAATATCACATCCAGGATATTGACATTGATACAGTCAAGATCCAGAGCATTTCCGTCACCACAAGGATCATTCATGTTGCCCTTTTATAGCCACACCTACTTTCCCTCCTTCACAACTTTCTTAAACACTATCAAATACTAATTTGTCTTCCATTTCTCTACTTTTGTCATTTTAAGTATGCTATGTCAGTATAAATGGAATGTAACCCTTTGAGGCTGGCTTCTTTCTCACTCAGCACAGTTCTTTAGAATTGTTGTGTGTATGAGTACTTTGTTTTTCTTTATTACTGAGTGAGTAGTATTCCATCATATGGATCCACGACAGTTTGTTTAACCATGCATACATTGAAGGGTATGTCAGTTGTTTTCCATTTTGGGCTGTTATGAATAAAGTTGCTATAAACAAGTTTTTGTGTGAACATAAATTTTCATTTCTCTGAGGTAAATGCCCAGGAATGCAATTGCTCAGTGATATGGTAGTCTCATGTTTAGTATTTTTAAGAAACTGTCAAACACTTTTCCAGAATGGCTATCCAATTGCTCCAACCCCATTTATTGAAAAGTCTATCTTTCCTCCATTGAATTGCTTTTGCACTTTTGTCAAAAGATTTGCTATTTCTGGGTTCTTTGTCTAATTCTCCTTAAAAGAATACAACGAAACCTAAAATGCAATAATATGACATCATAATGTCCAGAATCCAATCAACAATTACCAAGCATGCAAAAAAATCAGTAAAATGTCAGTGTCAAAAGGGAAATGATCTAAATAGTAGCCACATTTACATGTTAGTCTCATAATGTACCTGGATACATATACATATGGTTTTAATTCCAACTGTTTATGCCTCTCTCTCCTTAACTGTAAAATGGGGATAATAATGGTACCTGTCTCACAAGGTTTTTTTCAGGTCTAAATGACTTAATATATAAAGGACTTGGCAGAATGCATAACACCTAGAAAACTTGATGAAAACAGCTGTTATTATTATCATTACAGTAAACTGCTATTTATAATATTGCTTTTAAGGAAAAGAAATGAATTCTGTTTTTCCCCTTAATATCAGAAACATTGCATTGAATATAAAATATATTTTTTAGTTTCTGTTGGAATAGTAGCTACGGGATATGAAGAAGCAGAGAGCCAAATACAATTCAAAAAAGCTTAAACTATCCAATAGTCGAATACATAAGGAAAAAATATATCTATTAATTACACCATAGAAAAGTAAAAGGGGAAAATCAAATGACCTATATATTAAAGGAAATGAGGATTTTTTTAAACAATAAAGCATACTAAGCCAAAATATAAAATAACAAAACGAAAAATAACATATCAGTCATTATATAAATGTGAGTGGGTTATTTCCTCTCTTATTGAATTCAGATCGAGTCAAAGAACAAAATAGATATATAGTAAGGTAAGATATGCTTCCAAAATAAAAAAAAACCACAAAATATTTTTTTACTAAAGAACAGGCAAAGTTAAAATAAGAAAATTCAGCAAGAGAAATTCAGGATACTAATATTAATGTAGAATAAACTAGCGTTTAAGTAAAAAAAATGAATAGGACAAAGAGAAATATTTTATATTGATAAAAACTACAATCTACAAAAAAGTTGGAAAATTTATATACCTGTATGCACCAAACCCTACAGTATCATAACACATGAACTATTTGACATGGAAGAGAAGTTGACATTTCCACAAGTAGGGCAAGAATCTTTTACACACTTCTCTCAGAAATAAAGATTCAGAAGATCTATATCATAACTGAGGAAACTGATTAACCCATGTATATACACAAACATACTTGTACATGTAGGTGAATAACATGATCTTGGTATTTTGGAGGATTTTCTAAGCATGACACTAAAGCCAAATATTTCAAGAAAATTTAAAAGCAAATGTTAAAGTGAGGAAAAGATTTTCAAGTCAGGGTGTTGTTAAAATACAATATACTCTTATAAATTTAAAGGAACTCTCCGACAGAAAAGTGCACACGTGATTTAAATACACAATTCATGAAAGGAGAGATACGGATGCCTAATTATAATATATGAGATTTTCAAGTTTCCAGGAAACAAAATAAATACAAATTGAAAAACAAAAACAAAATAAGAAAACATTGCTCACTTAAAAAATTGACAGATTAAAAAAAAATATTGATAGTATCCTGAGTTCTGAAGAAAATGATGAATGGGTAATCTCAGACACCAGTGATGGCAGTAGAAATTTGTATAATCTTTCTGAATAGCCAGTTGACAATATATATCAAAAGGCTTTAACTGGTACTTAGATTTGGGCTGATATATAGTCCACTTTTGATAAATTATTCTAAATAAAATATACCATTTATTGAATTCTATCTCTGAGCCAGGCACTGTAGTAGATATTTTATAAACATAAGTATTTAATCCTTACAACTTTGTAAGCAGATGTTACCAACTTTTACAAATGAGGAAACTAATGCACAGAAAATTTTAGTGACAATGCAGAGATCAAACAACTGGAATAGGACTTTACATATGAGACTAAGATTTTTAGGAAAAAATGGGCATATATATATGTACATCTGCAAGAATAGGATGTTTACAGAAAAGTTTACAATACGGAAAAGTAGGAAATAGCATTCATTATCCATTAATAGGGGAATTACTATGTAAATTGCATTTATTCGAATACACACAAAATTTTTAAAGAAAATGTGTTTAGACTATATTGTTAAATTTAAAAGATTGGTAGAAAAACTGTTCATAATAATAACTGACCTCTTTTTTGAACATTTGCTGTGTGCTAAGCACTTCACAGACATTTGTACAATTCTGTAAGCATTTGCATAAGAAACAGTCTTGAAAGATTTACACTAGAATATAACAGTAGTTGTCTCCAAGTGGTAGAATTAGGGGATAATTTTTGAGTCTTTTTTTTTTTTTTTTAAATGACTGAATTTGTTTCAATGGGCAAGTATTTACTTTGTAATCAGAAAAAAAAACTAAAAGAGAGAGAGACTTGGGTGGGAATATCTTGTACGTTAAGAAACGAGTGAAGCATATTCATATTGTTTTGATACACACATGAACCAGGAGAGTGTGCTATGCTTCCATCTTCCTAAGTCTTATCTTTTAAAAATAAAGTACTGCATTTTCAGATATGATCATCATATCTTTATTGTAGATTCTTTAATAAAGTCTTTATAGTCGTGATTTAGTTTTCAAAATTTTGAAATATTTCAGAAGACCGCAAAATAAAATAAAAGCAAAGAGGAAGTTTCTGATTTTTCTAATAGATTTACACAAGTAACTGGTGCTCATTTCAGTTCCTTGTACTTTGCCTTTTAATTGGCCATCTCATTAGCCATTCTGTTTTCAGCTATCACAGCGACTCCTATGAGCTAAGTCCTATGAGATATTTCAAAGTGTTTTGGTCCCCATGCAGCTGGTTTCACCATCCATCCATTATTCATTCAACAAATATTTAGTGCTATCTATAGTGATGTGCCAGAAACTGTTCTGGGTGATGAGTATACAAATTAAAGTCCCTGCTCAAGGACAATTTTCATTCAATTCTGTAAGGTGTATTATCTTGATTTCACTTAGAGGAGACATACAGCTAACAGATTATAAAACCAATAATTCTTGTACATTTACCTTTTGTACATTTTTATATGATTTTAACAATACCCAGAAGAAACCAATAAAGATAAAACATACTGTCAGAATTATGATGATTTTAATACATCTTAACCAATTTGGATATTTCCTTTAAGAATTTCATTCAATACCATGTGAATCTGAGAAAGTGTTTGCACCTGATTGACGTAAGGAACACTGAGTTTTTCCACTCTTCCTAGAGCCCAGTCTTAGTAAGGGATTAAATTATGTGTATAAAAAAAGAACAATTTTGAAAATTTCCTTTTCAATATGATTTAAGAAACTGGGTACGTAATCGTTATCAACTCAACCACAATTTCCTCCTCAATCTTTACATTTCTATTTTCCCAGACGACCTACTTTAAAGGTTTATTTTCACCATTACGGAAGCCATTGAACGAGTTTATGCAAGCAATTAAGAAAGCATTGTGTGGGATCAGCAGAAAGCATAGATATATTCAATTTCCTTTGTTTTAAACCAGTGAATTAACATGGATCTGTGATTAACACCCATATGGTGGGCAAGCTCACCTTGATTAAAACACAAGCTACTTCTGTTAGCTCTGACCTCAAAACCGATGAAAGTGAATAGCGATTTTTATCTTGATACCAGAATCATTAGAGCAGCAGGATGGCAGAGAAGCTGAAAGCATTACGAGAAAAGCCAAAGGGGCGCCATGCCAGTCATCATGGACAGGAGGTAAGGAAGGTGTCAAGGATTAGGAAGGTCTTTCGGAAACTGCAGGGAGGCAACTACCTGGAGGAAAGATCTGCCCCTTTGTCTCTGGTTGTTTCATATTACTGGGGTCTGTTTGCCCAGAACATTTGCCCCTCTAAATAGAGTTCCTAGAATGCTCTTTGTTTATTCGCTCCGATAGTCATCATTCTCTTCACTTCAAAGAACAGAAGACATTGAACTTATCACTCAGCTTGGCTGTTCACAGCTGCTAATCTTAGTAATGGTGTAAACTTGCTCTTCGATCCAAAAGCACATAACAAAGGGCCGGGAATATTTTTAGTTTTGATTCATTGATAAATGAAAATCATTATAAGAGTGTTATATAAAAGTTAAAATATGTGAATTACACTCTGATGTGTACATACCAGGTCTGATAATTAAGTTCGTGAACTCATCCTAGAAAAAGTGCCACATACCTCATTGCTGAATATCACTACAGTCAACTTTGAAGCACTCCCCTTGGGAAGCTATGCACCGACATCAGCGCCTAGTCCACCCTTCAAAGCAATTTTGGAACTCTTTCTGGAATGGCCATCAGAGCTGTTGTCGCATTACTCTTGATGTCCTGGGTGTCATCAAAATGTTTTCCTTTCAATATTTCCTTTATCTTCAGGTAAAGAAAGAAGTCATTGGAAGCCAGATCAGGTAAGTAGGGAGAGCGTTCCAATACAGCTTTTTGTTTCCTGGCTAAAAACTCCCTCACAGACAGTGCCATGGGGACTGGTGCATTGTCATGATGTAAGAGCCATGAATTGTTGGCGAAAAGTTAAGGTCGTCTAACTTTTTCACGCAGCCTTTTCAGCACTTCTAAATAGTAAACTTGGTTAACTGTCCAGTTGGTACAAATTCATAATGAATAATCCCTCTGATATCAAAAAAAGGTTAGCAACGTCTCGTTGCAACAAGTTCGCGAACTTAACTGGCAGATCGGGTAGCTAGAGGAAGCAACTTCCTGGTTCTGTTGAGAACGATGACTCATGCCCTCAACTTCTGATAACTGCTGATGGTTCACAGCTGAGTAACCTCCCTCAGCATTGCTCTGGGCAGGAGTGACTGACTGGTTCACGCAGAAGTACAAAGACTCAGCCCCCTTGTTTTGGTTTAGGATGTTTTCTGAAAGGCCATCTCAACTCCAGACATTTCTACAGGATCAGCTGAGATCTCTGCTGCAACTTCTCTGCTGCTTAGCTTCTCTCTGCCCAATTCTGTTTGCTCGGCTCCCTTACAGGGATTGTTCCCAAGAGCCTCTCTGTGAATTTTCTGCATGCAAATCTCCACTTCAAACTCTGTTTTCCAGGAGAAATGACCCAAGACCACACCATTTCAAAGGGAGCAAAAGGCATTCAATGAGGAGAATTTTATTGAGCTGATTTTCATACTCCTCTGTTAACAGTATAGTAAACCCTACTGATCAGAAAACTGGGATACCAAGTACCACAGATTTGATAACAATCTCCTGTTTTTATTGAAACACACAACCTTCTCAGCCTACCCCTTATTGTCCCTGTTTTGCGAAAGGAATGGTATGTCAAGTTTAACTGCTTTTAACAGAAAATCCAAATAAGTGGCTTATACAAGATAAAGTCTGATTTTTCTTTCAAGGAAAAGAAGTCTACTGAAGACAGTCCAGAGATGGGATGGTAGCTCCATGGTTATCAGAGATTTAAGTTTGTTATATCTTTGTTCTTCCCCATGTTCAGCCTGAGACCTCCATCCTTATGCCAGCTCAGGATCCAAGATAGCTGCTAAAGCTCCTGCCATCATGTCTGCATGCAGAAAAAGGACGGATGGAAGGGCAGAAAACACCTGTTTTCCTTGTAGTAGTCAAGTCAGCTGTTCTAAAAAAAATATTCCCAGAAGTAACTGCCCATAAACTTCCACATATATCTCATTGGTGACTATTTTCAGAATGGGAGAAGGGTAATAATTTTTAGTTGGGTCCATGCCATCCCTGATAATATAGATATCAGTTACTAACAAACAAAAGGGGGAGAATGCAAGAGTAAGCAGCTAGTAGTCTCTGCCTCACATAGGTTAAAAGTCTCTTCTTATACAAACAAAAAAACAAATATAGAGCAAGAATGATAAATGTCATTTGACCTTTGGGCTTCATGGTGGGACATAGGAAGTGGTGGGAACTGTGATGAGCAGGAGAGGTCACCTTAAATAGGCACAGCCAGAGCCCACCCCAGCCACGTGGCAATAGAGTCCAGTGTGGTCTGATGTTCCAAATTTTCCAAGAGAAGCCAGAAATCTAGATTTGCATGTGAACTTTCTATTTTAAAATTGACACCCACATTTTTATAAAATTCTGTGTCTAAATTATGTCATCCATATCTAATTTCCTGTTTGCAATCTCTGATCAAGAAGACCCAGTTTTCCTTGGGGGCAACATTTTAGGAAATCTTGTGCCACGCAATAAGAAATGGACTTTATTGCTTTGCAATCAAAGTTGAGGGAGGAGGAGCTTGAAATTAAGGTGTAGGTGACCAGATGCACGCAAAGGACAAATACCTACACCCTCTGAGCAGGCAGCCCATAAGCCACCCTGACCTCATCTTCCCCCTGCCACTCAGAATGGACTTGCTCTGAAGCCAGGGTGTACAGTATTTTTATAAGCACCATTCTGGGTAACTAACCCCACTTTGCCCTACATAAATGCCTTGGCACAAACCTGATCAAATTTTCTCTATACATTTGTCCGTTTCTTGCAGTTTTCTCTTTTGACCAGAAGATGGCAGCAAACATTGACTGGATTTGGGCACTAATTTACACCTGCAGACTTGGTTCTTTTTTATGCCTTTGAGTTGTGTTAACAAAAAGAATGAAAGTCATTGACATTTGCCCTCACCCATTACTTTATATCACCAAACAAGGACTAATTATTTAATTTTAGCTCTGAGGGCTGCTCTTAATAAAAGACTACGAGTGTTTTTTATGTTTCTAAATAGAATTCAATGACTTCAGCACATGAACAAATGCTAAACATTTACTATTATTATTTTACGAATAACTCCCACATTCGCTCAGATCCATCCCTTTCTAAATGTTTTAAATCCTTTTAATCACCCAGAGATGCAAGTAATGAGATATATATTAGGAAACATAATTGGAAAATCTCCTACATGTCATTAAATTAAACTCTTATTATATCACCTTTTGAACAACAGCAATGTAAATATTTTTGAGAGTTTTTGTTCTGTCAACAGTGATTATGGAGTAAATATATGTCTTTGAGAAGAAAAGAAAGCCATACTTAATAAAGTAGTTCAGGTATTAGAGGGGATTAGGTCTAGAGAACTATTATTTCCACAATTCATGCTTCAAAGTTTTGTACAATGTAAACTAATATCTCAATAACCTAGAAAGCAAAACTATGACAAATGAGCAATTAGGCTATACAAGTTAGAAGGAGATCCAACATGAGAAGTAGAAAGTATCGATGCTTGCTGATTTCAACACAATTTACATATAAATTATTTGGGTTTATTAAGAAATGCAAAGAAACCTAAAGATGATGGTTAAAGGTAAGTGCATGGAAAGAAAACAGAGAAAGATGCCATGATAGTTCTAAAAGAATCAAAATCTGTGAAGTAAAAAAAAAAGATAGGACAGAAAAGACAAATTTGTTATGGATTTCATCTTAGAATTACAGAGTCACAGAGGTTGAAAGAGCGTGGAAATTTTTCTATTGTAGTCTTCAGCCTGCCAAAATCCTATGGATTCCTTTTTCTGTGTCTTTGGACATGTTTATCTGGCCTCTGCTGGATTGTTTCCACTGATCCCAAGCTTTTGATATTTTGCTGTAAAGATTTTATTTTCAAACAGCTCTCCTTGTGATAGATTTCCTCTTTACAGACATCTGAAACTGGTCTCCCTGTAACATCTGCTCATTCATTTTCCTCTGGAGAAATAGTTCTAAACATTATTATTCTGGATCACAGGCAGCTTTGTGAGATTTATGAAAGTTATGGACCCTCATCCTAGAAAAATGCATTCCCTAAACTCATTCATAGAGTTCAGGTTAAATCATCCCTACTGTTAGGAGGATAAAGCCTTTTCACATGATAGTTCTTTAAACATTTTAAAATGGCATCATGTTCTTCTTAAAATAACCTCACCAGTTTCTTCAATTCTGTCTTTCCATCCCCTCTTCCTCTCTCTGTCCTTTCATCCACTTTTTTTAAAACAAGCATATGTTAAGCACCTATTCTGTGCCAGACACAGTGTTAGACACTAAGGACACAAAGATGCTTATGACACCGTTACTGTCCTTGGGAAGTTCACCGTTTATGTGATGAGATGGATCTATAAACAGATGAAGTAACATTCGAAATGAGCATGTGCTGCAGGGTTGAATTCTGTCTAGATTGAAACCCCAAACTCAGCAATCCCTCTCCTGGGTACATACCAAAGAAATCTGAAAACATTTATCCATAAAGACACGTGTGCTCCAATGTTCATTGCAGCTTTATTTACGGTGGCCAAGACATGGAAACAACCAAAGTGTCCTTCGATAGATGATTGGATAAAGAAGATGTGGTACATGCCCAATAGAATACTACTCTGCCATAAGAAAAGATGAAATATGCCATTTGCGACAACATAGATGGATCTTGAGATTATTATGCTAAGCGAAATAAGTCAGACAGAAAAAGTCGAGAACCATATGATTTCACTGATATGTGGGATATAAAACTGAAAGCAACAAAGGAACAAAACAAACAAATGAAGAAAGAAAAACTCATAGACACAGACAATAGTTTAGTGGTTACTAGAGGGTAAGGGGGGAGGGGGGTGGTAGATGAGGGTAAATGCGATCAAATATATGGTGATGGAAGGAGAACTGACTCTGAGTGGTGAACACACAATGGGATTTATAGATGATGTAATACAGAATTGTACACCTGAAAAGTATGTAACTTTACCAACAATTGTCACCCCAATAAACATTAATTAAAAAAACAAAGAGATCCCAGCTTTGCCTCTTTTGAGTTCTGTAACCTTAGGAAAGATACTAACCCCTTGGAGCCTCATTTTACTCATATATAAAATAGGCACTCAATATATGATATTACAGTTATTGTTGTCATTTGCCAAATAAGAAATATGGACTTAATTGTGTAGACTTCTATAAAGCTACCAGTCCTTTAAGAAGGGGAGTAGCAGACATGATTTTTTTAAACCACTTTTATTTTAAGGCAAACCACTCTACATGGGAATACGATGAATAAACTAGACGAAGGAGATAGGAAACTTGCAATTTAGAGGTGAGAATAGTGAGGACTTGAACTGAGGCAGGGGTCATAGGAACGGAGGGTTGTCAAGGGATATTTTTGAGGTATAAATTATAGGACTTGGTGATCAGTTGACAGGAAGAAGACAACGTTAATTATGACTCACAAATTTCTACCTTAGGAGACTGGTTGGATGGTGATTTCAATAACTTACATTGTAATTATAAAAGAAGAAATAGCGAGAGAAG
The DNA here is from genome assembly GCF_004115265.2 of Rhinolophus ferrumequinum. NCBI lineage: Eukaryota > Metazoa > Chordata > Mammalia > Chiroptera > Rhinolophidae > Rhinolophus > Rhinolophus ferrumequinum. Next base: position 41,998,333 of record NC_046295.1, on the reverse strand, counting down.
ATAATGAATTGGTATGTTAAATACAAGGTGCCTTTCAGATCCCTTAAGCATTGGAAATACTGGTCTGGAATTTGGGATAGAAGCCTCCACTGCAAATAAGAGATTTGGAATTTCTTTTTGTCCTTGGTCATCTAAGTCATGAGAATGGATGAAATAGCCCAGGAGGAGTACAGGGAGGATGTGAAGAAAACGGAAGGCAACCAAGGAAAGAACTCAAGGAAACACTAGCATTTAAAAGTAGCTGGGGAAGGAAATGGATGAACAGCTATTGGAGACAATTGACAGTAGGAAGTTAGGGAAGCAGAAGAACTCAGAGGATTAAAAATAAAAAAGCTATCACTCTTTAAAAAAAATGTCTTGAATGCCCAACAAGCCCCAGATATTTTGCTAATTGTGAATCTTATGTTTCCCTATATAGATAGCACATTGCTCAAAACCATCCTTGTCTATTGACCTATGACAACCCTACAATAAGCCCAGGCCCCACCTACGCTTGCATGTGTTTCTGTGCCCTTGTTATGCTCTGTTGGTTTAGATGTCTATCTCTGCACTAATGCCACACCGTTTTAATTACTCAGTTATTAAATCTTCCAAACATCTTCCCTCCTTCTATTCCAAGGTAAATATGAATTATTGGCATATTTCAGATGGACAAAGTTGTCGGCATATTTTTAGTAATATAGGTATGTGCTGAAATATATATACTGATCATTTAGCAACCCTTTCTCTGTGAAGCCATCTCCAAAATGAAATTAGAGTTAATATACCATATGGTATACTTTCTCTCTTTTCTCTTCTGATCTACATAAATCACAGTCTCTTAGACAGCGACTCCCAGGCCTGGCTGGGTATCAGAATCACCCGGGGAGCTTTTTGAAAATGTAAATTCCAGAGCCCCGTCCCAGATGTACTGAACTGGGTAGAAAGGGGCATTTGGGGCCAAGGAATAGGTACGTGCAATAAAATATTCCTTAGGTGATTGTGATGTGTTCAGTTCATAGACTGGCATTTGATTTGGAAAGTCTTGATTAGGAAGTTCTGAGAACACTGTGTAAAGACATTTCCAGTGATTTTAGAGTGCTATTTTGCAATTAACTTTCACAAAACAAGCAATTTATTAATCTGACAATTTCTCTTCTTATAAACAGGAAATGTTATAAAAAGTTACAAACATTGTAGAAATAAGAAGGAATGTAAAGCACCCTCATAACTTCCTCCTCAGTAGATAAAGGATGTGAATAGTGAATATTCTGTATTTTTTTCTATGCATTTACTAAATTGTTCTTCCTGAAAAATAATTTGATCATACTATTTTCTAGGAATCTAGGTTAAGAGTCTACACTTGGGAGCCAGGCTTACCTAAATTTGGAACCCAGCTCTGGCCCTCATCCGCATCCTTAGGCAAATTATTTAATCTCTTTGAGTCTCAGGTTTTCTTATCCATTAAATTTGGTTAAAAATACTACCTACATCATAAGGTTCTCGTAAGAATTATGAGGTAATGCTTATAAAGGGCTTAGTACAACATGCAAAGTAAGTTCTCGATAAATATTAAATAATACTATTATTACTAGTACTGCCACTACTAAAGCTGCTAATATCGTGTTTCCCCAAAAATAAAACCTAGTGGGACAATCAGCTTTAATGTGTCTTTTGGAGAAAAAATTAATATAAGACCCAGTCTTATTTTACTATAAGACTGGGTATAATATAATATAATTAATACCGGGTATAATATAATATAATATAATAATAATATAATACTGGTATAATACAATGCTGGTATAATATAATATAATATAGTATAACGTGAGGTCTTATATTAATTTTTGCTCCAAAAGACGTGTTAGAGCTGATTGTCCGGCTAGGTCTTATTTTCGGGGAAACACAGTACTATAGGCATTTTCACCTAATATATATTGAACATTGTATTAATAAAAGATTTTCTTAATTCTTTTATATTTACATATACTACTTCACTACGTGAATATACAATATTTACTTAACCAATGCCCTACTGACACACATTTAGTTCCCCCCAAATTTTTTAAGATCATAAATAATCCTGTAGGGAATATCCTTGTACATATATATTTTCATACTTGTATAAGTCTCTTTCTAATAAAAGGAATTGCTGAATCAATGAGTTTGAGTATTTCAATAAAGTTTTGCCCATTAGCTTCACACAGCTTATATATTTATAAATAAATAGAACAATAAATCAACCAATAGTGTAGGAGATTTTTCCTACATACTTGCCCAAATTGGATGTTAATATTCTTTTGAATTTTTGCTAATGGGATAGGCAAAACTGATGTATCATTGCTATATTATTTTACATTTATTTCATTATTAGAGAAAATAAGATTTAAAATAATCTATGTCACAACTTTTTAGATGGCCTTTTATGTTCCCATATTCCCTTGGTCTATGTCTTTTTTTACGGGTGTTTTCCCCTTCCTTACCTTATTCCTTTCATTTCTTTCTCTTCCATTCACCTCTTGATTTTCTCTCTCTCTCTCTTATTGATTTATCAGTAAGAAATCAATAAGATTTAATTTGAATCAATAAGATTTAATTTGAAAGATATTTTATAAATTAATGTCCTTTTCTGTCCTCCCTTAATATTAGATGGTCTCCAGGCCCTTTTATTTTATTTGGCTTCTCTAAACAGAAGACTCCCAATGATTTCATCAGTATTAGTCAAGTCAGTGTTTCGTCTTTCTCCAACATCTCACATTTTGTAGAAGAGGGTGGATGACCAGTATTGTACCTTCCTCACTACCTATCTAAAGTGGAAATGAGTTGGCTTATTTTATATTTTCTTCTTTCCCAAATCAAATTATCTTCTGCAGCATGTAATTGTTTCTTTGGCTTTCCAGATACTACCTGTTGCTGACTGAAATGTCACAGCTTGTGCGAGTGCCCATAGCAGCCAATTATACCCTAAGTGATCTGCTTTGGTTTGGCAGAATGAACAGGCTTGGTAGAATGTTACACTTTGGTGAGATGAAAATTTACTTCAGTAAGTTGTGCTTGCATGGAATTTGACCTCAAATGAAATCACACTGTTGTATGAACTAAAGCAGGAGTGGCAATCAAAGCATTAAACAACCAGGATAGCATGAATATCCAAATGACATTTTTAAATATGTTACTCTTATAGCATATTACGATAACATAATGGTCCTGAATAGGGCTCCATTCTTTTTATTCAAATTGACTGTATTCTAATTTTACCAAAGTTGATATCTTTTTCTCAACTTCTGTAAAAATACTGTATAGAAATATCCTGTACACAAGAATGTAACATATTGATTTAATTTTTTTGTTAAATTAATCAAAATCATTTGGTATTTATTGTGAAAATAATTTATACCTTCAAGGTACATATTCATTTTCCAAGTTGAATTAAGCTAATTTACATCTTAAGGATTAAAATGCTTTCAAGAGCCTAAATCATTAAAATAACAACGAAATAAAAAGCATATATGTTTAGTGGCTTGTATCATATAAATTCAAATATATGAGGTTTGCCAAAACATTATTACCACTATATTTAATCTTAAAGTGATAATGTCATAGTTAATATCTAAACTATATGTATTAACATGGTATGCAGTCATTCAAATGTGACTAATAAAACTATGTAGGGGCAAGAACGTATTTATAACCATGTCAAGTGAATGAAGCATAATATTAAAATATGATTGCAGGCCTACATATAGAATCTAATAAAAATAGCTACTTCTATTTTGGGGATTAAGTTTTCTTCATCCTACTATTATATTATCTTCTCAATAAAAAAAAAACTCCTGTGTAATAAATACAAATGGTAGTGAAGTTCCAATGTTTATTCAGTAATTCAACAGTTATATTTTTCATTAAACAAAAATCAGTAACAATAATTTGACGAAGATTTACATTGTGCAATTAATCTTCAGAATGTATTTATTCCCTATACTCTTAATAATCTTAGAAACTTAGTCCTGAATAGGTTTGGATAGAAAAAGGGTGATATTTAAAATGTTAAAAAAATCATTCAGTCAGAACAGACAATCAACAAGTAGAACAGACACAGCCATACTTACATATAGGGGCTGCATATCCACATTACATAGAAGTGACAATGTGCTTCTAGAAAAAGCCTGGAGAACTGTTTTTCTGGACATCAGCAAAGTTTGATGAATAACAGAGAGAAGGCATAGGTTATAGATCCAACTTTGCTAGATAACCCCTGTGAGTCTTATTTTTTATATCAGTGAAAATATACTATTGAAAGGATGAGATAATAAATTTGGGTAAACACCAAATTCTAGAGCTAAACAAAATCCAAGAGATCTTAACAGTTGTTAATGAAATACTACCATATTTTATGTATTTTCCTGTATATTGTAGACATAACTGGCAATCTCATTCTTCTTATATTGCTTAATGAGTCCAGTAACTGAACTTTGACTAAGTAATGCAGATTTCAGATGATATACACTGATTCAATAAAAAATATGTCCCTGTGGAATTATGAATGATTAAAACTGCCAAATGTATAGGAAGTTGTCTCTTTTAGTTATAAAAGCCAAATTTGTGTTTAGTGACATGAGAAGTATGTGCCACATACGGTCATAAGCCTCAGAGTTAACACACATAATTCCTACATTAAACTCTTCCAGGGTTGATTATAATTTCTTCAACATTTAAAAATAATGTTGATATTTTATTAATCCTATTGAGTTTTGCTATTTTTTTCTCATTTCCAACTCATTTTTCTTCAATGTTCTCCGCCCTACTATGTCATAGTAGAGTTTCGGTTGGTTCTCCTAGTCTGTTTGACCTCACCTATGACATTTCATTATCAGGTAAATTATAGATTCTCTGGGTTTTTATATACAGATAAAGTAGTTCATACTTCAAAAACTTTTAAACTTTTGATTTACTTTACAAATGTTTTAAAATCACCATAAATATATTGTTTATGTAAATGGTTACAAGATCAGGTAAAGTCTTCATAAATATTTTTTCCACTCTATTAAGCTTTGCATGTTATAAAAATTCTGAGCTTAATTTTAGAAAACTTGTTTAAGCAAATGCTCAAAAACTCATACAATTCTCACCTCACTATATAGGCCACTATCAGTGTCTACATTTTAAAAATACAAGTTGATAGTCATCTCTGGCTGGAGTGATAAAATTATATGATAAAATTATACGATACACATATATACCGGGGTGCCAAAAAACATTTTAACAGATGTTATCTATGCTAAAGCAGTAATTCGCTGTAATCAGAAGTGTCTGGACACTGATGGTAACCACTCTGAGCACCTCTTGTAACTGCAGAAGTCAAATGTGACTTGTATTTATCTTCTGTAATTGGTAAAAATTGAGTATTACAATTTTAATACAGTTTTTATTTTCTTAAAATGTGTATACATTTTTTTGGCACCCTCTGGATATTTCTAGTAATACTACTGAGGACAGAGTAGTAATGGTAGTAATAAAGACAATTTAGAATATCCTATAGAGACTGATGACCCAGACAATGTTTTTTTGTCCCAAATCATTAAATCAAATCTTGCCCTTAGCATTTTATCACCAAGAAAACAATATTGTCCTAAGAAAATTCACAACTTAAGGATTATTTCTGTCAATTACAAGTCTCATTTATTAGGGCAAATACAAGTTTTATATCCTCAAGGGGCTCTTCTCGTAAGAATTATTTCATTTTTCTAGCATCGAAGCAATATGACATTACAGATAGAATACAGTTACGTCACCCATCTTAATATAAATACACATATAGCTCATATTTTCACGTGTTCTTTAAAAAGTACCAACTCATCCTACACATCCACATATACCATAATAAAACAATTTTAATCATACATATAATCTGAAATGATTACACTTTGCATGAAAATGATTGAAATGTTTACATAAACAAAGTGGGGTGAGTTTCTACCTTCCATACCTTCCCTCTTCGGGGGTGTAACTCTGGCAGTGAATATATCAGCACTGCCTACAGCAAAAATAATTATGTACACATAAACATACACACACAACACAACATTATATCTGCATCTTCCTCTCTGTTTTAATGGATACTTTCATCTTCTAGGCTTGAGGTAATTGATAATTTCTTATAACATCAAATCTTCGCTCTCTGCCATCTTTCATGGTCCCCAAATCAGGAACCACTTTACTTTCTCTTAATTTCCTCTTGGTTGTAGCTAAACCAACCTCCTTAATGATCAAAACAAACAAAACAAAACAAAAACCAATTGTTCCGTTTTGTTTATTTTTGCTCTGCAAATGTATTAACTATAATTACGTGATAGTGGGCAAGCCCAAAATCTCGGTATCAGCTTTTCTTCTGTAAAACACTTGCTAAAAGACTCATCCGACTGTGAAATGCTGTTTTCTCTCATATTGCCCCTTTACCTTGGAAGACTGTCCTGGAGCACAACTTAAAAATGAACACTTACTATACCCTCAGATTTTCATGACTTCCGTTTGAACTTTTTATCCTGAACTGACTTGCATTCCATTTCCCAAACTTCTTTGCTAATTCCTTTGAGTTCTAGCAAAGTTATTTTATTTACGGCTTTGCCTCAGCTCTTAGTCCAGAAACATTTATCTGCTCCTGATCTCCCTCCAAGTGATCATTCACCCGCCTAATCCTTTGCTGTGGCTTCTATGGGTAAGAACTTAGTCTTGGCCACTCATCTGGTCTTGGACCTTGCACTTTTGGCAGAAGCACTTGGGACTGATGCCCTTGCTAACTTCACCTCTCCAGAAGTGGGTACTTGGCATTATGATTCCATGTTTCTCTTGCATACACATTTTCCTGCTTGTTATACGAATGATGTCATCCCTCTAAGCTCAACTCAAGTCCTAACAATTCTATGAAAATTCCCTATCCTTATTATATAAGCTATCACTGGTTTTTCTCGTTTGGGACTCTTGTAGTTCCCACTTGCATCACAGCTGGCAGTAGATTATAGAATAACTTAAAAACAAAGTAACTTTAGCGGTTATTTAGTCAAATTACACTTTGCAAGATTCCACTCTCCCATGTGTCCCACCAAGCCTTATTTGGGATAATTCTGCTGCTTGGGAAAACAGACATTCTGTTTGTGGAATAACCCAAGTATCTCAGATATCATTTCCTTCTCTGCACCTATTGGCTCTAGGATACTGCCAGTGAATGTGTATCAACTCATTTTGAGAAAATATAAAATGAGTTCCCAGGAGAGATGAAAACCATGATGTTCATAACACACCAGCTTGTCAGCTTTAGGTGAAGGACATGGTATAGAGGATTCAGGGAGGGGATAGTATGTTTATGGACGGGTGGCAGGCATCTTGGGTCTGAGGTCTCCCAATGGAGGAGAGTAGCGGTGAAAACGCCTGTTATCTTACTCTTTAGAGTGAAACTTCTACACGGACAAATCTCTTTTCCCTACTACATATTTGATGAAGATAATGATGATGATGATGAGGAGGAGGAGGATACATAAATTCGTTAAAGATGGCCCCTGTATATTTGTCGCTATTGTTTTACTTCTACATAGCAGGCATGGACTGTTAGCTCAAAGCCTACTGATGCCAAACTCAAATTTTTACATATCTAATTGCTTTAACTACAGCCCAAATAAGCAGATTTTAGCCATTTACAATCTGTTTGTTTTGCATACCCCACGAACCCGTGCCCAACATCTATTAGCCATAGGGGAGACAAACCCTGTAGCTTCAAAGCACTGCAAAGATCTCTGACCCAGAGACTCCCCACCTTGCAGCTGAACGACATTGCCTAGGCACCCTCTTCCCCAGGATATCCTGACTTTCCTCCTCTTATGGTTGTGACACCACTGTCTCTGAGAGGTTCCTGCTGTGAGGGATTTACTTCCTGTCATATGCAAGTCTGTCCCAACTCTGCCAGATGAAGCTTGTTGTATTGTTGGCCACAATACTGCCATCTTGTGGACCTGGCTTTTTCTTGATCAGACCCGAAATCTTCAAACTAGACACAGATGTATTTATACGGTAAAAATTAAAAGGCTCCTTTTCACCTCAGACCTCTAATCACCCTCTCCAAAGATAAATACTACTGTTTCTTGGGTATACATCCAGAAACGTCCCATGTACACATATACATACACATGTTAAATTAGGTTGCTAGAGCTGATGTAACAACATACCATAGACTGGGTGGCTTAGACAACAGAAATTTATTTTCTCACAGTTCTGGAGACTGGAAATCTAGCAGGTTTGGTTTCTCCTGAGTCCTCTCTCCTTGGCTTGCGGATGGTCAGCTTCTCTCTGTGTCTTCACATGGTCTTTCCCTGTACATCCCTGGTCTCTCTCTGTGTGTCCTAATCTCTTCTTATAAAGACCCCAGTTAGATGAGATTAGGATACATCCTAATGGCCTCATTTTAACTTAATTTCCCTTTAAAGGGCCAATCTCCAAATATAGTCACATTCTGATGTATTGGAGGTTAGGGCTTCAACTTACAAATTTGGGGGGATATAATTCAGCCCACAATACATGTGTACCTTTAGAAAAATACTAATGAATCTTACTATGCACTCTGTCTGTGGCTTTTTTCATTTACTATATGTTGGTGTTCTTTTCATATCAGCAAACCAGGATACATCTACCTCATTCTTTTAATGGCTGTGTAGTATTTCATTGTCTGGAGAGGGTATGTATGCTATTTATCCAGACCCCAATTGTTGAAGAATTTGGCTACTCCACTTTTAATTTCTTTTACAAACAATGCTACTATAATATATTCATAATTATGTTTTCTTTTACAAGAGATAGATAAATTTTTAGAATGAAGACTGAGTGCTTAGTCAAGAGGTATGGAAATTTTCATTTGGATAGATATTGCTAATTATTCCACAAACAAAGTACCCATTTACATTCCCATCAAGACTGTATGTGAAAATCCCCCACACTCTTCCCATGATTCTACATTATCAATGTTTTCATCTTTGTTAATAAGTTGTTGAAAATGATATCTCAATGTAGTTTTAACTTGAATTTCTTTCATTGAGAGTGGGGGTTGAACATCTTTTCATGTTCAAGGCTGTTTGTATTTCTTGTAAACTGCCTGTTTAAACCCTTTATCCACTTTTTCCTATTAGATTATTGGCCTTTTCCTTAGTGTTTTATTTACCAGAGCTCTATACCCTGTTTCCCCAAAAATAAGACCTAGCTGGACAATCAGCTCTAATGCGTCTTTTGGAACAAAAATTAATATAGGACCTGGTCTTATTTTGCTATAATATAAGACCGGGTCTTATCTAACATAATATAATATAAAGCCAGGCCTTATATTAATTTTTGCTCCAAACGATGCATTAGAGCTAATTGTCTGGCTAGGTCTTATTTTCGGGGAAACACCATATATAAGAAAGGGATGAATCTCTTGTCATGTGTGGTTTTATAGGAGACAAGGTTGCAACATTGCCCTGAAACTCTTGGGTATTCTTGAGCACATTCCTGGGCAAATGGTTTCTAAAACCAAAACATCTTAGTCATGGTAATGCACACGAACATAGGAAACAAATTTCTGTCCCCATTCCTTAAAATCTCTTGGTACAACTAGGATAACACCAAAAAAAGCTGAGAAAATTCAGATATTGAACACATTTACATATTCCATGTAAGCACTTTCCCAAACTTTAATTTTTCTACTAATCACATGATTTTGTAAAGTGAGTACAAAATTGCAAACTAAATAACTTAGCTCATATCACATCTCTTTTCTAAAAATTAAAATCTCAATTTCAATCAATAAATATGCCAGGGAAGTGTAATCATCTTGTCTATTCTTGTTGATGGGATCAAAATTTGTGCAATATATGTCTAAACCTTAGTGATGGGCTCAAAATTTGTGCAAAATGTCTCTAAACCTTAGTGACCTGTTTACTCACTTGAAAGGACCACACTTCTTCCCATCATAGGCCATTTGGTCATGGAACATTTTTCCTGCCTAGTGTCTTCTCTTCCTTCACATCCCAGTTTAAATGTCCTTTCCTCAGAGAAAACTTACCTAACACTTACTCATCCCCTAACCTGATGTAGATCGTTCTCATTAGGTTCTCACAGTACTCTTTTCCTTTCCTTAGTAGCATTGAACATGATTGTACAGTCCTACAAGTTCTGACAATTAAGTTCGCGAATTCATCCTAGAAAAAGTGCTACACATTTTATTGCTGAATATCACTACGATCACTTTCGAAGTACTCTCCCTGGGAGGCTATGCACTGAAGCCAGGACCTACTCTACCCTTCAAAGCAATTTTGGAACTCTTTTTCTGGAATGGCCATCAGAGCTGTCATCGTATTACCCTTGGTGTCCTGAATGTCATCAAAATGTTTTCCTTTCAATATTTCCTTTATCTTCGGGTAAAGAAAGAAGTCATTGGGGCCAGATCAGGTGAGTAGGGAGGGTGTTCCAATACAGTTATTTGTTTCCTAGCTAAAATGTCCCTCACAGACAGTGACCTGTGAGCTGGTGCATTGTTGTGATGCAAGAGCCATGAATTGCTGGCGAAAAGTTCAGGTTGTCTAACTTTTTCACGCAGCCTTTTCAGCACTTCCAAATAGTAAACTTTGTTAACTGTTTGTCCAGTTGGAACAAATTCATAATGAATAATCCCTCTGATATCAAAAACAGGTTAGCAATATCATTGCAACAAGTTCATGAACTTAATTGTCCAACCTCGTATATGTATTTGTTTAACACAGTGTCAGAAACATGCTAGACACTCAATAAAGAGATGAATATATAGGGCAGTGGGGTGGGAAAAATTGGTGAAGGGAGTCAAAAAAAATGTACAAACTTCCAGTTATAAAATAAGTAAGTAATGGGGACATAATATACAGCATAGCAACTATAGTTAATAATACTATGTTGCCTGTTTGAAAGCTGATATGAGAGCAGATCTTAAAATTTCTCATTACAAGAAAAGTATTTTGTAACTATGTATGGTGATAGATGTTAACTAGACTTATTGTGGTGCTCATTTTGCAATATATATAAATATCAAATCGTTAGTTTGTACACCTGAAACTAATACAATTTTAAATGTCAATTATACTTCAATAAAAGAGATGAAATATAAAATATAAATTCCTTTGAGTTCTAATATTGTACAATTTTATGAAATGTCACATTCCAAAGATGCTATAGATATTTCTGTATCTTATAATTCTTGAGGTTACTATAAACACTTTACAACAAAAGCATACATGTCTAGACAAAACTCAACTTTCCTTATGCATTTCCATCCCTATTCTTTGGGAGACAAGTTATCTGATAAATCCCAGACTCCTGTCCTGTTGACTCCACAGCAACCCTTCTCCATTTTGAACTCTCCACAAGTCTTACCTTATAACTTAAAAGTTAAGAAAGTGTGAGAGAAGGCAATTAATATGTTGAGAGTTCTGCTCCAGTGTGTAGGTACACGTTAAATGTCTTTTTTATTTTTATCATTACAACAGACTTTATGACTGCAATAAAGATGTGAGTGGTTTCTTCAAAGATAAACATCTGAAACAGAAAGGCGGGTTACATTCTAATAGCCTGTGGCTGCTGTCAGAAATAATTTAATGCTTAGTGCTTTGTTGGCTGACCCACATCCCTTGAAGAAGTGAAGCATGCTACTTACACCATCATGGCTGCCCAGAATCCACTCATTTATGTGAGGTGTTCTGTAGTGCTCCTCAATGAAGGTAAGAAACCTGAACTTGGTAATTGAGAATGAATGTCAAGTAGTGTCAAGACGCCTCAATTCATAAGGCTGATAACTCCTTTTGTGATTGCATTTCCATTTTTACAGCTGCTTCAGTGGCCAAGTTTGCCAGCCTTGTTTGGGAAAGTATATATATTACCGACTTACAGACTCTTGGCCTGAGAAGAAGCTAGGGTTTTTGTTTTTGTTTTGTTTTGTTTTTTATTTCTAAAGGATGTGGAATTTTCCAACTCTTATTTTTATAGAGGTCAATTTTATAAAATTTATAAAAAGATAGAAAGAAAAAAGAAATTCTTATAAGACAAAAAAATACAGGGAAAAAAGGCACTTATCTTTGTGCTACTATTCTAGCAATCACAAATTTAAAAAAAAATTTGACATTGGCAATATATTTCTTTGAGAGGAAGAAACTTCCTTAAATAAAATGAAAGTATACAAATGACTAAACAATGATGAGGAATGAATCCAATTCCTAAAATGTTTTGGAATTATAGTTGTTTAAATGGAATAATACACACATTACTCCTAGCCCAGATTCTAGCCCCTCTTTCCATAAAAAGCAAGATAATAAATATTTTAGGATTTGCCAGCCAGATATTCTGTAGCAAGTATTCAACTGTGGCATTGTACAAAAGCAGACATAGGCAATATGTAAATGAGTGACAATGGATGTGTCCCAATAAAACTTTATTTATGCACACTAAAATTAGAATTTTACATAATTTTATGTATCATGAATATTATTTTTCTTTTGATTCTTTTTTTATTGATTCTTTTTAACTATTTAAAAATGTAAAAATCATTCTTAGCTCGTATGATGTACAACAGGTGGCGTGCTAGATTCAGCCCACAGGCCGTACTTTGCTGATCCCAGGTAGTATGTGGTAAATGTTCCATATCTGTGTCTGAGTTCCTTAAAAACCCATAGTTATGTCTCATGTATGAGCCACCTATATGGACAGGAATTGAACTACACTTAGCAGGGTCTTTAGCCAGCACTTCATGCCACAGTCTCTGGGTTTTGTTCTTTCCGTAGTGATGTCTGTTTTAATTAACAATTTCTCCACACACAGAAAACTATCTGGGCAAAGTTAATAGATAAAGGGAAGGACATATTCCCCACAACTGTCACAAGGACATATTCCCTACCCTTCCAAAAAAACTCTTTGGTTCTCTTGGACTGATCTGAAGTTAGAGTGAAGCAGAAACCACTATGATATAAAGAATATGGTAACTAAATAAAGATGTTTCCAGTTACCCGAGGCCAGGATACCCTCTTAAAAAGAGTGAATGGTGAAGACTGGAGAGCATTTTGTAAATCTGCAAAACCGAAAACTTAGTTGAACATCATATGGTTTGTTTATACTTAAATGTTGAGCTTACCTATTGCCTTTTTTTCTTTCTAATTATATATAATTGATTCGCAGAGCTTTTCTTACATTGGAAGCTTTTTAAAAGACATTTGGGGTATAAATGATACATTTGGGAGAGTCTATTTTTTTCTTCTTATTATTTAGATTGTCTTGGTTGGCAGACAATATGGAAATCAGATAAAAAAAATATATTGACTAATTATCTTTTCCCTGAGAGTAGAAACCTGAGACTTAACTCTAGCAGTGGTGAAATTAAAAACAGAAACAAACACAAAACATTGGAGTTATTTTCACAAAGTCAATCTCCATGCCTACTTTGTGACACTGGAGCTGCTTTAATGGTGTCCCATTTTAAACCTTTCATTTTGTGTTGACTGCATAACAATGGGTGGAAATGATGAGAATCAGATTCACTGAATCTCAAGATTGACTGTCTAGTTTGTCTAAGAAAGGGAATTAATACATAAGGCAAATGCCTAATTGGATCTGATATTTAGGAGCTACTTTTACATACCAAATTTTAATAGTTGAAGGAAGCAGCTTTAGATCTGAGATGTTTAATAATTCAGAAAATAATTTTGAAAGGCAGTATATAGCTTTTACAGTTTTATTGTGCTGCTATTCATACATCTTAGAAAGCAAGTAACAAAAGTCATTTGCTTTCATAATATGTAATGTGTTTGGGAGGTCTGGATAAAACTACACCATGGATCTGGATAAAAGTTTCAGGCATTTATTTGTGTATTTCCCAATCACAGAGTCAGCTTACTATCTAGATTTTTCCCAGTAAAAAATATCCTGATAATTGAGAAGGTCTTTGGTTTTTACTTGGATGCAGGCATTGTCCACGTGTCTGAGACTACTTAGCATTTCTATACCACTTTAGAGATGCTTTCAGACTTTGGGTGGCTAAGGAGCTGTGTTTTGTACACTAAGGATCTTAATCTGATCAAATGGTGGTGCTGAAAAGCTCCCTTGGTTTTTAATATGATGATCTAATGCTAGGAAATTGCAGTCCCTTGTTATCATACATAGATCAAGACATTCCATTCTGGATATGGACTGTCACCTCTGCAGACCTTATTCTCTTGTTGAAGATCAGAGAATCTCAGGGCCATGGGAGCAAGTTTAAATTTCTTTATTTTGTCCATAAATATTCCTTCCTCACGCTCCCATCCTGAACACATTTTAGTCTAACATATAGCCCACATAGTAAAATGGATTATTCATGTAGTTTTAATTACAAATCACATTATCATTGGATAAGTAAATAATTCCTTATGAATGACATGAGGTGGATTTATTTTTAAATGCTACTTTGTTTATAAGCTTGCCATTCATCTCAGCCTTTTTATATTCTTTACCTTTAGATGTTGGGATCAATACAAATTGATCATAGTGGGTCTTCATAGTCTTGATGACAAAATATTCATGAATCCTCTGAATCTCACATAACTGATTAAATACTCAGCATTTGATAAGTACCATTAACTTCTTTGTTAAATGCTTGTTCTGCCCATTCCTTAGCCATTTTTAGTAGTCCTTGCCATCAGGTTATTTTTATTTTCAAGTAGGACTCCTGCTTCTGGTCATTGGAAAAACTCTTGTATTTTAATTTATCCATCATCTGGTTAATAAACACTATACCATACTGGATTTTACTTCAATAGCTTAAGGTTAGTTAGATTTAAGAGAGTTCTATTAAGTCACATCATGATCATGAATAATGTCAACCTTCCTGAAAACCAACTTAACCTGAGAGCAGCTAAGTATGTCCTAATTGAAACAAATCAAATGTAGAGGTTTTTACCTGGGTAAGTTAATAAACTGGCTCCTCCCTTTCTTCAAGGCTTATTGTCTCTTTCAGTGTTGTAATAGATTTTTTGGTGGTTTTAAAAAGCTTTCTTGGTTTATCACACAGAATTTTTGGTGATTTTAAAAAGCTTTCTTGGTTTATCACACAGAATTTTTCTTAAAATAAAGATTAAACTTAATATCTCTAAGAAATTTAGCGTTCTTTTGCCTTTCCAATATATCATTTAGATGGTTTGGGATTTTTTTTAAATCCTTGTATTCTTAGTATTTAAATGTAAACTTTCTCTTTGGCATCCCAAATATTACTTTATAACACTGATATAGTTAGTGTGAAATAAATAAACAACCTCAGTTTTGCAATGGGCTCAATCATGTAAGTAGGTGTGGGGCATCAAAGACAGGTTTCCCTTCTTTTCCTTTTCTTAAGAGTTTTGGTTTTTTTTTTTCTGTTTCTTTTCTTTACTTTCTTTCTTTTGTCTTCTTTTTCTTGCTATTACAAAAAGAAAGAGAACTTAAGTAAAAATTGGAGGTTGCTGCAGCTGTTAAAAGCTCTCTGAAGCCCATTGAGCAAGAACAGAGCTGTTGAATAATGCAGACAAGATAATGAACAGCAGACAAATGATCCCAGGAGGCTCCCTGCTGGGTAAAGGGAGTATATACTTAGAAGCTAGATTTATTATCCTAACATCTTTTCTGGTGACCTCCAATTTATTGGAAATACCTGAGACATTTATAAACTCTGGTATCTTCCCCTTCAACCAAAACCAAACTTGCTTATCATTTCTTTCTCAGCTTCTTCAAGTCACATAGCAAAGTTACAAAACCCAAAACTCCCTTTTTCAAAGAAACTGAGATGTAACCAATTGTGTAAAGAAAAAAGGACCAAGAATGTAGTCTATTTGTTAACTATAGCACAAATATAGCTCCCTAGACTAAAGGAAAGCATACTAAACAGAAGGCTTTCTTATTTGCTAGAAATTGACAGTAAAGTTTAAACCCTAAGTAATTAAATTTAATCATGTAATACTTTAGAAGTATAATCTATGTCCAGCCAAATATGGGCCATTTTCTAACAAAGACAAAATTTTGGGATATATAGTATTGTGGGGATTATAAAGCACCATTGTTTTAAAATGAACATTCTTTTTTTAAAAAAAGATTTTTATTAAAAGACAGCTAACACAATATTATATTAGTTTCATGTGTACACCATAGTTATTCAATATTTATATACCTAAAGAAGTGATCACCATGATAAGTCCAGCAACCATCTGACACTGTACAATGCTATCAATAATATCACAATATTATTGACTGTGTTCCTTATGTTATACCCTACATATCCATGACTATTGTGTAACAAACAATTTGTACTTCATCATCCCTTCCCCTTTTTCACCCATCCCACCTTCCATCTGGCTACCATCAAAATGTTCTCTGTATCTATGAGTGTGTTTCTGTTTTGTCTGTTTATTTATTTTGTTCTTTAGATTCCACATATAAGCAAAATCACATTGCATCTGTTTTTCCTCTGTCTGACACACTTCACTCAGCAAGCACAATGCCCTCCAGGTCCATCCATCCATCCAGGCCACCGTAGATGGCAAGAACCCATTCCTTTCCATGGCCCAGCAATATTTGCTGTTCTGATTAGGTGTTTTCTGCTACCTTACTTTCTAGATCATTGATTTGATCCTCTGCTTCATCTGATCTACTGTTGATTCCCTCTAATGTATTCTTCATTTCAGTTATTGCAATTTTTATTTCTGACTGGTTCTTTTTTTATGGTGTTTTTTTTTTTTTTAATCTCCATTTTTATGTTTCCTATCTCTCTATTGAAATTCTCCCTAAGATCATTGAGCATCCTTATAATTGGTGTTTGGAACTCTGCAACTGGTAGATTGCTTGTCTCCATTTTGTTTAGTTCTTTTTTTGGAGCTTTGTTCAATTTTTTTATTTGGGACATGTTTCTTTGTCTCCCCATGTTGGCTGCCTCCCTGTGTTTGTTTCCGTGTATTAGGTAGGACTGCTATGCCTCCCACTCTTAGTAGAGTGGCCTTATGTAGTAGGTGTGCTGTGGGGCCTAGTGGCACAGTCTCCCTGGTCACCTGAACTGGGGACTCTAGGAGTGTTCTTATATGGGTTGTGTGCCCTCCTATTGTAGTTGAGCCTTGATTGCTGTTTGCATGTCAATGGGAGGGATTGACCCTTGAGCTGATTGGTTGTGAGGACTGGCTGGTGGTGACTATAGAGGAGGAGCTGTTATGCAGGGGCTGACCCTATAGGGCAAGATTCACTTTAGAGGGCTCTACTGCCTGCCCAGCCTGTCCTTTGGGTATGTCGTCCTTAGAGGTAGCTGGGTGATGCAGTTAACAGTTTAAAGCCTCATTCTGGACAGTAAGGGATCCTCAGACATTTGAGAAAAGTCTCAAATATGAAAACCAGAGACCAAAATAAAAATTTAAATAAAATAAAATAATTTTAGAGGGTACAAAAAATGCCTTGATCAAAAGAACATTCAAATAAACACATAGTTATTTTCCTCAAAGAAATAAGAAAAGAGATTTCTTCCATAAAATAAGAACAGGAGGCTATAAAAGGAAAAGATTCTGTCAACGAGAATATTAAATTAAAACAATAGAAGAGATTAAAATTTCAAAAAAGAGTTTGAAGGTAAAACCAAGAAAATAATTTAGATAGTAGAACAAAGAGAAAAAATGGGATAAAAAAGAGCATCAGTCCAGATACAATATTTGAATAATTTTCAAGAACTTCTTGAAAGAACAGAGAAAAGAAATGAGATAAAATCATCAAAGACATACATTTTCTAAATTCCTAGAACTGAAAAACATAAGTCCAGATTGAAAAGTCTATTGAAGCTCCACTGCAGCAAAATGATAAAAGACTCTCCTATTCTACTTTAAGGACATGACTGTGACATTTCAGTACATTGGAGAAAGAGAAGATTCTGAAAGCTTTTGAAGGTAACCAAACCAAAAAACCTCATAAAAATCAATAATTAGGATGGCATTGAATTTCACAACTGCAACATTGGAAACTAGAAGACAATGGAAGAATATCTTCAAAATTCTGAGGAAAAATGATTTTCAATTTAGATTTCTATACCCAGAAAAACTATCCATCAAATAAAAGGGTTGCAGATATTTAATGTCCCCCAAATTTATTCTCACATGCCCTTTCTCATAAAGCTTAGAGGATGTATTCTACTAAAACCAGAAAGCAAACTAAGAAATAAAAAGTATGGGTTTCAAAAAATGGAGGATATAAAACACAGAAGGATAAAAGGAAATCCCCAGCATGATGGTGAGATTCCCAAGATGACAACTGCAGCAGGCCTAGAAAGCAGTCCAGAATGGAGCAGGAGGAAAGTGACCTCCAGAGGAGAAATATCCCCAGGGGGAAAGAAAAAAAAAAAGATAAACTATATGTCTTTGATATATTTGAACACATCAAAAAATTTTACTCTTCCTTTGGAGAGTTTGGGGATAAAGTGATGATTGATTCTTAGAAATGAACAAAATATGGACAGAAATAATGCAATCATTAAGTCTAGGGGGAAAAGCATGCAAGAAAGGTAATTGAAATATTTGATGTACTTCATTGTGAATAATATTTATATAGTAATGATCATGTAAACACTGAATATTTGTCTAATAAAAATAAGGTTACATATAATTTGGATGGGGGATAAAAGTATATATGTGTGTGTGACAGTGGTGTATAAGAAAATTAAAATTTATAGGATGTCGATAGATAATAACTAAAGACTGAAATGTTAGAAGAAAGAGTTAGAGAAATTAAAATGGTTACCATTGGGAAAGGACACCAACTGCTAGAGTCCATACAAGTCAATTCCTGGGACCCAGAGTAGTAGAATGGAGAAGGAGAAGGATGAAGAGTACATCTGAAAGAGCAAAGAGAAGATACCCAGCACACAAAGTTCCAGAGAAGAATGGGGAAAATCATGAAGAAAAAAATCATAAAATGTTAAAATAGTCAAAATTCTCCATCTTAGAGGACAAAATGATTGATAGTAATTCCAGAATATGAAATTTCTAGACTAGAAAATTGCTATTTAAATGGCTTTTTGAAAAATCCTGGAATATAATGTAACAGGTTTTAATTTTATAGATTAGGTAGCATGAAAATCAAAACCAGCAAACACATTAAACACTTGAATGATTCCTTGGGAAGGTGTTGGGCCTTTTCTCATGATATTGATAAATTTTTCTGAGGTTTATTTTAAGCTATCCCCTTTTAAAGTTAAAAAGTATCAAATGATTCTTTTGCAGTTTTAATTTTTATTCAATGTGTAGCTACATTAAAAGACACATTGCTTTTTGAGGCATTTGTAATATCATTAGAAGTTGTATTCATTTTCTATTGTTATATAACAAATTGACCACAAAGTTAGTGACTTAAGAGAACATATTTCTAAAGTCACAATTTCCACAGGTCAGGAATATGAGTGTAGTTTAGTTGCGTCTTCTGTTCAGGGTCTCACAAAATTGCAATCAAGACGTCAGATGGGTTGTGTTCTTATTTGGAGCTCATGTGCGGAAGAAGCTGTTTCTATGCTCATTCAGGAGTTACCAGAATCTATTTCTTATGGCTGTATGACTGAGGGCGCCAGCATTTTTCTAGCTGTTGGCTGGAGGTCCCTCTCAGATCCTAGAGGCTGACTAAAGTTCCTTGCCACGTGGCCTTCCTCAATATAACTGCTTACTTCATCAAGCCTGGAAGAAAAATCGCTCACTTCAGTCAAGATGGCGTCTTATATAATGTAGTGTAATCATAAAAGTGATAGTCTACCACTATTGCCATCCTATTTGTTAGAAGCAAGTCACAGGTCCTACCCACACCCAAGAGGAGGGGATTACACAAAGGCATGGACACCAGGAGGTTGGAAATCAGTGGGGACCACCTTATGTCTTTCTGCTACAGAAGTGTATGAAAAATATAGGAAAACTTAACATTTGCTAGTCCTTGGTTAAAAACAGTTTTTAACGTACTGGTTTCTCTACTCATACATATTTCAAATGTTTTAAAGTTTAAAAGTAGTTTATTGACAAAACAACTCATAACCCCACTTTGCTCTATTTTCATCATCTATTTGACTGGCAGTGCAATGGAACCCTATTCAATGGTTGTGCATGCTGTTCATCTTATTTCCCGTGCTTAGCACAATGCCTGACTCATAGAAGCTGATCAGTGAGTGACTGATGTTCATAAACTTCTTAAAATGTTAAAAAGATATCCAAAAATCATTATATATCCACAAAGTCTACTCCAGCTCTATGCTGTTAGGACCTGCCATATAGTTAATGATTGCTACTGTCACTCAGGTACAGAATAATAATAAAAACTAAAATTTATTGAGTGCTTATTTTATCCAAGGCAGTGGTCAAAGTGCTGTGCACATTTTAACTACTGTTTAATTCTCACAACACTAAGAAGGTAATTATATATTTTAAGGATGGTGAACCCCTCCATAAATCCTATGGTGATAAGTTTTATAGTCAGTAGAGCTGAGATTTAAGCCTAACAGTTATTCTCTTACAACTTTAATATCACAAACAACTCACTCTTTTTGTTTTCTTTCCTTTGTAAGGTAGTGGTTGCCTAAGCAAACTCTAATCTTAACATTAAAACACTTTTTTCCTTTGATCTCAGGTGTTCAACAGGTCTTTGCCCTTTGCACAAAGAATAGCCTTTCATATTTAAACCAGAAATGATTATTTTTTGCAGATCTTAAAATGTATTTATAAATAATCATGCATTCAAACATATTAAGTCATTTAGGACTGTAATTAGTCATTGTCAAGTCTTGGCAAACAGCAGGATTCTAATTGGAAAGCAGTGTTTGCCCTACTTGTGCCTCAATGAAACTTTCAGAGAAGGGCAGCATGTGCTTCTTAATCTGTTTTTCTAACAGCTAGTAGCAAATCAATGAAGATGAGGCTGGTGGGTATGATACATTAATATGCACACTGACAACTTATAACCATGCAGTCGCTTAGGGAATTACTATGTGACTATATCCAAGTAATTATATGTTTTAAATGATTTATCTCAATTTGTTAACAATACACCCCTAAAATAGAAATAAAAAGAGAGAAAATGCAAATAGCATGTTATACCAACTTTATGTTGAACTTATTAAGAGGTTGCCCTTTTAATGAAGAATTTAATGATTTAAGAGGTTTGTTATGAATAAGCATTCTTACTACTTGTTAAGTATTTGTCACCACAGACCTGTCATAGCCATTCTAATTATGATTAATATCTTATCTTGAATTCCACCTTCATTCGCATTTCAGTAATAAATGTAACTTCTATTACATGATCAAGGTTCATGAAAACAGGATCATTTGCCTATGACCTTATATTTTATTCATTTTTACATTCATATTTAACAGATTTCTCTGAAAGTTAACCTTATAAATCTTTTAATTTTTAAAGTGCATTTTATCCTTGACATGCTTTTCAACCCTTTATACTGTTTCAAATCATGGTTGTGTACTCAAGATAAATGAAAAATCCTAACATTTTGATTATCCTTGTATATATCTAGAAGCTGCTACTTTGAGGCATCTTTTCAACTTTTTTTTTTTTTTTGTCTGCTTTGGAAAGAGCTATTTTAATTCTCTCAAGTATTGCTACTGTTCACAACATAGAAGACACAGGTTTATGAAGTTCAAAAAAATCATGTATTAGAATGCAAGGTCAGATCTTTCATTGTAGTCTATATATAAATTGTGGCAAACCTGGAGGTTTTTGTTGTTGGTTCCCCCCCCCCAGTGGTATAATAGAACGCACAACCCATATTATATATTATGTAACATATCTCTTCTTTTTTAGTTCATTCTTTTCTTCCTTTATATCCTTTCCTCTCTTCTACTCATTTTTCTCTCTTTTCTTCTGTTTTACCCAATTTCTGTCCCCGTTTTATTCCCTCTTCTTTTATTTTTTCTCCATCTGCATTTTCTTTTCTTTTCCACAGTTCTTTATCTCCATTCTCTACAGATACATTCTTCTCATCATTCCCATTTCCCCTTTGTCCTATTTCTCTCTCACCCTTCCGTTTCTAATCTCAATCATCTCTCTCAAGGAAGTTCGTACTCTTCATCTGCATAGAAGGCAGGCTGTCTTTGCATTAGATTTTTGTGGTTTTAAGAGTCCTCAATTATTTACACTACCAGGTGTTAAAAGCTCTGGAAGGAAATAAAAATAATAATATTACTTCTTTTTCTACCCTTTTTATTAGACTAAGAGAGAGTCTCTATGAGAATATAAAGTGTTATGTTAACTAATAAGCTCACTAGACTCACTACGAAAATTAAGCCAATTAATTTTGGGCAAAAATAATAATAATAGTAACAGTGGATTATAAAAAAACCCAAAAAAACAGATCATTTATCAAACACGAAGTCTGCTCTCCGAAGGACTGGATATCACTGAGGGGCAGCTTCTTTAGCAGGAAGAGCTCTGTGGTCCCCAGAGCCACTGGATCCTCCTTAGTCTCTGGTGTTGATGAGGGCCACTCCACACACATCATCATCAAAGCTTTTGTAGTAAGCCAGGTAGCATAAGCGAAGTGTATGCAAATCAGGGAAATGAACCCTCTCCTGAGGTCTTCCAAATCACTCAATGCTTGAAGCAATTAGCAGATAGTCTATTTCCCCTTAAACTCGATGCATTTACATTTTCTTCATCATTTGAAGCATGTCTTCACACATTTCAGGTTCTCCATTATAAGCAGAGATGAGTACTCCGCACTTACTGTTGAATCCGGTGGAATAAAGTCAAACACTCATGGTATGCAATATTCTAATGCTGTAAAGATCTGATGAGTTTTCCCTTAAAAAATACCACAACACAGACTACATTTTAATTACATTTTCTCAGAGGTATCTGGGGGAAGGAGGGTCATGTGTTTAAGAGTGATTAATGTACTTAAAAATTATATCTTCTAGCAGTCTCCAGTACTGATTTAATAGGTCTGATCTTTTGAAGTAAATCCTATATCATATTTATGATGATGTCTTATTCGAGAATGAGAGGCTACATCTAATGAGAGGCAGTTCCTTTGATGAGTGTGACAATTACATCACTTGAGCCAACACATCAACAGCTATGTCTTTTTACTGACAATAAACTAGTTGCTTTAGAAATAAATTTAATGTTTAATCTCAGGTTTTCGATTGTCATTTGTGAACAAGCCAGATCAAACTTAGGTGTGTCCATAATCAGGCAAAACAAAGTGGAAATAGAAAATCAAAGCCAGAGATAAATCAGAATTTCTCATTCATTATCATTTTCAACTTTTTTAAGCATCAAATCTTTCCTCTAAATTCAAGTAAGTGAACAGAACTAGTAAATAAGGGGCCTCTATTATATGGCAGACTGTGCTACAACTGATCTGCTTTTTTCAAATCCTTTTACAGCTATATCTTGGCGATATTATAGGTTTGGTTCCAGACCACTTCAATAAAGTGAATATCGCAATAAAACAAGTCACACAAATTTTGTGGTTTCCCAGTGCATATAAAAGTTGTGTTTACACTGGACTATAGTCTATTAAGTGTGCAATGCATTATGTCTCAAAATGCAATGTACATACCTTAATTAAAAATATTTTATTGCTAAAAAATGCTAATCATATCTGAGCCTTCAGTGAGTCATAATCTTTTTTGTGCGTGAAATTTCTTGCCTCAATTTGTAAAAAAATGAGGTATGCCTATATTTCTTCTACAAGTCCTTTGTAATAAGAGCTAACAAGTACTGAACTGGCTAAAGCATCAAAGGTAAGGAAACATGACAAAGTCTTATATGCTTCATGAACTTCTGGTATTATAAAAAATCTGATTTAATACTGTGTAGTCTAGATCTTAAAAAGTTTAATAACTGAGAGCCTTGAAAAGGTAACTTTTGTTGAGGAAGAAGTTAATGGTAAGCAACAAATCACAGTTTTAGCTTGGCTAAGTTGACAGTACACAGCCACCACATTTGGTAAAATATGTATTAGTCAACAAATAGTATTGAGACAATTGGCCAGGCAAATGGAAATTTAAGAAAACTCAAAATCCTTGTCTAATTTCTAATATCATTATAAATTCTAGATGAACATGTGAAATCACAACAAAAATACATTCCTCCTAGCTTTAAGGTACTTTGATTTTAAAAAGTTTCAAATTGTCTTTCTTTATTTCTATGAAGATTTTAATAAAACTACAGAGAATGTTAAGTAAAAGATTGCTTATATCTTGTCTTAATAGAAGCTAGACTTCATTCATTTGTCTGCATATTTGGCAGTCAGTGCAAATGTATATTTTGGCAAATTTCATTCAATCTATAAACTTATCAAAGAAAATAAACAGCTCTTACTTGCTAAATGTCCCGCACACCTTGACACCCTGCTAAAAAGAAGTGTGATTTGCTTACTTGTGATAGCAAAGTTTTCATAATGAAAGCATTTGGTAACTTTTCACTTTCCTCACTTCATAAGATTTTTGACTTTATAGAAATGGAAAGAGCCAGCCTCCTGATACAAATGCCTACAAGATAGCTATCATTGTAGCCACAGAAAAGATGTTAAAATGTTGGCCTGCCATAAAATCAGATTTTCAAAGTCTGAGACAAGCAGAATGTCCTTCTCTAATTTTGAAATACATTGAGAATGAACATTGAGTAAAACAGAAATTTAGTCTCCATTTAGTGACTCCAGGTGATACCACATAGAGCATCCAGCCAAGCCCTTCCCAAAACTGGCTTACTGATCTCTGAAGAGGTCATAAGAAACCTCATCAAGGATGAACTAATTGATCACCTGATTATTTGATATTATGTGTAGGGAGCAACAAAAACTCTTACAGTGAAAAAAAAAAGATTCTGTTTTTTTGGAATAAGACTGCTTCAGAACAACAACAAAAAATTGCCACCAAAAAAAGGCAGTAAGTTAAAAATTGTCACTTTTTAAATTTCTGTAACTTATTTGGTATCTACCTTCAATTTTGCAAGTTCAAATTAGCTCTCTACTTTAAAACCATTTGCCTTGAGAAAGGTGGGCTTAATTAATGATGATATTTAACGTGCTTCAGAGAATTTTTAAATGATGGACAATTTGGATGTGGATATAGCTTCTAAGATGAAGCTATAGAGGCAAAACACCAGAGTGACAATGAGCTGGTCCCCAGAACAAGCCTGTAGGTGCAGAGTAGATGGATGTTATCAGAAGCTGCAAGTCACTAAGTATCTAAGGGTTAAACGTTTTTGTTAAGAGTACAACACGGGGTGATAGGCACTTTCTATTAAATCATAAAAGGAGGTACATAATGCCAGTTTGTCCCATCAATGATAATGTCAAGTTTGATTGTTTAATTAAAGTGATGTACTATATTATATTATATATTGTATTATATTATATTATTTTATATTTCCCTTTATAATTAAAAAGGACTTTGTAGGGCGATACTTTGAGACTGTGTGGATATCTTGTTCACTAACAACGTTTCATCAAATTGTTTTTAGCATACATTCATGAACTTTGCTTGACTCAATTGTTATGTAAGTGGTTCCATAATGGTAGTTTGCTAGTTCTGTATTTCTTTCTACATGTGCTAGTTGGCATTCTTCTCTAAAGTTCTTTGCCTCCTGCCTCTCCTTCTTGTTCATAACAATAGGCTATAAGATTTGTTTCTTTTTTTCTTTCTAGCTTTTTTGAGGTATAATTAACAAATAAAATTGTAAGATATTTAAAGTTACAATGTAATGCTTTAAAATACATATACATTGTGAAAAGATTCCACACATTGATTTAATTAAAATATTCATCACCTCACATATTTACCTTTTGGGTTTTGTGTGTGTGTGAACATTGAAGTTCCATTCATTTAGCAAATTATATAATTGTGTTATCAGTTATAGTCATCAAGCTATACTTTAGATCCTCAGAATTTGTTCATCTTAAAACTGAAAGTGTGTTCTCTTTTACTAACCTCTTTCTATTTTCCCCACCCCCCAACCCCTGGCCACCACTTTTCTACTCTCTGTTTCTATGAGTTTGACTTTTAAATTTTTTAATTTTTTAGATTTCACATATCAGTGATAACTGCAGTATTTGTCTTTCTCTATCTGACTTATTTCACTTAGATAGTGCCCTCCAATTTTATTCATCTTGTTGCAAATGACAGGAGTTTTTTCTTTTTTAAGTCAGAATAATATTCCATCATGTATATATATGCTACATTTTTTTTTCTCCAATCATTCATTGATGGACACTTAGGTTGTTTCCACACCTTGGCTATTGTGAATAATGCCGCAGTGAACATGGGAGTGCATATATATACCTCTTCAAGATAATAATTTTGTTTCCTTTAGATTCCTTTAGATATATGCCCAAAAGCTTTATAAATCCAAAATGGGTATTGCTGGGTCATATGAAAGATTCTTTTTAAAATTATTGGTTTTGATGCTCAAATCATCCTAAATTTGATCAGTAGGCTCTGGTATTCTCTTTGCTTATCCCCTTAAATCTTGGTGTACTTTCTCCCTTTTTGGTTTAAGATGTTCCAGACTTACCTAGCTCGGTAATTGACCATTTCCCCGAGAAGCTCTGGTTACTTTTTGTGAGGAAGTTATTTAGAAGCCAAGTTGTGGGCTCTAGGTGTTCTTATTGCTACTAGACCTCAATTTATACTGATATCGTCAATTCATATCCAGCATCACAGGGTACCTCATACTCCCGTATTCCGTATCTGTATCTCTCCCACAGCAAGAAACCTGGTTTCCCAAAATATTTGCTCATTTTCTCTATCTTATACATGCACAAAGTTTCAGAATTGTCCTACCAATTCAGCTAACATCAACTGAATCAAGTGCAAGATTTCTTTGTAATTATTTTTGCCCTAAGAACATATTTCACTAAAGATTTCAGACAGAGTTCCATGTATAAAAGTTGCTTGAATTAATTCTTTCTTCTGTTTAGTTATCAATTTTATTTACAGTCAAGCTCTGTTTTCAATGTCAGTAACTTCACTTTTTTTCATCTTTTTCAATTTAATTTGATTTAAAAATAATACATAAACTATTTACATGAGTCAAAAGTAAAAAAAGGCAATACACAAGAACTCTTTCTCCTATCCCTATTTATTCTGCTCCAGTCCCATATATTACCTGTAAGTTTCTGTTTTATATTTTTTCTTTCTTTTTGTAAAACTAGGAAAATATATTGCCTTTTCAGTTTTACACAAAATGTAGTAAAATAAATATATTTTTGAACTCCTTGTTTTCATTCACTTAGAATATCTGGGAATTAATGTATCTGGAAAAATCCATATCAATTAACAAATCTCTTATACATTCCTTTTTTCTTCTGGCTGTTTCAGAATCCTTTTATAATAACTAAATACTGTTAAAAAAATGGTTAAAAACAGATTCTCTGGGGTCAACCTGCCTGGGTTCAAAACGTGGCTTCACTCCTCACAAGTTGCTTCTTTACTCTAAGGCTGTATTTTTATTTTTTCCTTACTGATGTTCCAAAGTTTCTTCTTTGATCTTTTTTTTTCTCCTTCGTTTACAGAATTTTTTTTTTTTTGAGTATAGATTTCTAGATTGATAGTTCTTTTCTTTCCACCCTGAAAAATATTATAGCTCTTCTGGCTTCCATGGTTTCTGATGAGAAATATGCTATAATTCTAATTGTTTTTTCCCTGTAGGAATGGTATTATTTTTTTCATGTTGCTTTTAAGGTGTGTGTGTGTGTGTGTGTGTGTGTGTGTGTGTGTGTGTGTGTGTCTTTAGTTTTCAAGAGTTTAATTATGATGTGTCTTTGTGTGGGTTAGTTTGCATTTATTCTGTTTGGCCTTCACTTAAATTCTTGAATCTGAAGGTTTATGTCCCTTGCCAAATTTGTGAAGTTTTCAGCTATTATTTCTTCAGGTACTTTGTCAGCCCTCCATTCTGCTACTGAGCCCATCCACTGAGCTTTATATTTCAGTTATTGTATTTTCATTTTTAAAATTTCCACTTATTTCTTCTTTATATCTTCTATTTCTTTGCTGAAGCTTTCTCTTTTTCATTTGTTTAAAGCATACTTGTAATTGCTTGTTGAAGCATTTTTATCACAGCTGATTTAAAATATTTGTCAAGTAATTTTATCTCTGTTGGCATCTATTATCATTTCATACAGTTTGAGGTCGTCCTGGTTCTTGGTATTATGAGTGACATTTAATTGAAACCTGGACATTTTCATATTATGTTATAAGACTCTTGACCTCATTTATGTTTTCTCTTTTAGCTGGCTTTCCATGACAGTACTCCGTCAGAGTCAAGAGATGCACTGTCTCATTATTGCCAGGTAAAAGTAGCAGTCCAGTTCCATTTAGCTTCAGCTGATACCTGAGTTGGAAAGATGCCTTTTATTGCTGGGAGGGGATGAGATCTCCACTGCAATCACTGTGGAGGTGGCCTCATTACTGCTGGCAATGGTGAAAGTCCCTACTTTTTACTAGTGTCCTCTGACATCATTGCATTGGGGAAGAAGAAACTCCTCATTACTGCCATGTGGGGGGTAGAAGTCCAGGCTCCCCACTTGGTCTCTACCAACATAGCAGAGGGGTGCGGAAAGCCTTGTTACCAGCAGTGGGGATGAAAGTCCTAGCTCCCTATTTGGCCTTCTCTGATACCACCATGGCAGGGCACTGGGGTGCCTGTTACAGCCTCACAAGTGTGGAAATCTATGCTTCCCGCTCAAGTCTTTGCTGGTGGGGCAAGGGATAGGTCACAGTCTTCTCTGTGGTACTTGGTTGGAGTAGGGTGGTTATTGACCAAAAGTTTTTGTCTTTCAAGACTACTCCTTTCCTGGTCTTTTGGGTTGAAAGAGCAAGTTTTGATGACACTTTTTTTTCCATCTGTGTCCATTGGTGTTTCTGGTTTACTATGCTCAGCTCTAAGTCTGGGATGATGAGGTAAACAAACGAACAACAACAACAAAAACAGACAAAAAGGGAAATTCACCGTTATGTCATTCCATGGTTCCCAAGATCCCTAGACAATCTGCCTTCTTCTCTCTATCTTTCAAAGTCTTCTTACATTTGTTCAATATATAATGTCCAGGGTTTTTAGTTGTACTTCGTGGGAGAAATAGGGAAAAGTATGTTAACTCTGTATAAGAAGCTTTTTCTAAATCCATAGATATGATGTTTCTTTTTGACTTTTTGATATCTATAGATATATTTCATTTTGACCTGTTGTAGTATTATCACTCATTAACAAATCTTGTATAATAAATACATAGTAATATTTTAAAATGTGTGTAATACATTATAGAAATATGTGTATAAAAATTAGATAAACTTTTAAAAAAGAAGTCTGCGTATTTAAAAGAATTATCAGTTATGTAAAAAATAGTTTATAGGAAACCTTATTCTCTAGTTCTAAAAAGAAATAATTGGCATATATTTTAAAGAGGACTGCTTATTATCAGATTTTTGTATACAACAAGCCCATTTTATTTTCCTCTTGTCCCCATTAGCTTAAAATTGAATTTAACATTCAATTTAGAAGAATGATGCCCAGAATATTTTAATACTTGGTTCTTTTTGCTCACATAAGGTCCTAATTAAAATGGCAACCTGATTCTTGAAGTTGCTCAGGGCAAAACTCTTGGAGTTCTTCTTGATTCCTTGATTCCTCTTTCTCTCTGCCTGGTTATCTCTTTAACTATAGATCCATGTAGCTGTTCTCGTTTCCTGTAGGTCTTCTCTGCCCCCGATCACCATCACTCCCAACCTTCCTTACAAAATAAACTCCTGTATCTGCTTTCCCTTTCTTCTTACTTTGTTTTATCTTTTTTTCTCTTGATACTATTTATCCCTACCTGACGTGTTCTGTATTTATTTGTTTATATGAACTGTAAGCTGTATTAGGCATAGTTTTCTTCACTGAACAACATCTGGCATGTTGTAGATATGCAATAAGTATTTGTTGGTTGAGTGAATTGATAAAATGATGGAGACTATGGTGTAGTGAAGATAGGCTGGTCTTTGTACTTTTCATTCTAATTTGGCATCCATATTTCTTATATTGATTCATTTTGATGTTCTGAAGCCAAAACTTATGCTTTAAGATGTAAATTAAATTCCCTAATAAGAGAGAGAAACTCACATTTGTAACAAGCCATCAAAATAAAGGTTTATCTCCACCTCGATGTGGTATGTCTCCACCATAATTATGGTATGTATTGTGGACAGTATGCTAATGAAGGGCATGGCAAAGGATGTAGGGGGAGTTTAATTGCAAGTCACCACTGCACTTGAGTCCAACCTTTCTGCATAGAGCCATTCATCATGAGTGACAGCCAAGAGAAGGAGGAGAAGCAGCAGATTCTTCCACAGATCACTCTCCCCCTTCCTAGCCTCACCCTGTCATTCAGTTTACAGTCCTTTTTGTTGCTGTAATCATTCCCAGAGTATATATTTATCACCATGGAAAAAACCCGAATGACATCAGCAGCAGCACTTACAACTCTGTGCTCTGATCCAATAAATACTGTGTGCTCAGTGTTGAAGCAGCCCCTAATGCTATCGAGAACAAGTGGGGTTACCTGGGAGCTGGTTAAACAAGCAGAATTTCAGGCTTCACCCCAGACCTACATTTTAACAAGATCTCCAGTGATTTGTATGGACATTGAAGTTTGAAAAACACTGGTCTGTAGAAGATCTGACTCATATCTAAAACCACCATCTCAAATAGAATTCAACTAAAGTGAAAAAACACAAAACTTTTCACTTTTCATCCTGGAATGTAATAGAAAGAGAAGTTGAATTAATACACTGAATTGACCTATGTAGGTATATGGTTTCCAAAGCTCTTATACATAAACCTTTCCATTTCCGGCAAGATGGTATTCTTGTTTACAGTGGAATACACTGATGTTTAGAAAAGTGAACTGATGCTCCCAAGGTGACACTGCTAGTAAATGGAATAAACTGCCAGGACCAAATTTTGGATCCCCCTCAACGCCAATCCAGCTCTCTTTCATCTCATCATAAACTTTTTGAGGTGTTCTTTCTTTCTTTCTCTCTCTCTCCCTTCCTTCCTTCCTTCCTTCCTTCTTTCCTTCCTTCCTTCCTTCCTTCCTTCCTTCCTTCCTTCCTTCCTTCCTTCCTTCCTTCCTTCCTTCCTTCCTTTCTTCCTTCTTTCCTCTCTCTCCCTCTTTCCCTCCCTCCCTTCCTTTGTAAAGAATGATACAAAGCTAGTCAAAGCACATTTTTTTCCCTTCTCATAACTAAAGCTCACATTCATTTAATGTGGCACAGCTCTGAACAGATCAATTTTTGATGATCCTTTGCAAATCACTTATTTGAATCTACCTGAAAGGCCTCTGCCTCTGATGAATGTTCATCATTTGGTTAATTTTATAAAGACAGAGACTAAGCGTATATTTGAGATCACCTAAATGAATACTCAGCATTGTAGCAATCAGGAAAGAGAGTTCCTAGTTAAGTAGTACCACTTAGTTTTGGCTTATTTCTTAAATATGTGTTAATTTTCATAAATATTTTTGCTGATACAAAGAAAAAATTAACATAATTTTGGGAGGAATAACAAATTGTGAGGATTTGAGAAGAGTGAGGGACATAGCCAATAGTTCCCTAAATCAACTTTTTAAAGATAAACAGAAGAGAAATTATCTCTATTTGACTTAATATGGAGGTGGGGGTAAGATGGGGGAGGTGGCAGAAGGTAATGCACATGCACACACATAATTTGAGCCTAATACCTACTTAAATATCATTCCTTGCAGCATTTTAGGACAGATCCTATTCACTTTAGCTGATAACCTTGCAGAATCTGTGCAGACTGACAATAACAGCACTGAGTAGATTATACTTCTGCAAACAAAATCATCAGTTATTAAGACGGAGTATATTTAGATGAGGTCAGGATATCATGAAGACTTTCACTGTTAAACTCTTCCACCTCTCTTTCTGTAGATTCTTTGCTAAAACTAATGGAAGAGCTTACAGTTTTGAAAGCTATTTACTCCTCCACAAACCTCACATTAAATTGAGGGGTACAAAAAATATTAAGTGTAATCGATTTATAGAGTTTATTTATTGTAAGTGTCAGAACCAGTTCTATTTGGAAATCTGGAATCCAATTTGGAGAGAACACAACTTGGGTAGCCTCTGTGCTCCCATCAACATAACAGGGGGTTGTAAGTTACAAGACTATGGCTCGAGAAATAATAGTCGACATTCTGTACATGCATGAGTAGGTCTCAAGAGCCCAAGCAATATATATGGTCTATACGTTGTATATGTCATATGAATTCTCTATGCAATCTGTTTTTCCATCAGCCATATTTCATCAGCAATCATTTAATTGAAAATTGGAGCACTATATAAGGTTCATAGCTTACTGCCATTATTTCATATTTGTTTTATGACCAGCTAGGAAGGGGTTGTGGAAACCAACAATTTTTCTCTTGGGGAATAGATACAATCAGAACCATCAACCCCAAGCATACATAAAACAGGATCTAAATCACATTTATCTCCCACCAGAGAACCAGAAACACAGTAACTGTGTCTCCAGAATTAAAAATTAATAGCCATAAAAGGGACTATAAAAGAGGTGAAAAGGATGTAGGTTTTGTAACAATACACAAAGCATACCTAGAGGACCATTTATTTGCATTTTGGAGCTGAAGAGATGGTCAATTCTGTTTAACAAATTTTTTTTTTAGTGAAAAAGTCTTATTTGCAAACACCAACTTGAACTCAGTTAAACTTTGTTTTGAAGTGAAAGATTTTTAGGCTAAATTTCTAGTTCAACTGACAATAAAATGCAACCAGATAATAGCAAATCCCTTTATTTTGTAATGCTTATTTTACTATAATAATATTACTTTTTGTTCCAATTTTGTGCTTATTTGTAAAATCAAATACTCTTTCTGACGGAAAAGCTCTTTGATCTTAAAATGAATGTATTGCAATCACAATATTTTCGAATTCACTTCATACTATGTTAGCAAAAGTCACTTATTTATCCATGCAAATATTTTTACTATGCTACATTTTTAAAGAAAAAAAGACTAGAAATTTTGTCCGTTATATTCAACAGGACAATTGGTACTCTGGGCTGGTCACAGTAAAATTAATGGTATTTCACCAAATAAAATTCCTTGGATAGCTGCATATGAGAAGTGTTATACTCCAAATTTATGTATATGAGTACTTATACGTACATCAGACATTTTCTGAGAATTCCTACACTTTGCGATCTTAACAAATGTTTGTTGAATGACTAAATCCTGTACATTATTATTCCAGCCAGATGAGTTCAATGGACCAACAGCATAGTACTCCTCCCATTGGCAGATGACTAGCACAAACAAAGAGGGGTTAGATGTCTGCCAATATCCTAAATTTAACCTGCAACATATCTTTTGGCTACTAGAAGAAACATGAAGTGGAGACATTGAGGGGACGATCTAGAACCTGGTTACAGGTTCATCTTTGCCTGGAGGAAAGCGAAACCTCTTCTTACCTCAGTCAGCAGAGATCTGATTACTTTGAGAGAGTAACTATCAAGTCTCCTACAAATTGCCTTTAGTTTTGTATATTTCACTCATAGGTCAAAGTGGATTTCTTTAAAACAAAGAAACAAACAAACTGTTATGGCTGAATCCTTCTTGCCCCAGACAGAATTACTGGTTCTGAAAGAATTATGTAAAGATGATTTTACGAAGGTCAAGAATTTACTGAGGTAAAAAAGACTTGGATTTGAAACCTAACTACATGTTTATCAGCTGTATATCCTCTCCTCCACATGCCTCAGTTTCCTCTTCAGCAAAATGGCAGTAAGTAGAGTTCCTAGACCATAGGTTGTTGTGGGGATTAAATGAGCTAATTCTTACAAAGTACATAGAGTAGTGCCTTTTACATATAAATCTTAATAACTGTTAACTATATTGATATTTCTCTTGACTTTGCTTGGCTGTTCTGACTTCTGTTGTTTTTTTTTTAATTTAAATGAAATATAATACTAATTGAAATGCTTTGTTGTGTTTTATTTTGCAAAGGCAACAATATTTGAAAAAACTTTTAAATTCCTTCTAATACTAGCACTATAACACAGCTATTTTTGTTTGCATGTACTTCCATCCTGTTTTTGTCATATGTATATATGTTTCTACATAGCTGAAATAAACCCATAGTCAAATAACAAATTCCATGTTTGTATTTTGCCTTTTTCCACTTACCATAACCTATACACATTTTATACATTTCTAAGGACTTAATAATAATTTTGTTTAATGGATATATAATATTTCACTATTTCCACTTTTACAGATAATACTATAATAGATAGTTTTGCTTTGCTGAAGTATTTTCATACTATGAATTTTCAACAATGAAACAACATAGTAATAATGGCAACCACCTATCTCTGTATCCTTGCTGATTTCTGGTCAGAAATTCTTGTCTTCTTACCCTCTTAGCCGTTACCCCATAGTCCACTGAGGACCAAAGGATCTTCATAGTCTTCTGGTGTATATGACAGGTCCTGTATTATTCAGTGTTGAGAGCAATAAGCAAGAGTGTTTTGAAAAACCAACTCTTCGAAAAACACAAGCTCTGCTTTGTAGCATTTGCCAATTTCTATGGTAAATATTTCCTCCATGGCTAATTTCAAGCTATTGATGATGTTAACAATTGGCTTGCAAGATTCTTGAAAATTTAACTGGCTCTTAGGAGCTGGTATGAACTGGCTCATTTGTAGAGTGCAGTTGAAGCCTTTTGGAATGTTGTACAACAAAGATATTCAATGGGCCACTAACTCAATGGATCACACAGTTAATTCTGTTATCTGTGCTTTTGTTACTCACTCAAAGTATGTTCCAATGACCATTAGCTTCAGCAAGCTGAACAGAAAAGCACATTCATGGGCCCTATTCCGGATGTACTACATTTGTATACATATTAAAATTTGAGAGAGACAACCAAGATGGTGCAGTAGGTAAATGTTTTGTTTACCTTCTGTCACAACCACATCAAAATTACAATTAATTTACAAAACAACCATTATTGAGAATCACCTAAAATTAAGCTGAACTGAAGCCTTTTAACTTGCAGAAGAAGCCACCTCCAGACTGGTAGGAAGGTCAGAAACGCTGAACAGGCTGGTTCCACACTGGCATGTGATCATTAAAGATCGAGAGGGCTATTTTTGCTGTGGGGGTTCCCCCACAGCCCCTAAAGGAGTGAGAGATCCCAGCCCCACCCCAGACTATGGTTCCAGTGCCGGGGAGAGAAGTCCCCATAATTTTTGGTTGTGAAAACCAGCAGAGATTGTGACTCAGTGAGACTGAGTGAGGCTGCACTCACAGGTGCTCCTCTTAAAGATACTGTGGGCAGACTTACCCACCAACGGAATCACTCGCTCTGAGCTCCAGTGCTGGGGCAGCAGCTGGAAAGGCAGCAGGGACAAATGGCGGGGAGTTGAGTTGTCTGGCTTGGAACAGGGCTGGAGAGGCAGCTTTCCCCTGGATGGAGGAGCTGGCTGGCTGGCTGTTTCTTTGTTGAGCCCTTCCCTTTCTCAGCGTGCAAACAGAGGTGGATACCATTTCTGAGTCTCCACCATTAGTTCGCCATGCCCCGGCAATTTGAGACCTAGCCCCGCCCAACTTTCAGGCAACCTAGGCTGCTTTCAGTGGCTTTTTCGTGCAGACCGCCTGCCTTGGGTCAAACTGCAGATTTTCATACAGTCTCTCAAAGGTTCATGGAATCCAGACAAACAGCATCTGGCTTACGTGTGTCCTGTACCTCTGGCTGAGTAGCCCTAAGCCGGCTCTAGCGACAGCTGGCCTTGGTTTGCAGCTTGGTCTCTCAAGGTGCTTCCAAGTACAGCATGGGCGGCAGCCTTCTGCAGATTTCTTTCTGGCTCCCACTGGATGGCCCTGGGTGGGGCACAGGCTATGGCTGAAGTAGACCTACAGTGGATACCCTCC
Source organism: Rhinolophus ferrumequinum (assembly GCF_004115265.2). Lineage (NCBI taxonomy): Eukaryota > Metazoa > Chordata > Mammalia > Chiroptera > Rhinolophidae > Rhinolophus > Rhinolophus ferrumequinum. Next base: position 41,962,338 of record NC_046295.1, on the reverse strand, counting down.
AAGGTTGTCCTGGGGCTGGCGCCCCCAGTGGCCAGCTTTAAAATGAGCTGGAGCATCACCCAGCCATCTCCAAGTACGACACACCCAAGGGGCAGATTGGGCAGGCACCAGAGTCCTGCTGAGGCAGATCATGCTCCATAGGATCAGCCCCTGCACAACAACTCTTCCATTGTCGTCAAGGAGAGTCCTAACAACCAGTGAGCCCAAGGGTCAGACCCTCACATTGATGTGCAATTGTTAACCAAGGCTCAACTACAAGAGGAGGGCACACACAATCCACACAAGGGACATACCTGGAGCATGTGGCTCAGGTAACCAAAAGATGGCACCACTGAACCCCACAGCACACTTACCACACAAGGCCACTTTACTAATACCAGAAGACATAGCAACCTTACCTAATACATAGAAACAAACACAGGGAGGTAGCCAAAATGGGGAGACAAAGAAACATGTCCCAAATAAAAGAACAGAACAAAGCTCGAGAAAAAGAACTAAGTGAAATGGAGATAAGCAATCTAAGATGCAGAGTTCCAAGCACTGGTTATAAGAATGCTCAGTGATCTCAGGGAGAACTTCAACAGAGAGTTAGAAAGCCTAAAAATGGAGATAGAAACCATAAAAAAGAACCAGTCAGAAATAAAGGATACAATAATGTAAATGAAGAGTATATTACAGGGAATCAACAGTAGATTAGATGAAGCAGAGGATCCAACCAGCGATGTAGAGGATAAGGTAGCAGAAAACACCCAACCAGAACAGCAAAAAGAATCCAAAAAATTGAGGAGAGTTTAAGGGGCCTCCAGGACAATATCAAGTGTACCAACATTCACATTACAGGGGTACCAGAAGGAAAAGAGAGAGAGAGGGCAAGGAATTGAAAACCTATTTGAAGAAACGATGACAGAAAACTTCCCTAACCAGGTGAAGAAATGGACATACAGAGAGTCCCAAACAAGATAAACCCAAAGAGGCCAACATCAAGATACATAATTAAAATGCCAAAGTTTAAATACAAAAAGAGAATCTTAAAAGCAGTAAGAGAAAAGCAGTTAGTTACCTACAAGAGAGCCCCCATAAGACTGTTGCTGATTTCTCAATAGAAACTTTGCAGGCAAGAAGGGAGTGGCAGGAAATATTCCAAGTGATGAAAAGCAATGACATACAACCAAGATTGCTCTACCCAGCAAGGCTGTCATTTAGAATTGAAGGACAGAGAAGGAGCTTTCTAGACTAGAAAAAGCTGAAGGAGTTCGTCACCACCAAACCAGTATTACAAGGAATCATAGAGGGACTTCTTTAAGATGGGAGGGGGGTTAAGGATGGGTGAAAGGGGAAGGGATTGAGAAGGTACAACTTGGTTGTTATGCAGTAATCATGGGGATGTAGGGATATAAGGAATATAATCAATAATATTGTAATAACTCGATATGGTGCCAGATAGGTACTAGATCTATCAGGGTGATAGATGGGAATGGGGTTGGGGGCAGGGTGAAAAAGGTGAAGGCATTAAGAAATACAAATTGGTAGTTAATACAGTATGGGGAATAGAATCAACAATGTTGTAAAGATCATGTAAGGTGCCAGGTGGGCACTGGACTTATCAGGGGGATCACGTTGTAGACTGTGCTGATGCCTGACCAATGCACTGTACACCTGAAGAGCTGAAGTAGAATAATATTGAATGTCAACTATAACTAAATATATAGGTATATACTGTCACGGGATGTGGAGCACAATATAGGGAAGATAGTCAATCGTATTGGAACAGCTGTATAAGATGTCAGAGGGGTAGTGGCTTGGGGGGTGGGTTATCACTTTATGAAGGGTTTAAATGTCTAACTATTATGTTGCTTTGTACACCTGAAACAAATAAAAAATAAATTTAAAAAAAATTGAGGAGCTCTAGCTAGAACAGTGGCATTCCACTTGCACCTGAAAAGACTCAGTGCTTCAGAGAGCTGATTAATTTATTTACTAATACATTCTGAAATGGAAAAACTGGTGTCTTACTTACTTGATATCTAGTAAGAAAATTACATATGTGAACACTGCTTATATTTATTGTAGAAACACATATTTATCAAATGTCCTATGTACAATTGGACAATTCATTACCCTACCCTCAAGCAGTCTGTACTCTAATAGCCATAACACATATATATATGTAGCATTTGCTGTGGGTGTCCTGTGCATATTTCCTCAGAGAATCCCCATCTCCAACTGCTGGCACTCACGTTTCCTTGCCTGAGAATATTATGACTACTTTGGCAACCCAACTGTACTAGGGAATTTACATCACCCCTATACCTAGCAGCCTCCAACCAATGATTGGTGTGACTTGGTGTATAAATACTCCAGGTCCGTTGCCCCTCTGGTAGGATAACTTTGAGGTTTTACACTGGCTTCCCAAGTTATCCAACCTGGTTATCTCCCAATGCCCATACTGGTAACTTATTAAATAATGAAGACTTAATCGGTTGTTCTCCTTTCTTTTTCTTCCCCCCGCCTTTTCTACCAGTGTTTCCTGAGATCACCTCTCACATAAATGCATTCTACTTGAATCCCTGATTCAGAGTCTGCTTCTGGGGAAGCCTAAACTAAGACCCTGTTTTGTATAGTATGAAAGACACAAAGTGCTATTTTGATCTGAGAAGTAAAAATTATTGTCCAGCTGAGTTATCGCTTGATTTAGCCCTCGAAAACCTGCCAGGGTTTCTGGAAGTTATGATTAAGGAGACAAAAGAATCTCCTACTTAAAAGACAAGGGAGAACAGTATAATATATGTTTAGGAAATAAAGAGAACCCTGAATGTTTATTTTCTTCAAAGTTTAAAATTCAACCAAGTAAGTATTTTGGGGAAGTCTTCTTATAAGTCTAGTTTTGAACTGGCAGTGGTCCTCCAACTGTTACCAGTCAGAGAAAAGTAAGTACAGAAAGTGAAAGTGAGAGTTTAGAAATTTTTATAGCAGAGTTATATAATTGTGACATCTTTATTGTACTGAACAAGAATGTCAAGCCACAACAGACTGGGGAGGAAGCCTCGTTATTCACTACAGATAGTTTGAGAAGCACAACTCTACATATGCAAAAAAGAAAAAAAATGCGGAGAAAAGTTATCATCTGAGACCTAAGCTATAAAATGGTTTATATAACGAGTACTCAAAAATCGTCAAGAGCAAAGATGTGTCATTAGAGACCAAGGCAAAGATCATCCACACCCTTGTATTCCTAGCCACTATATATAGATGTGAAAGTTGGACAGTGAAGAATGCTGATAGGAAAAAAATTGATTCATTTGAAATATGGTGTTGGAGGGGAGCTCTATTGATACCCTGAACCACCAGAAAGATGAATAAATGGGTCCTACAGCAAATTAAATCTGAATCATCACTGAAGGCAAAAATGACACAACTGAAGCTGTCCACAGGGTCCTTGAGAAAAGACCATAATGCTGGGAAAAATAGAAGGCAGCAGGAAAAGAGGAAGATGAAACATGAGATAGATTGACTCCTTAAAAGAAGCCATAGGCAGGAGTCTACATGAGCTGAGGACAGGACATTGTGGACATTTGTCATTCACAGGGCTGCCAGAAGACAAAGCCAACTCAAGGGCATGTCACATACACGCTCAGAGTGAGGAAAAGGTCCTCTAAAGAGACTGACAATTACCCAGACCTTACCAAAGGTAAGAATGTGTCAATTCTGAGAGGGTTGAAAGTTACATCAGCTACAGAAAAGGAGCCCATCTAAATTCCATCCCAGAGAGAGTCACAGCCCTTGGTGTTTTCTTCGTCATTTTGGCAAGGATAGATCTCTGGAGGAGATCTGTAAAAAATGCACAACATCTAAATCCCTCAGGTCTGAGTCCAGATCTATACCAAACAACCTTGGGGATTTAATTTGGCTTCCCATACAGATCACCCCTATGGAGCCCACACTGGTCATGCAACATGAATAAACTTGTCTACATCACAGTTATATTTCGCATGATATGGCTTTATAAATTAGGTTTTAGAGCTCGAATAAAGTGGATTCCTCCCAACAAAATATTGACCAAGTTTCTGAGTCTGAGTCTTGGTAAATCACCAAAGGAAAGAATGACAGCTACAAGGTTTCATGGCATATGGCTGGCCCATCTTCCCCTGAGGATAATTCTATCTGCTGAGCCTGCACATCTGAAATTTCAACAGGAGGATAAGATCTTGGTGGTGGTGGTGGGGTCTTGCATCCTAAGTCATCTTGCTTAATAAATACATTTAGAATCTGTGGAAAACCAAAGAATAAATTATGTGTTACAATGGTCCTATGGCTAGTCCTATGGACTGTAACCCAGGTTTCTGAACCACTTGTCTAATTGCTCTGAGGAGTCGATCAGATTCCGTATGTGAGCACATCACTCCTAGCATATATTAATGATCAAAAATCTTTATTAATAGCCAAGAACTTTTAAGTGCTTTTTATGTGCAGAGCATTGTGCTAATCATCTTACAGAGTCATATTTAATGCTCCCAACAACACTTTGAAATGCAAACTATTATTATTGCCGTTATGCAGAGGACAGCACTGAAGAACTGAGAGATTTAATAACTTGCCCAAGGTCACAAACTTAGTAAGTACTAAGGGCAAAATTCAAATCTAGGCTCTCTGACATACCCCAGCTCTTAGCCCCTGTTCGGTTCTGCTCTGCTTTTTTATTTTTTCAATACTCGTTTATTCTCCTGAACCAGAAAAATTAAAGATTGTGAAAGCTTTTGTCTTGTAGAATAAAACCTAGATGGCACTGGGAATGGAAACTCTGTTTTTTGTTTCAGAGTTAATGGGTTCTGTCTGCCAGAATTGGAAGAATTCACTTCATGATTTTTAATTCATATTCAGGTGGGTTGAGAATTAGTTGATTAAAAGTCCTCCAGTCTAGGGGCTTCATCTATGGAGCTGTACACACAGCAATGGGATTTTCTTAATTTTACACTCCCAGTAAGTTTCCCTCACCCAATTCCCTAACCTTTTCATTTTTCTTTGAATTATTAAAGAAGTACACTCTTATGATAAACCACATTTTAAAACAATATGAAAAGGTATAAACTGAAAATATGAATATCCCCTTCCCTCATGGGCCCCCACGTTCTGTCCCACTTCTAGAGTTAAACCCTATTACCAGTTACTTCTAGGTACTTCTATAAAGGTTTCTAGGCATTTACAATTGTTATTTTTTGATAAATATTATCAAATTATACATGATACCCTACCTCTTTTTAAAAACTTAACAATATATATCACATATCATTTTTACAAATATCTATAGATATATCAATATCAAATGCTGCATTCCTTGATAGGTACCTACTTGGGGCACTGGCAAAGCAATAGCGGAAGAGAGGGAGGTACAGAGAGAGAGGGAGGGAGGGAGAGAGGGAAGGGGAAGGAGGAAGAAAGAGAAAGAGAGAGAGAGAGGAGATCTATTTTAATAAATTTCTACAAAATGTTTGCAAAATATTTTCAGAATCTAAAAAATCTAAAACGAAGCAATTTTAATTTCAGCTTGCAGGGAGTTTTGAGTTTTGTGGTTAAAATTTATTTTAAATTGTAATTACATATTAGAGGAGCACCATATTTTCAATGTTTAGGGCTTTAAGTCCTTAAACCATCTTTGAATCGCACTCATTCTTTGCAATGGCCAAATCCATTCTACAGAAGTACCACATTTATGTATCCAGTCCCCGTTAAGGGTCACTTACATTATTTCCAATTTATGATGATTGCAAGGCTGCAAAGAACATCTATCTCTGCATCTGTTTACTTTTGCTTACCTGTATGCATACATCTGTATATATGGCTATAAATTCCTATAAGCCTAATTCCAAGTTTTTAATTCTGAGATTTCCTTGACAATTCAAACACTTGCTGTAAGAAAGAAGAAGAAACCGAATTTCGTATGAGAAAAATTACACTATTAATTAAGGTTCTGGAGAAAGGAAGAAGTCCCTTCTTTCATTGCTCTAAAATTTAACTCCAGGAAACTTTGTTGGGAAAACACAACAAATCTTCTTATACTTGGTAGAAAAAATTGGAAAGTCTTTTTTACACAGGTGTAGTTGGTGGTGTTTGGAGTCCTCCAGGAAATTTGACTCACCATTTTCATCAGTGGATAGAGCCCATTCTAAAACTGCTGCTTGTGCTACCTTATGCTGAACTTGATTTTAGAAAAAATACTAATGATAATGTAGGATCCTATTATGTTTTATAAGCCAGCATCAATCTTTTCCTTGGAGAATATGTCACTATATTAAGCAATTTGGACATACACAGCAGAGGGCAGAATTTGGCTTGTAGTAATTAATTTGTAATTAGTTAAGAGTATGTGAGTATGAATGCTCATGTGCAAATATACTCATCTTCGAACGTTCACCTCAAGCGTCCTTTGTAGATGACACTAGCCTGGCTGTGTGAAAGAAAACAGATAAACTCTTAGAATTTCCTGCTGCCATTTACAACACCATGATGGACCTTGAGAATATCATGCTAAGTGAAATAAGTCAGACAGAAAAGGATGAGAACCATATGATTTCACTCATATGTGGGATATAAAACAGAAAGCAACAAACAAACAAACAACTCAGACCCAAATGACAGTATGGTGGTTACTATGGTGGTTACCAGAGGGGCAGGGGAGTGGGGGAAGGTAGAAGAAGGTAAAGGAGGTCAAATATATGGTGAGAGAAGGAGACTTGATTTTGGATTGTGAACACACAATGCAATATACAGATGGTGCATTATAGAATTGTACAGTTGAAACTTATATAATCTTATTAACCAATGTCACTGCAATAAATTTAATAAAATTTAAAAAAACTAAGAATGTCCATAGGCTATCATTTTTTCTTACCCTCAAAAGTTTTTTTTGTGTTTCTTTTTTTCCAGAAACTAAATTCATTTTATATTCACTCCTGTTCTGAAACTGGATAGCCATGTTGGAGCCCCATGTTTCCTGGAGAATTTGTTGTTTTTACAGAGCAAAGGAGCACTAGATCCTTGATTGTTTGGCAAAGAGTGACTCCCCAAGATTATTTAGTCTTTAGCACAGGGAGCTTACCTGATTAGTTGCCATTAAAGCTAATGTAAGGCAAATACTCATCCTGTGAGGAGAGTGCCTGTAACTTTAATAATGCCCAAGGGAATATGTATGACCTCACACCTCCAGCCCAGACATTGTTTAACCATAGCCCACAACTTGTGAATTTCAATTATTTGTTCAGAGGGGCCATTCATAATTGCCTGGTGTAAGCCTGCCTTTAGGATGCAAAGCAGAAGACAATGAAAATGCTACCCAGGCGAATTAGGGCAGTAACACTTAAACATATAAATTAACTAGGCCTCTTTTCACATCTCCCCCTTTCTATTCTGAGAGGTTTCAGTCTGGTGACATCAAAGACAGGATTATGGGAGAAGATAAAAACTTGATCTAATGTCCATGTTTGAAGTCATGCAAGTCCTCTTCTCTCCATGGCAAAATAACCCTCTTCATGACACACACACACACACACACACACACACACACAAAACCCGGGTCCAGGTGCAAAGGGGTTGGGGGTAGGGTGAGGATGGGGGACGGCGCAATAAGGCCCTGGCTTCCTGAGTTTGTAGGAACAACTGGGTGTTAAAGCCCTGCATTGCCAAATGTGTTAATGGATTGTTTGTAGGCTTGGGCTGGCTTTGTGCTGCAAATTAATATGTTAAGTCTTCCTTTTAAACCCATGTGATGTTAAGATGGTTCTTTAATGAGATTTTAACTAGGTTTCCCTTACTATCAGCAAAAACTAGAAGAGAAATTTCTTTTTAGGTAAAAGGAAAGTGATCTTTAACTTCAACACCATTAACAAATATCTCCTTTAATGTAATTTTTCAATCAAATTTTTTGCCCTGTAACAACTATGATATTTGTGTCCACTGCCCCGATGGGATATGAAGCATATGTATTTACATTAAAGTGGTAGATTTAAAAATGTTTCAATAGTTTGAGGGTGAAAATTTTCAGGAGGAAAGTATACTATAATTTGAAGACATTATCTTACTTTAGAATTCATAGAAATTGATTGAGACGAATGCAAACCTTGGTGCTTTTAAATATATGCAGTTGCACTGTCTGGCATTGCAGCCTGGAAGATTTATTTTCAAAACTCTGCAAGCTACAGCCCCATGACTTTTAAAGTCTTTAGTCCTTTAAGCACTAAATCAGCATTCAAGTGGCTGGTTAATCTCCCAAGGGCCAAAATGAAGTGCTCCAGCCTGGTTTATAATACAGACTGGCTGTTAGAAAACTCTTTCTTAGCACCAAACCTAGTATAAGCATGGAATATAAGCACAGCCTTCAGACAAAATTGCTGTAATGGCTTCCCTCCTCACTTTCTCTCTTTTTTAAAAAAATACTTTGTAGACTCATGTACACTTGAACCAAAAAATAGAAAAAACAAAATCTTTTATTATGGGAAGGGAGGTAGCACTAACTACAATTTGGTCTGACAAACTTAGTTGTTTAGGTTCAGGTTTAGGTTCCGTTGTTTAGGTTTAGGTCCTCAACCATGAAAAGCTCTTAGTTCCTCTCTGTATCCCAGCCTCATTGGATCTCATAGAGTCTTTATTGTTGCTCTCTATATACTGTGACTGGCACACTTTCAAAGTAAGAAGGCAGCACACGGGTGGCAGTCCATCACAATAAGCAACATGTTCCATTGTGAACAATGGTTCTGCCTAACAGTTGAAGAGGTCTTTAATCTCCTTCTATTTCTCCAAGTTTAACAGAAAACATAAACCTCCTAGTCTACCCAAAGGGTGAGTATTTGTTATATGGTAATTGGTGTGGATCTCACTATTTTCTAGAAAAGATTCAAGAAGGAAACCTAAGGAGCCCAATGGCTTAGAAGTCTGGGTAGCCCCAGATAACTTTCACTAGCCTCAGTTTTATCTCTTTCCACACTCCCTCAATTTTATATTTATACAGTTACCTTACAAATTATTTGGTTAAATGTGAGAATGGTCAATCATTTATTTATTCTGTCAAATTGTGTCAGCTTCCTGATTTCTACTTCCAAAGCCATTTAAGAAAGTTAGCACATCCAAAGCTTGAAAACTCAAGCAAAAAAATTTACAAAAATGGTCTACAATGAGTTTTCAAAGTTACATACCAGAAACTGGTAAAATAGACTTGTCTCTAAGAAATATTCTTACAAGAAACCTGTCCTTTTGCTTGGTGTCAATATTCACAGATTTCCAGCTTACATCTTCAAAATCCTTTCTGTTTTGGACTGATCTTCCAAAGTACAACCAGATCTGTATAATTTCTATCCCTTTTCCTCAAAACTCTTCATGCCTGGTATAACATATGAATCACTCTGTCTTGAGTGTTGATTATCTCATTGACTCAGGTAAATACTCAGCTTTTGTAAATAATTTTGGTGGGAACCTATGGCTGTCACAGTTGTCTGCATGCTCCATTGCCAAATATAATAGCAACCATGGATCAGGTGTTCTTTCCCAGATGACTCAGACACCAGCATAAAGAAGATGCAATAGGAGTTTTCTATATTTCCTACATAATTGATGTAACTCTGATATGTAAAAACTAAAACCAGAGTAATTTAGAGGAGAGCTTTTGGACTTCCTTATAATTTTATAGAGTTAGACTTTCTATTAAGTCACGTTCTTTCAGTCCAGTTTCAGGCATTCTTGCAACTGTGTCAATTCCTGCAAGATTAAAGGCAAAGGTTCTCATTTCCTGATGGGGTTCTGGAGACCTGGGTGGATAATTTCCAGAACTTTGTGGAAGGGAGCAATGCTAATTCTTCAAGATGCCCTTCAATGTCTTTGCATAATAGCTCTTGGTGGCCCTCCTGAATCTTTTATGGTGGTGATGGAGGTTGCTTGAAATGTTCAATCAGTACAGTTCTTAGAACAAATCGCACTGAGATGACTGACTGTTTACCATAATCTCCATACCCTGGATTGCTGGTTTTGCAGATTTCATACTCTCATTTTTCCAAGTTCTCAACCTATCAGAAGTGGAAATGCCACTTTAAGCATATTCCATGTCAGACAAAACAAACCCTCTTAGCACATTTTAAATATAAAATACAGTATTGATATCCATGACATTAAATTATATAGTAAATCTTCAGTATTTATTTATCTTGCATAACTGAAACTTTGTGCCCTTTGACCTCCACATTTCCCCTCCCCCTAACTCTTGGTAAACATCATTCTACTCTCTGCTTGTATGAGTTGGACTATTTTAGCCTCCACATAAATATGAGATTATTCAGTATTTGTATTTCCAAGTTTGGATATTTCATTTAACATAATGTCCTCCAGGTCCCTCCACATTGTTATAAATGGTAGGGTTTCTTTATTGTTTAAGGCATAATAATATTCCATTGTACGTATATACTACATATCCTTTACTCATTTATCTGTTAATGGACACGTTAAGTTGTTTAACTATCTTAGCTATTGTGAGTAACGCTGAATGAACGTGAGAGTGCTGATATATCTTCAAGGTCCTGATTTCAATTCTTAGTATACCCAGAAGTGGGTATGCTAGATTATATAGTAGTTCTGTTTTTAATTTTTTTGAGGACACTCCATACTATTATCCATGTTGGCTGTACTAATTTACATTTCCACCAACAGTGTACAAAGGTTCCCTTTTCTCCACATCCTCACCAATACTTGTTATCTTTTGTTTTATAATAATAGCCATCCTAACAGATGATATCTCCTTGTGGTTTTAATTTGCATTTCCCTGATGATTAATGATGTTGAGCACTTTTTCATGTGCCTGTTGGCCATTTGTTTGTTTTCTTGGACAAATATCTATTCAGGTTCTTTGCATATTTTAAAATTTTATTTCATTTGCTGTTGAGTTGTATGAGTTCTTTTTTTATTATTATTAGTTTCGGGTGTACAAAACAATGTAATTGTTAGACATTCACACCCCTCACAAAGTGATAACCCCCTCCCTCAATCTACTACCCCTCTGACATCATATACAACTGTTACAATTCCATTGACTCTGTTCCCTATGCTGTACTCCATATCCAGTGACTGTATATGTATTAAATTATAGTTGACATTCAATATTATTCAGCTTCAGCTTCAAGTGTACAGCGCAGTGGTCAGGCATCTACACTGTCCATGAAGTGGTCTCCCTAATAAGACAAGTGCCCATCTGACATCCTACAAAATCTTTACATTATTGATTATATTCCCCAAACTGTCTTTCATATCCCTGTGGCAATATTGTAGCTGTATTGTAGTTCTTTATACATTTTGGATATTAACCCCTTATCAGATATGGAATTCGCAAACATTTTTTCCCATTCCATAGGCTGCCTTTTCATTTTGTTGTTTCCTTTGCTGCACAGAAGCTTTTTGTTTGATGTAGTTTAACTTGTTTTTGTTTTTACTGCCTGTGCTTTATATTTCATATCGAAAAAAAATCATTGCCAAGACCAATGTCAAGGGGCTTTCCCCTATTTTTTTTCTAGCAGTTTTATTATTTCAGTTCTTACATTTAAGTATTTAATTCATTTTGAGTTTTTTTAAATGTAAGGTGTAAGATAGGGGTCCACTTCATTCTTCTGCTTGTGAATATCTTTTCCCCATTTTATAGTCTTGGTGCTTTTCTCAAAAATTAATTGATTGTATATGTGTAAACTTATTTCTGAGCTATGTATTCTGTTCCATTGGTCTGTCTGTTTTTATGCCAAACCATACAGCTTTGTTTGCTATAGCTTGTAATATAATTTGAAATTCGGAAGTGTGATGCCTCCACATTTGTTCTCCTTGCTTAACATTGTTGGCTGTTTAAGGTCTTTTTTAGTTCCACATGATTTTTAGAATTTTTTTTCCTATTTCTGTGAAAAAGTGTAGTTGGAATTTTAATAGAGATTGCACTGAATCTGTAGATCTCTTTGGATAGTATGGATATTTTAACAATATTAATTCTTCCAATCCATGAGCTCAGGAGATTATTCCATTTATTTGTATCTTTTTCGTTTCCTTTCATCAATGTTTTTCAGTTTTCAGAGTATAGAGCTTTATCTCCTTGGTTAAATTTATTCATAAATATTTTATTCTTTTTGATACTATTGGGATTGTTTAAATAGGATTTTTTTTTTACTTTTTGTTTCAAATAATTCCTTATTAGTATATAGAAATGCAACTGATTTTTGTATGTTGATTTTGTTTCTTGCAATTTTATTGTCTTCATTTACTAGTTCTAATAGATTTTTGATGGCATCTTTGGGGGTATCTATGTATAATGTCATCTGCAAAAAAAAAGGCAATTTTACTTATTCTTTTCTGACTTGGATACCTTTTATTTCTGTTCCTACCTGATTGCTCTGGCTAGAACTTCCAGGACTATATTGAATAGAATTGGCATCCTTGTCCTGTTCCTGATCTTAGAGGGAGAGCTTTCAGCTTTTCACCATTGCATATGGTTTTAGTTGTGTGTTTGTCATATGTGGCCTTTGTTGTGTTGAGGTACAGTCCTTCTATACCTAATTTGTTGAGAGTTTTCATCATGAACATATGTTGAATTTTGTCAAATAAATTTCCACATCTATTGAGATAATCATATGATGTTTGTTCTTTATTCTGCTAATGTGGTAAATCACAATTATTGATTTGCACATGTTGAATAATCTTCACATTCCAAGGAAAAACTCCATTTGATCATGGTGTATGATTCTTGCAATGTACTGTTGGATTTGGTTTGCTAGACTTTGTTGAATTTTGCATCTATGTTCATCAGGGATATTGGCCTGTAATTTTCTTCTCTTGCTGTGTCCTTGTGCAGCTTTGGAATAGGGTAATGTCAGTCCCAGAAAATGTGTTTGGCAGTGTTTCCTCCTCTACAATTTTTTGGAAGAATTTGAGATGGATTGGAATTAATTCTTTAAGTGTTTGGTAGACTTCACCAATAAAGCCATATTGTCCTGGGCTCTTTCCATATACTATTATTTTTCTTAATTTTGATAAAATACATGTAATGTAAAATTTACCATCTTAGTCATTTTTAAGTATACAATTCAGTAGTGTTAACTACATTCACACTGTTATGCATTCAATCTCCAAAATTATTTTCATCTTGAAAAACTGAAACTATGTTCATTAGACAACTTCTTATTCTTCCCTTCCTTCAGCCCCTGACGACCATCATTCTACGTTTTCTCTCCATGAATTTTCTACTTTAGGTGCCTCATATAAGTACAATCATATAGTATTTGTATTTTTGTGACTGGCTTTTTTCAGTTAGGATAATGTCCTTAAAGTTCATCCATGTTGTAGCATATGTCAGAATTTCCTTCCTATTTAAGGGTGAATAATATTCTATTATGTGTATGTACCACATTTTTTTTCTCCATCCATCAATGGGAAATTGGATTGGTTCTACTTTGGCTATTTTGAATAATGCTTCTATGAACATGGATGTACAAATATCCATATGAGTTCTGATTTTCAAATCTTTTGGGTATATACCTTTTCATATACTTTAAACTTTGAACTCTGTAAGTGTTTTTGATATTAAAAAATAAAATCAATTAAAAAGAAAAACTCTAAAATTGAAATCAAACCCTAAAATTAAAAATACATAAACCTATTAAATTGGTGTTATAACCACATGAAGAAAAATAATTATTTCAAGATCTTTACAGAAGAATGAAAGCCAATCAATGAAGATGAAATGGTGAATGGAAGGATCACTAATGGATTATAAAGCCATTAAGTGAAAAGATGTAGTAGAATAGTATATTTTAAACTCCACAGATTTCTTTCTAATTTCAAAAAGAAAGAAATATTTTTATAAAGACGACTGTAACCAATTTGTTACAGTCGTCTTTATAAACACGTTGCCACTCTAACCAATTGTTGCCACTGTAACCAATAGTCAAATTTAGATCACAAAGAATGATATATGGACACCATGTTTTCTAAGCATGAATGCATCACCTACAAAGTATTCTTGCTGAACATGTTCAACTGAAATCTATTTGAATGCTTAAACTTCTAATTTACAAGAAATACAAGAGCTGGAGGAACCGGTTAACTCCAAGAGTAAACAATCAAACACATACAGAATGTGGAACATTATACAAAAACTTCTTGGTATCTTCAAAATGTTGGTGTCAAAAAAAAGAGTGAGAGAGAGAGACGGGGGTGGGGAGATTCTTCTAGGAAAAAAATACTAGAGTGATACAATAGCCAAATACAATGCATATATGTTGTCTTAATACTGGTTCAAAAAATCAGCCATAAAACATAATAATGGAACAAATGGGGAAATTTGTATTTGGACTGGGTGTTATATGATATACTATTAGGGAAATATTAATTTCCTTGGATGTGTTAATGGTATGTGACTATGCAAGACAATGTTCTCATTCTGAGAGGATGTACACTGCAGTATTCAGTAGTGAAGGATGATGATAAATAAATAAATACATTCAAATATGCCAAAATATGTTAACACCTAGCTAGTAGGTATACTGGAGTTGAATCTGGGTGATGGGTCTATGAGTATTCATTGTACTATTTTTTTGGTACTTCCATTTTCTCTGTATGTTTAAATTTTTTTACAATATATAGTTGAAAAACTAAAATATCAACTTTTGAGAATCAGCACAAAAGATTCCATCTGAAACTCCATGTCAGGGAATTGTCTCAATTGAGCCAGGGAGAGGAGACTTGAGATCTAGAAAGTTAGCATTTGTCTAGTGATGAATCTTATTCCCCCCAAAAGAGACAGGATTCAGTGACTAAGTTTTGATTCTAGGCCCCCAAGCAAAAGTTTCAGAAAGGGACCTTTTAGTCTTTGCTAATTGTAAATTAATCAGCTCTCCAGTGGTGAGAAGGCCTCTTTCTTTCTGCAACCCTCCCTTCCCACTCCTCAGTGTTTATGCCTAGGGCAAGAATGAAACATTTTACAGAACAGAGAGAAGCTCTTAGAGAAGATGATATGGTTACTTATTTGGTAGTGATGAATGAAGCACTGGCATGATTATGATCTGTAAAATTTTCAAGGATGGATGATTAATACTTTTCCTTTATTGAGTGGAGTGGTTGGTGGAATAACCGTAGAGAGGGTGGGTTGTAGAATTAGATTGCCCAGGCTCAACACTGGACTCCACCGCTTAGTTACTGCGTGTAATGGGAACTGGAAAATCCATTTTCCATACACCTAAATGAAGATAATGACAGCACCCATTCCAGAGTCATGTAAGAGTGATAAATTATGCATGCTGCATTATTAACACAGAACCTAGAAAGCAGTAAGTCCAAAAATGTTAATAATAATTATTATAATTGTTATTCACTCAAGGGAAGTGAACACTTATGAACAAGTTAAAAGGTAGACTCCTATTTGGTCTTTAGAACATCCATAGACAGGAAGTAAATTTTGACCCCTCGATAATTTAGATCAAGTTTATTGTGAATTCAACTATTTCTATGAGGGTAATAAGAATTCTTTCAGCACAGATCTGGCACTACTTGTCCATCTTCAGGATAATGAAGAAAGCTGGAGTCAGAACACCATGGAGAGATTGAAGAACCACATCCTTTGTCACTATACAACAGTGTTGCTCTGTTTCACTAGTTTGATGTCTAATAAGCAAAGAGTTAACCCCTCTCAGTGGGAGCTGCCATTTTAGCATTCTTTCCCAGCAGATGTTAAAATGTGAAACCATTGTTGAATTAGCTGATGGTTGTTGGAAAACAAAAAACTTCCTTTCAACACATATTTCATTTCTTGCCTGAGACCTTATGTCAAATACTTTGGGGTTCTTGCCAGGTGAAATTTAAATTCAAATTTTGTGTTATGATTTCACTAATTATTCACCAAGCACCCACAGACACCACTTTGCCTTCTAATTTTACTTAATGTATATTTTTGAAATTATAAGTGGCCATTGGTACCCGTATGTTTCTGAGACTAGTGAAGTTTTTTTTTTTTTTTTTTTTTTTTTTTTTTTTTTTTTTTTTTTTTTTTTTAGGTGGGAATCAATTAGTAAAAATTTTTTTATTTTAGGGGTTATCTTGAAATATGAGACCCCTGCTTGGCTATTAGCTTTCAAACTTCTGAAAATGTCTTTGATAGCTGATAAAATCTACAGAAATTATAGATGATGAAATAAAACTTCTCCCTGTCCATATTATAAGAATTTAACACTTTTATTAAAAAGAAGAAAAAAACAAACAAAAACCAGCTTCCGAAGGAAAGTTTAGTACTACCAAGACTGGCAATTCTGTGATCCTCAAATTGGAAAGGCCTGAATATAGCTGCATTTTGAGTAGGACAGCCTCTTTATAACTGCCTTCCAAAAGAAACAAGGGTGGAAACAACAAGAAAGCTGCTTTTAAAAAAATTATGAAGAACACTAACATCAATGCAATATAATTTCTGTAAAATAAACTGCTAAGTTTGTACAAAATGTCCTTTATTTTCAACAGTTATAGGTTTAGAATTAGGCTTACTTCAAGTGCCCTGTATTAAACAAGTGTGTTTTGTATAATCACTGGTATCAAATGGTATCATTTAAAGGGTAATTGAATGTTATACTTAACATATAACTTCCTTTTGCCTGCCTTTCACATAACAATTAGAAGGCTGCTGGTAATTCTTCTACTTCAAGAAGAAAAATCAAAATTATAAATGAGTCTATTATATAACAGTTCTGGCTGCAAACCTAGTAACACCTATTTCAGAGTAAATACAAACAATGCCTAAGACTACATTTTAAAACGTAAGTTTGAAGATGTTCATAAGAAACTTTGACCATATCAGATTTGAAAGCCTATATTCTAAACCAGAATAGGTTAGGCCAATTTTCCTTTATCTAAGCAACTGAGGAGTAAAAGCCTTAAGACTGGCAAAAACTTTGTTGTTGTTTTTACTATAAAAGACAAATAAGCACTGTAATAAAAATGCTTGTACCTCAAATCTTGCTTTCTATATTGTTACTATACCACATGCAGTATTTAAAAAATTCTGCCAACTCAAGCCTGGAACTCTGTCTCTCAGTACTTTGGGTGATTATAGTTCAATCACACAAGCATGTCTTTTGTTCTCAAGTACTGCAGGGTCCCGTGAATTGTATCTAGAAGTCTAAGTCCCTGCAACAATCAAGTCTCCGGTGATTTAAAAGCAGCAATAAAGGAACTCAGTTGAATCTTCTTCTCATTGGTGTCAACAGAAAGTCTGTACTCAATGTCTGCCATTTTGGTCAATAAAATGTATTTGAACCGATGATGGAAAGTCAGTTCTACGCACAAAAAAGGGTATCATATAATGCCAGCCTCTTCAGAGTTTTCAACTCCATACTGTTTGTAGAGGCTGTGGTGAGGCCTTGATTCAACATCCGGTCCAGAATGTTGGCAAAATCAGATTTGAAGGAGTGTCCCATATACATTAGTCTGTTTTATCTCCCTCCCCAAAGCCATTTTGGTACTCTGCAAGACATTAAGAGACCTTCACATATCTCCATTAGAAAAAATTACAAGTCCTTTCAATCCATCTTCACTTATGTAAACTTTCTCTTCTTCGATGGTATGTCCTACCTAGGCAACAATAAGTTCTGGGCTCAAAGGAAAACTTTCAAACATAGAACAACAGGACTGTAATGTAAGGGTGATCATTGACATATAGTTAAAGATGAGGCAAAATATGGTATTCTTCATAAATTTCTCAATCTGTTTCAAGCATTCTGAACACTATGAGTCATGGCATTAGCTTCTAATTTTAAGCCTTTCTTAAACATTGTTCGGTGCTGGCAAAGCTGAGGATTGGTGCCAGAATGTTATCTATTCCTCCAAGAGTAAGGTGCTAAATTTTTTATCTTTGTATAGTTGTTTAGCACAGGCTAGGATAGTGGGTGTCTTCCCTATCATTGGAGGGTCATTGAGAAGCAGATGGGGCAATCAATCTTAACTGAACAACTTTTGATGGTTCTCAGGATGTCGAAAACACTAATAACACCAAATACTGGGGAGCATGTGGAGCAACAGGGACTCTCATTCATTCCAGTGGGAATGCAAAATAGTACAGTTACTTTGGAAGACAGTTGGGAGGTTTGTATAAAACTAAACATTTCCTTACCATAATCCAGCAATTGTTCTCCTTGGTATTTATCCAAAGGAGTTGAAGACTTAAGTCCACGTAAATCCCTGAACATGGATGTTTATAGCAGCTTTATTCACAATTGCCAAAACTTGGAAGCAACTACGATATCCTTCAGTAGGTGAATGGACACATAAACTGTGTGCATGCAGACAATGGAATCTTACTCAGAGCTAAAAAGAAAGGAACTATGAAGCTATGAAAAGGTATGGAGAAAGATCCAAAGTGGCGGATTGGGTAAACGCTATGCCTACTGTCTCCTGGGATGACACCAAAATTACAAATAAATTATAGAACAATCAACCTCAAGAATCACCCGAAGACTAGCTGAACAAAGTTCCTAAAACTCGGGATCTGGGGAAGAGGCCACACTGAGATGGTAGAAAGGGTGGAGATATGAAATGGGCTGACCTCAAACCCACAAATAGTGGTTGAACACCAGGAGGGTCACCTCCTTGGCAGAGATCCCCCCAAAGGAGAGAGGCGTCCCACATCCGTTTTGGGCTCCCTAGCCCTGGGGTCCTTGTACAGGGGGGAGGAATTCCCACAACATTGGGCAGTGGAGATAAGTGAGGACTCTGTCCATCCTAGTGGAACAGAAAGCAGTTGGAAACCCAGAAGCCCTCTTACAGGGACCGTATGCAGACTTGTTCATTTCCAAACACTCACCCGGTCTCCTGTAGAGGGGCGGCATCTCCAAAGGCACCAGAGACATACAGGAAAAGACTCAGTTGTGAGGCTTCAGAGTGAGAGCTGGGGGAACCAGCCATTGGCCTTGTGTGGAGCCAGCCTCACGTGCAGCCTACCTGAGGGCTCCATCTTTGCTGTGTTGTGCCCTACCCCAAAGAGCCAAATCTGAGACCACATTGGTCTGGTAAAATCTGAACATACACATCACCTTGGTGGCTCCCTGAGTCCATGCGATGCACAGCTGGTGCTGCGTCACTGTGGAGGGAGGGGTGCTCTCTTGGCTGCTGAGTGCTAGCCCCACCCTGCAAGCTGCAAAAGCCTTTTGTAGCAGTGGACAACTTGGGTTAGCCCTGGCCAAATTTTCGTGGTGAGCAGCTAGCTACATCCTGCACCACAACCCCTCTGGGGTGGTTCCTGGGGACCGCGGAGCCTGAGGCAAGCGGTGGTGGCCATGGAGATTTCAGGGCGTTTTTGCAAAGTAGTTGCAGTCCTGGCACTCGTGCAAGTACTGAAACTGCATTAACTTTGTAAAAAACCACTGCCCACCCCCCATACTTCCCAGAAACCCACCCCGCCTAGCTTGGGCTACATTGCCAGGGGCACTCTCAACACTGGACTAACCAGCCTGGCCCACCCGTCCGCCTAAGGAGGTTCTGGAGGAACTTTCAACAGCTGAGCCTTATGGGCAGCCAGCAGGTGGCAACAGGATAGGGGGCCCTGGGCTTTTTGTTAAGCTTCCCCAGGCCTAATACTAGTAGCAGCTGACCTCAGTTCACAGCAAGGTCACAACACATGCCTCCAGGTTCAGCACAGGCAGCAACCAACCACAGCTAGCTGTGTAGCTCCTACAGGGTAGCTGCGGGCCAGTCACAGGCAAGGTTGAAATTGGCTTGCACCAGAGCCTCTCCCAAGAGACATCAGGAGACAACACATCCAGAGGTGGGCTTCAGATCACACCAAAGCACTACCTAGTTAGCCCCACACCCAAAGGGCAGTCTCAGCAGGCACAAGAGCCCACAAGGATGAACGTCACTTGGAGGGTTAGCACCCACAAAGCAACTCATACACTGTGGGCATAGCCAATCTTCACGGTCAGTTAGCCTGGGAGTCAATCCCATCCACTTATGTGCCAAAAGCAATCTAAGCTCAACTATAACAGGAGAATACACACAACACACACAAGGGGACACTCCTGGAACACACACACATTAGATCAGGGAGATTGCACCAACACAATCATAGTAGGGGATTTTAACACCCCACTGACACCAATGGACAGATCTTCTAGACAGAAAATCCACATGAAAACATCGGCCTTTAAATTACATACTAGATTAGATAGATTTAGTTGATATTTTTAGAGCATTTCACCCCAAAGCAGCAGAATATTCTTCTTTTTTTCAAGTGCACGTGGAACACTTTCCAAGATAGACCACAGGTTAGGCCACAAAACAAGTCTCAGTAAATTTAAGAAGATTAAAATCATATCAACTGTCTTCTCTGATCAGAATGGTATGAAACTAGAAATCAATTACAAGAAAAAAACTGAAAAGTGCACAAACACATGGATTCTAATTCACAAAATAATGAATGGGTCAACAATGAGATCAAGGAAGGAATTAAAAGATACCTTGAGTCAAATGAAAATGAAAACACAATGACCCAAAATCTGTGGGACACAATGAAAGCAGTCCTAAGAGGGAAATTCATAACAATGCAGACCTACCTAATGAAACAAGAAAAATCTCAAATAAACAGTCTAACTTTACACCTAAGGGATCTGGAAAAAGAAGAGTAAACAAAGCCCAAAGTAAGTACAAGGAAGAAAATAATAAAGATCAGAATGGAAATAAATGAAATAGAGCCTAAAAAAATACAAAAGGTCAATGAAACCAAGAGCTGTTTTTTTAAAAAGATAAATAAAATTGACAAACCTTTAACCAGACTAATCAAGGAAAGAAGAGACAGGGCCCAAATACATATAAAATGAAAGAGGAGAAGTGATAACTGACACCACAGAAATACAAAAAATTTTTAGGAAAATATTGCAAGCAACTATATGTCAACAAATTGGACTATCTGGAAGAAATGGATAAATTCCTAAAAGCATACAATCTTACAAGGCTGAATCAAGAAGAAACAGAAAATCTAAACAGACTGATTACCACCAACGACATCAAATCAGTAATCAACAAGCTCCCAACAAACAAAAGCCCTGGACCAGAGGGCTTCAGAGGTGAATTTTACCAAATATTCACAAAAGAATTAATACCTGTACTCAAACTATTCCAAAAAATTAAAGAAGGAGGAAACCTCCGAAGCTCATTTTATGAGGCCACCATTACCCTGATTAGAAAACCAGACAAAGACATTACAAAAAAATATATAGGTCAATATCCCTAATGAACATAGATGCAAAATTCCTCAATGAAATATTAGCAAGCCAAATTCAGCAATGCATTAAAAAGATCATACACCACAATCAAGTGGGCTTCATTCCTGATAGGCAAGGTTAATTCAATATCCACAAATCAATTAATACACCACATAAACAAAAGAAAAAATAAAAATCATGTGGTCATATCAATAGATGCAGAAAAAGCATTTGACAAGATCCGGCATCCATTTATGATAAAAACCCTCAACAAAGTGGGAATAGAGGGAACATATCTCAACATAATAAAGGCCATGTATGACAAACCCACAGCTAATATACTCAGTGGAGAAAAGCTAACAGCATTCTCCTTAAGATCAGGAAAAAGACAAGAATGCCCACTTTCATCACTTTTATTCAACATAGTTCTGGAAATCCTAGCCACAGCAATCAAACAAGAAAAATAAACAAAAGGCATCCAAATGGGGAAGGAAGAAATAAAATTGTCATTATTTGCAGATGACATGATACTATATAGAGAGCACCAAAAAGGTAGAAAGTGCATCATGCGTGAAATATATTCTCAAATATTCAGGAATGTATGCATAGTTTTCAGGCATGTATGTGTGTGTTTATATAGAGAGAGACATGGGAAGGAAGGAGGGGAGGAGGCAGAAACAGAGAGAGACAAGAGATGGTAAATGAGTCAAAATATTAGTAGATAAATCTGGATAAATGGTTTACGGTTTTCCCACCCATAAAACATTTCCACGGGTTTATTTGTTTTGAAATAAATACATTTTTTCAAAATAGACCATTCACTGTTTTGTTTTTTGGTTTTTAATTTTACCTGACCTTTGAGATTTCTGCCTTTGAAACCCACAGCTACCCTTGTCACCATACCCAGAACCCAGAAGTGTGCAATGCAACATTATACAATTGTCTCGGGTTCTGTCCCAGGCAAGAAACCTGGGATCCTCTGTACATTGAAGCATTCTAACATTGCCTCAGGATTTTACAAATTACTGAAGAGCACTCCCTCCCCGCCAAAAAGAATTTTTTTAATTACACACAATATAAAATAAACAATAAATTGAAGATGTTTACAGCTTGGAACCCCTAATTTATTTCTTACCTGGTTCAACCAGAGGGTCCATCTTCTGGGGTTTTGTGGTGTGAAGTGGTTTCCCAGCACTTCCTCTGCTCTGCTAGTCACTTACCACTCCTGCACCGGATTTCCATCCTCCAAAAATGTGTTGACATCTTTTGTACTAGCCTCACCCTTTCTTATCCTCACCTCTCTCCTTCTTGTAATGATCAAGCACTTACTCTTTTAAAATCCTTTCCTTGTTTTAACAGCTTTATTGAAATAAAGTTCACACACCATTCCCCTCACTCATTCAAAGTGTGTAATTTTATGATTTTTAGTATATTCACAGACATGGGCACCATCACAGTTTGAAAACATTTTCATGACTTCAGAAAGGAACCCTGTAACCTTTAGCTATCGTCTCCCTACCCTCTCTTCCTCTCAGCCTTAAACAACTACTAATCTACTGGCTGTTTCTCTAGTTTTCTCAGTTGTGGGCATTTCACTTGAATGGGATCACCTGTGGTCCTTTGTGACTGGTTTCATTCACTTAGCATAATGTTTTCAAGTTTCATCCATGTTGTAGCATGTATCAGTATTTTTTTATTGCCAAAACATGATACATTGTATGGATATTCCATATTTTATTTATCCATTCATTGGTTGATAGTTATTTGGGTTATTTCCACCTTTTGATTTTATGAATAATACTGCTAAGAATATTTGTTTATAAATTCCGTGTGGACATGTGCTTTCATTTCTCATGAGTATATACTTACAAGTAGAACTGCTGGGTCATATGGGAACTCTATGCTGACCATTTTGAGGAAGCACAAGAGTGTTTTCCCAAGTGGCCGTACCACTTTTCATTGCCACCAGCAATGTGTGAAGGTTCTACTTTCTCCATATTCTCAGTGACACTTATTAACTGACTTTTTGATTCTAGTCATTTGTATGTGTGTAGTGCTATCTCATAGCGGTTTTGATTTGCATTTCCCTGATGGCTAATGATGTTGAGCATCTTCTCATCTAATCTTTTACTTTTCTTGGCATTTTGGGAAGTAGAAGAGATAAGTGTCTGATCTACTATGTTTAACTCAAAACACAATAGCTCATTTTAATGTGGGACATGAAAAAATTTTCTTCTAAATATTTGAAAACACATATAGCAATGCCAAGTCCTTATCAACATGTATAGATTTCTATTTCTATACTTTTTACATGTTAGTTTAGTCACTGTGTGATTAACAGACAGCAGTACTATGCAGTGCGTTTGCTCTGTAAGATTACTTCTTGGATGGACTTGAGGGGAAAATTCATTCAAATGATTCCTTGGGGTTGAGTAGAAGGTAGAAGAGCACTGATTGCCAGAGCCTCTGGAAGCTCACTGTTCTTTCATCCCCAACGTTGTTTACATCTATGGTGTGTAAATGTGTTCCACGGGTGCCAAATATCAAAGAAATGTGAGAACTTTGATACGGGCACATAATGTATGATTGAAAGGTGGATGGCAACATGTTTCAATGGGCTTTTTCACTTGATTGCAGTGTAAAAAATGGGATGCATCACACATGCCAGATGATAACTGTGAAAGTTGGGTGAGGGAGCATGGGAAGATATATCCTTCTATCTGCTCTTGTGTGTGTTTAAACACTTCTGTAATCACAAGAATTTAAATAGAAAATATGATGGGTATCTCATAAGGACAGGGGTGAGGGTGCAAAAGGATTCCTGTGAAGGTACGTCAGTCCATCAAGACTCAAGTTTAACTATCTCTCAATAAGACGATTTCAGGAAGTGTCCTTCATTTTTTTTTTTTTAAGTTATGAAGGAAATCTCTTTCCATACAACAGGAAGGAAAACGAAAGGAAGAATACAAAAGTGTTGTTTTTTTTTTGAAGTGTTTTGATGAAAAGTTCCCATCTTATAGCTTCTAGCTCCTCTGTGAACAGTGGTCCAGCAAATCTATTGAGCAAGTGGAGACGGCCTCAGTTTGAGGGAAGTAAATGAGATTTGAAATAGGTTTGAGTAGCGTTGGAGAGAGAATGGACTCAGGAAACCGTAACCTAACCTCCATTTGTTTTGTTCGCATGTTAGTAAGCATGGCATAATTATCTATGGAATGAATGAATGATTTCCAGACAGTTCTGGGGCTGAATTTATCTGGATGTTAAGTAGACTCGATTGTGGGATCTAATCCAATAGTGATCAGTTACTTTTAGGAAGGCATTTCTGGATAAACAGAGTTGAAATTTTGCTAAACAGGAAAAATTAAATAAGATTGGAAGCAACTCATTTGTAGTAGAGCTTTTTAAATATTGGTTATGCAAGAGACCATCAAGTGTACCTTAGAGAGGGAGGAAAACAAGAGCTTGGATTGACAGGGATTGACAGAGAGTTAGTGGAAAAATGAATGAACTGGAGTTTAAAAATGAACAAGGGGCACATAAGTTGGAAGGCCAGGGGGATGAGGCCAAAGGTTGGAATGTCAGACTGTATTATTCCAGGTGGCAGAGGTGTCCCTGGTAATAAGCTCTATAGTGTGGAAGTAACTGCCCTGGAATGAAAGTAAAGGATCCTAAGATGATATTGATGCAGGAACTGGGAGGCTGAGACATTGCCTGCTCAATCCACATGGATGTTAGAGCCCTCCACTGCCTTTTCACCTCTCAAGTTCCCTCCCAGGGGCCAAAACCCACCTTTTGTCCCTCTCAGTGCCACCACAAAATCTTCACTTTTTTCTGTAGCCCCAAGCTTCAGATATTGTAGGGTCAGTGTCGTAACTCTGGGCATGCAGATCCAAGTGTGGTAGTGAGAGACGGCTATGGTGGACACCTGTTTTGCTTTGTTTTTGTCCTTACAGGATTCACACATCTTACTGGAAAGACTACCTCAACTGCTCTATGGGACACTCACTCCATTTTTGAGTCTCAGTCTCTACAAGTGGGGCTGCGTTCCCTCCAGACCTCTCTTGTAAGGGTGGGTATGTGTGCAGTCTTGGCTAATAAAAGCATTCCATGGAGGTCCACAGTGAGCCCCCAAATATCTGTAACCGTGGAACTCACCTGTGGTTCATGAGCTGCAGGTGTTCTGGGGAAGATTTATTATGGCTCCACCGTGGCCATGAATATCAAAGGTGACATTCCGTCCTCACAGCTGAACAGTACACGCTAAGGGCAAGAGCTTGTATATTTGCATCAAGCATGGATGGAAGGAAGGCATCAAGATCACCTTCCCCAAAGTCAGGGAAGCCAGGCCTGTTGACATCCCTGCAAATATTCTTTTACTACTCAAACAATAGCCCCGTGCCTTTTTGGTATGTGGCATCAGTAGGCTGTGTGGTACTCTGATCAGCCTCAAGCAGGGGAGCGTGAATCAGACTGAGGAAGCTGGGAGCAAGACAGGGTGCCAGAGCGGGGATGATGACACACAGACCTTTGTTCCAGCAGCAAGGTCATTCTTTCCCCTTTACCTTTCTTCTTACTTTCCCCTTTCCCACTCTCTCTAAGGTGTTATTTCCTTTCAGCTTTATTTTATCCCAGAAGGTAGGTGGCTGCCTGGTCAACATTCCTACCATTAACAGCTGAACAATGCTTTCGCTCTTCAAAAAAAAATATCATCAATCCAACTGCCTGGGGTGGCAATCACTTCCCCAAGGTGACTTTCCAGTAGGGAAACTTCAGTGTCAAGTATAAAGAATGCTTCCCCAACACACTAACATGACCTAAGAGGCAGACTTATAAGCAGCATCTATGCCCTTCCTAGACTCTACCCCAACCAGCCCAGGATCCACTGCAGCGACATCCTCCCCACAAACACACCCATTGAGGGGTCACCCATCTGGGGTCCTCTAATCACTGACTTCGACTTAATGATCAAGCCACTATTTCTTCTCTGATACTTTCTGAAAATATACCTGTTTTTGACCCTATTCAGATACAGAAGGCCTGTGTTCCACACCGCCTTAAAGGGTGTAACACATCCATGACGGGGAAGATGTGGGCTGCTATACGTGGTCCTTAGGGCTAAGCTAAGAGGGAGGAGACACAGCCCATCTCCTCACACTTCATCAGGGACGAAATGGGCACATGATACCTATTTCTCAACTAGAGCTCCAGGGGACTGGTCACCTTTTAGAAGCCAAAGGAAGCAATTAGTAAGAACTGAACTAACTCCTTCGTTTTCCTAAGCTCAAGCACTGAGTTACCCAAAACCCATGCCTCCAATGTAGTACATGGAAAAGACATCACTATTATTGGAGAAACATTTATTAGGAAGAATCAATTCTCCCCACAAGGAAGAAATTCATTGGGGGTGGGAAAATGTTTTCCCTGGAAATTCTAGAGAACAATTTTGTGTCTCAATAGCAGAGACCCATCTCTGAAAGCACTGCCTTCAGCACTGGTGCGAGCAGCCTGAGGACCCTGGCCAGCTTGTCGTCTGCAGGTATGGCTTGGATGGGGCACAGCCACCCTGTGGGGCCTGGATTGGAGGTACTTCTGACATTAGAGCTGCTCCTTAAGTGCTGCAGCTGTCTGGGATTGTCGGTCCTTATCTCAGATTTGTCTAAGACTTGTAGAGCTCTGGCCAGCAAAGCCAGCAGCTTGTTGACATGACTTTGTCACCTTACAGTAGGGAGCCCTGGAGTTGAAAGGATGCCCCTGGATGGGCCCTGCCTGGGCTGGTACTTGTGCCTTCTGCTGAGCTTGCCCAAACTTCACTGGGGAGGGAAGGGGCTCTTGAGGGCAGGGCGTATCTGTTGCATGCGACACCCCAGTTTCTCCTGTAGAAACTTCCCCATGATTTTCGGGCCTTTGGTCGGCCCAGTCAAGGCCCTTGTACTTTTATCTGGGCCTCTGCTCTGTGCAGATGATACAGAGCTGCCCTTTTCCTGGGAATTTTCTTGCTGTTCGCATATTCGCCCAGGATGAAGGCCCTGAAAGAAGCGCTTCATTTTTATTCTGAAAAGTCTTTCAGGGGGAAACAGCTCCCCCTGTGCCAGGGTCTGGGAAGACTTGCTCCTAAGCATCTCCTCTAATGACATGTCCTGAGTAGAAACGCTCTTCCTTCTAGGTTGGGATGTTCCCTGGATCGCCTCCACCAAGCGCTTCAGATTTGGGGCCTTGATGGCTCACTCTCAGTTTGTGGAAAAAATCTTCTTCTGACACCAACTTAAGACGTGCTCAGGGAGCCGAGGCTCCTGCCGCTGCTGCATACTGACGCCTCGGGCCTCCAAATGCATGTGCAGCACCTGGGGAGCTCCCAGGTCCATACTGGAGACACCCTGACCATGAGTTAGGGAGCCTTTGTGCGTCAAGCTGTTTGAGACAAAGGACATGTCACTGCGTCAGCCTTGGGCCTGGCTACGCTCCCTGTTCTCTAGTTCAGATTGTAACTCACCAGAGAGTTGCTCCCTAGAGTCTGATGATTTAGGATCTTGGAGAACTGGTATTTTTGCTGGGGCACTTCCAGTGCTCACAGTAATTTCTCCTTTATTCCCATTCACAGGAATCCTTTGGGAGATTCCTGGCTTGCAGGTTGTCAGGATCTCCCTAGTTTTTGATTGAGCAGCATTGAGTTCCTCAGCCCTGGACAGGGGCGTAGAAACAGGGTCTGATTTGTTCTCCCAAACTTTGTCCTGTTGCATCTTTACTCGATCAGCGGATATTACACTCTGATCTTTAAGCGGACATCTGGCCCTACCTGTTCTTGGGGGCTCTGGCGGGGCTATTTTGAGTACTGGAATCGGATCTCTGACTTTTTCTGCCTGTGATGCTTTGTGTGACAGGCAGAAGAGTCTGTCTGGCATCCTTCATTCTCTGCATGTTCTCTGTAAGGCCATGGTGGGTATCAGAGGGTGACTGACTCAGGGCCCCCTGTCCTTCCTGGCCCACATGCGAAGTGGCACGGAGAGGACGAGCCAGGATGGAGGCTGAGTATACCGTTGCCACGTCGCCTCCATGGAGAGATGTAGTGTTTCTTCTAAGGGGCACGAAGACCCCAGATACGGAGCCTACCTGAGAACTCAGGTTAGTTGAGGAAGTAAGGTTGGAATTCAACAAGGAATGGGACGAGCTCTCCGTCCGTCTGGAGACTTCAGGGGATTCAAGGGCCTGGGAGGGAAGAGCCCCAGCATCCGCATATGAAAATTGTTCCTGTGGGCATCCAACCTCTGCTGCGCACTGCATCCAGGGAAGGAAAGCTCCTGGCGGTGTTCAGGCTGTAGGCCACGCCCACTGTGGTGGCAAACTTCTCTGTTTTATTGTGGTGTGAGGTTTCACAGAGAGAGTCGATGTCTGCTTGACAGCATGCAGTGCACTATGCACAGGCCCAGGTGGCCAACCCGCCTTGATTTCCTCAAACTCGTTGCTCGAATGTACTTTCAGGACATTTTCCAGTTGTCTCTGATGTAGACTCTGCTCTGCCACCATTGTATGTTCTCCCGACAGACTGACCCGATGACTGTCTAGGTCTTCCTCAGAGTCATACACCAGATCTTTATCTGAAGAGCTCTCCGAGTCACTCAATACATGATCTTTTCGGCCATTCTCTGGGCTGTTTCCCTCACCCTACAGCTCATCTTCCTCCAGCTGAAGCATTTCTGAGACCCTCTCGTAGAAGCTTCCAGGTTGGCTCAATCCAACATTTAGGTTTTGCTACTCTGTCCTTTATATGCACAGATCCATGAGAGTCCGTAATTGCTCTCTGACTCAGATGTCTCTGAGGAATCTCTCAGAGGCCTCTACAGTGACAGGGCCTCATGGATTCTGCAAAGGCAGGTGTTGGATGAGCCTCTTTTGAAGGTGATGCTCTAGTTTTTTGCAAATCTTATTTCTGAGAGGAAACTCGACGGCAAGGATGGAGACTGAAACCTGGGCCTGGAAGGGCTGGTGGTAAGCAGAGTTGGGAGGTGAAGAACAAAAGACTTCCTGAGACCTTTGGACCACAGAGGGTAAACCCCACAAACATTCATGTTGATTCTGCAACACATTCCATTCCAGGTGTTGTATTTCAGATGAGGTGATAGTATCTGATTCACTCTGGGATTGATAGAAATATACTCCACACTTCCTAATCTGAGGTATAAGACCAGACGGTAGGGTTGGGAGTGGGACTGAAGGTGGGCATGGGGCAGGGATTGAGTGAGAAGTAGGGGCTGGGATTGTGGCAGGATTTCAGGGGAGGGGTTGAGGCTGGTCTGCAGGCAAGGATGGAGGTAGGGGATGGAAACGTATTGGGTATACTTGGCATGTGGAGGCATTTGAGAGTCTATTGAAAATAAAGATTAAGGAATAGTCACCCAGGACATGGACAGCAGAGGGCAAAGACTCGTTTTGCAAAGATGGGAAGCCCCAGGAAAGAGAGATATGATTTTCCAGCAAATAATCCTCCCAGGCCTTTGAATGTGAGGGCTGCTGATGGACATGCAGTTCCATATGTTTGTCTTTGCTGCTCCAGAAAGAAAGGACGATGACCGAGTCATGCTTATCAACACCTGACTCTTAACAATTTTCCTGAAGAATTTAGGTGGTAATCTGGCCTAAATTGTTTTGGAAAAGAACCATTTTCTCTTTTCCTTTTTCTTTCATATCAGCAAATCACTTTTCTTTTGGGCTTTTCTCTCCAGGAATGCAAGGATGTCAAGGCTGAGAAACAAAAGGTGACTATGCTCTACAAGGTTGGCTGCAGGGTTTCCCCCGAAAGAGGCCTGTAAAGAATAGAGGGTGACAAACTCTTGATTGATATCACATTGTGCCAAGATGGAAGGGAATAAGTCTTTGGCATGAGCTCTACACCAGGAAAGGTTTGAAAGTAACAGGCTTGAATGGTCAATGCCTGTGACGGTTGGGACATAAGTGGACAATGCACCAGGGCTATCTGGAGATGCATTCTCTGGATCAGAGTTCAATAGGATAGAAATTGATTTAGAGTGAGTCACAGTGAAATTATAGCCTGGTGATGGTGAGGTAGACAGCACTTGTGGTACCTTATGACAAGCAAATGAACCAGTGAGATTCTTTGTCTGGGATAAATCTGGCAAGGGGTTGATA
This sequence comes from Rhinolophus ferrumequinum, assembly GCF_004115265.2. Taxonomy (NCBI): domain Eukaryota; kingdom Metazoa; phylum Chordata; class Mammalia; order Chiroptera; family Rhinolophidae; genus Rhinolophus; species Rhinolophus ferrumequinum. The sequence continues at coordinate 41,931,958 of NC_046295.1, read as the reverse complement.
TCTTCGGAAAGGGAGGTGTTAAAAAAATATGGTATTCAGGGTCAAAGGGACCTCTGGTTGGAGAAGAGGTTCCACTCTTGGAGTGCCATGTGGTGGGGTGCCAGGGGTTTGGGTGGGAATGGTCCACTGGGAATGCAGATTCCAAGGGAATAAAGGGCTCTGGTGGCAAAGAGAGACCCAGTGGAGGGGGTGAAAGAAAGTCAGAGAAGGGGGTCATTGGATTTGGGGAGAGAATTGGGAGTTGCAATGAGAAAACGCTCAGGCAGAGGAGCTAGTATTTGGTCTCCTGAAAGTAATGCTGAGAAAGCAGGGGACAGAGGAAACAGTGACTGAATCCCAGGAGCTGTGGAAGCCAAAGGCCACACAGAGGGAGTAGCATCTTCCAGGGCCTCAGGGAACAGTAGACAATTGTCCTCAGTGGTTGTGTTATTGCTCACCTAACAGAAGGGGTCTGGACATGACAGTTGATGAAAGTGCATAGTATAATAATGCTGGCCCAGGAGGCTGCAAGAGACACAAGGTACAAAGCTACAGCCAGAATTAGAACAAAGAAAGGAGGACCTCATGGCGCTGTGGGGGTGGGGCCACCTGAAACCTGCTGCCCTTCCCATTGCTCCACATCCATGACTTCACAATACACTCAATATCACTCACCCCAGGCCTTCATTCCCATCCCTGTTCCTATGGCTACTCCACCCCATGACTACGGAAGGCTGCACTGAATCCCCAGAATTGCATAGAACATGTCAAAGAGGGATCAGGAAAGACGGGGAAAGACTAGTCACCTTGTCAGGATAGAAATCGGCCTCTTTTTCTCCTCTTCTGCCCACTGGTAATATCTGCAACCTGGGAAACCAGGAGAGTGAGTTATATGGGATGAAGGTAGACGCATAGGTATTACACAGGAGTCCCTTTATGGGAGACCATTGTGATATTAGACTGTGAATGCCCCAAGAATCAGTAGATGAGGTCAAATGGCCAATGATAATATTAACAAGGTTCCGATGTGTGTGTTGCTTCATTTGTAAAGTACTTACACATACATTATCTCATATGATGCTCAAAACTACTCTGTGAAACAGAAAGGTCAGCGATTATATCAAAGAGGAATCTGCTCATCCAGGAAGTCAAAGCTCTTCTACCAGGTCAGAGGACAGAAGTTCTGAGTCTCCACATCAATGTCCGTTTTAAGTCCATCACTGCTCATGCCCAGGGATGGCTGAGCAGGAGACCTGAGAAGTGTCTCAAAGTCCGACTGCCTTCCCATGAGCCTCTTCTCTGAGAGCTCTATTTTCTGAGAGAGACTGTATCTAGCAAGTGATATCCTCAGAGACTATGGACCTGGGACCTCGTGGAAAGGACAAGGAGATGATAAAGCTCTCACAGAAAGCTCTCACCCTTGGAGAGCTCAAGAGGAACAGGAAGACCTTACCTCTCCATGTCCAATGCTTCCTTCTCCTCTTGGCTCTGACCTGATGCTGAGAAAAAGAAGAGAATCATCTCTGTCACTTCTCTTCACTTGAAACTCAGACACTCATGATCCAAGAGTAATATGACTATTTTAATTACTAGAACTTTATGTTCCTTCCTTTTATCAACTTTCATGGGTTCAAAATGTTTTTAATTTTTCCTTCTTTGAAAAACTCAAAGGATTTTGTCTACGAGGTCCACACTTGGTATTCTCAGTCAGAAGTCCTTTGCTCACGGAGGGCGTAGTATCTGAGGCCAGCAGTTGCATCTCTGCTCCGTCCGATAGGACCCTGTAACCTGGGGCAGAGCTCAGGCTCCAGCCTCTTCTCAGACGCTCTCAGAGGCTCAGCACTGCTCTCCCGATCAGCCCAACACAGAGGAAGGCTCCGTGGAGCGATGCCTGACGTGGGAATGTGACCCATGATGAAGTGCTGAGGAACTCGGTTCTCCTGCAGAGATCCCAAACTCTCTAAACAATGCAATCCGGGCTCAGGAAATCACTGTTTGGGGAGTGATCCTGGAATCCTCCCCCTACACACATCCAGATGGCCTGTGAGCCTCCAAGGAAACAGTCCCGGCTGAACCCCTAGTCCTGCCCAGCCTATTCTCCTGGAAGGATATTCTATCCTCTTCTTAGACTCCCCACCTCAGGTGTGACTCTGAACCAACAACATTCATTATAAAAGGTGGGACTAGAAATGGAAACAAAAATAAAGAAACTCTGATGGGGCTCTGTCATGTGGGGCGTCATGGGGGGGGTCTCTGCTCCCGCTCCCCACATAAAAACGCAGGACATGGTGAGGTCAAAAAGGAACACACACGGAACTATAGATAGGGCAGTCATACCACTATAGTCTCAATGGTGGTTGGGCGAGACACACGAAGTAGGATCCACGTGATCCACACTCCGCCATCCACACTTTGCTTCTCTGCCAACCAACATCACTTGCTAACTGCAATCGGCCATGCTAACTGCAATCCGCTCTTGCTAGCTCAGCCACCATCTTCTTGCTGGCCACCCATTTGCTGCTAGCGTAGCCACGGCAGTTATATTAGTGGCCAATGGCTCACTGGTTACAGCTGACGGCCAACTAGTCACAGTTGATGGCCATTTACTACCCGAGTGAGCACCTTTCCACCTGAGGGCGAGAGCCTGGAAACTGCCCTCCTAGATCTGTCCCCACAGGCTCGCGAAGGGTTCCTTTCCTTTGGGATGTTTTTGGTTTCCCAGACAGGTGGTAAAGATGGACACCCTAACAGGTAGCACAGGAACATAAGGAACGACCACAACCCACACAGACAAGTAAGGATAATCTGTAAAGATACTGAGCCACAGTTCAGACAAATTTCAATAAGGCTATTCAGAAATGTGAAAACATTCCATCCTGTGAATTCCATTATCTGAATCCCCAAGCTGCCTGAGGCAACTGAGCTCTGAGAGTGCAGACCCTTGACTTTATTGCCAGGCCTGCATCACAGACCATGGATGAGTCAGAAAGGGTTGTAACACAACACCTGCTCCCTCACCCATCAGCCCAGCAGATCCCTCCACCCCTATTGGGCCTCTAGGTCCCTCTACCCTACTCCACCATCTTAGTTTCCAATCCACTCTTCATCATATCATATATTTACCTTAATGAAATGTTCTGCTTGTTCCACCTGTAGCCCAGGTATTACCTGGGTCCCCTTTTACTGTGTGGAGAATTTGACTTGAGGCTTACCACATCCATGACCTTTAAAGTTTGAAATTCTGCCTGGAATGTTTGCTTGTACCCAGACATTTACACGCAGGATTATATATGTCCTCAAATCCCTCTTTCCTATAAAATGTTTTGCCTTACATGACCCCAGATACAGAAATTAAAGTCTTTTATATTTAGTTTTCTGAATGTTGAATAGCAATTTTTAGATTTTTGTTTCAGTTAGCCTTTACTCTCTTCAATCAGAGGGGTTGACTCAAATAATTAAAATGAATAATTCATTATTCAACATTCACAAAACTGAAATCAGTATAAAATAAATGTAACTAATTAAACCTTTAAGTGATCTTGGGGGTAAGTCAGTAGCACTTACTTCTCTGAAGTTAGTGAAGCTTAAACTGCACAAACACTTTTGTCACATGCTACACACACACACACACATCTTTTGACAAACAAATCCAGTATTTTCAAAATTAAGTATCTTCTCTTTTTATTTCAATCTTTCATATTTTTTGTATTTTCAGCCATTTCGTCTTACTCTAAAATACAGACAGCCCCTGATGTCTACATGAATTTCATAACAGTTGTAGAAATCTCTGTCTTTGTCAGTTGAGACTGCTATAATAAAATAAAGATACCATAGACCTGGGGAGGCTTAAACAACAAACATTTATTTTTCACAGTTCTAGAGGCTGGGAAGTTCAAGATTAAGGCACCAGCAGATTCCATGTTTGGTGAGGACCGATTTCTGATTCATAGACAGACAGCTGTCTTCTTCCCACGACTTCATGTGGTGTAAAAAAAAAAAAAAAAAAAAAAGGAGGTGAGGGAGCTTTCTGGGGTCTCTTTTCAAAGGACATTATTCCAATTCATGAGGGTTCCACCCTCATGATCTAATCACTTCCTAAGAACATCACATTGGTTTTAGGATTTCAACGTATGAATTTTGGGGGGAATACAAACGTTCAGTCCATGATACTCCCCACAGGTTGAGATAAGTTACATTGTACTGAGCTATTGATTCCCTTGGTCCTCTGGTGGCGGCGTGAGAGCTAGGACTGTCAAGTCCTTAGGGTATGTCTAATCTTGAGCAGAGGCCCCTGATTATTCTCGTGGGGGATGTAAGTACACCTCAGGGAGTCTAGTCAATGATAATGTTATAACTATGAAAGGTATCAGGTGGGTAGGAGACTTGGAGTCATCACTTTGTGAGGGGTGTAGATTATATTGTCAATCAATTATATTGTCTAATCATTATATTGTTTCGTACACCTGAAACTAATAAAAATATGATATGAAGAAACTTTAAAATGCGTATTACTAAGTGAAAGAAGCCACTCAAATGCTACATACTGTATGATTCCGATTATACAACATTGTAGAAAAGACAAAACTATGGAAACAGTAAAAAGATCAGTGGTTACCAGGGAATAGAGGAAGAAAGGGCTGAGTAGGCAGAGCACAGAGGAGTTTTAGTGCAGTGAAAATATTCTGCATGATGCTGTAATGGTTGGTGCATGTCATTACACATTTGTCAAAACCCATAGAAGGTAGAACAACAAGAGTGAAACCTAATGTAAGCTATGGACTTTGGGTGATCATGATCTATCAGTGTAGTTTCATGGATTATAACAAATGTATCTGTGGGGACAGAGCCAGAAGTGCAGTTTCCAGGCTCTTGGCCTCACATGGAAAGGTGCTGGCTCAGGTAGTAAATGGCCATCAACTGTGATTGGATGGCCATCAACTGTGGTTAGTTGGCCGTCAGCCGTAACCAGTGAGCCATTGGCCACTAATATAACTGCCGTGGCTACGCTAGCAGAAAAATGGGGGCTAGCAAGAGGATGGTGGCTGGCAAGCACGGATTGCAGTTAACAAGGGAAGTCGGTCGGTTGGCAGAAAAGCGGACAGCAGGTTGCACGTCGTGTGAATCCAGCCTCCAGTGAGACTATAGTGGTATGACTCCCCCATCTATGGCTCCGTGGGTGTTCCTTTTCGGCCTCACCATGTCCTGTGTTCTTATGTGGGGAGCGGGAGCTGAGACCCCGCAGGCCGCCCCGCATGACACATGGCGCAGCGAGCAGGGTCTCCTGCATGACACCCCACACGACAGTATCACTCTGGTGAGGGATGTTGATAGTGGGGGAGGATGTGCATGTATGTGCGGGTGGGGCAGGGCTTACATGGGAACTCTCAGTACTTTCCACTCAATTGCTATTAACCTACAACCGCTCTGACAAAGTCTATTAATTTTTAAAAATTCTTTTTAAATCCTTATTTCACCACTTACTAGCTGTGCAGCATTAACAAATAACTTCTCTAGGCCCCCATTTTCTCATCTTCACTATGAGGCAAGAGAATCCATCTCAAAGGTTTGATGTAATAAAAAAATTATAATTCAGATAAAGTGCTTACTATAGAGTTCAGCACACAGTAAGTGCTTAAGAAATGTTAGATATTATTATTTTTATTTCTCTTATCTTACGGTAGTGGAGATCTCATTGTCTTTCAGAGTATGGTGTTTTTGCTGACCAAGGAAGCAGGTGTTTAATGTTTAAAATTTACCTGACACCCTTCCCCCAAATGGAACTCAACAGACTTTTGCTGGAGGAGAATGTGAGCTAGCACACTGGTTTGAAGAACTGATATGTACCTTGAAAAATTCCTTCCACATGAAATATTAATGTGTTTTTTTTCCTTCAGAAAGCTACTCTGCCTCAAGGCTTCAGGTGTTTCTTCTTTTCATGTCAACAGGTATTTTCAAAACTTTACTGGATTTTAAACCAGCATAATTTTTTAAAAGCATGCTGGTTTTTTACATTGCCTTAAAACTGGGTGCTTTGTTCTCTGTGGGAACTACAATCTGGGGTGGCGGGGAGGGAGGGCAAAATTTGTATCACTTAAGAACTTCACAGTGAACAAGAAAACTTTTGATTCCAAATGACACTTATTGCCTTTTAACTTCTAGATTAGTTAATTTCTTTGAGGTGTAAAATTAGAATTAAACAAAAAAGAAAAGGAAAAGAACAAGAAGAGAAAGTGAATGCAAAATAATGAGGAATTGCAAGAACCCGGCTAAAGGCCATTAGTTGCCCAGGTGCCTTTATTTGTTTTGTGCAATTTGTTCTGTATGTCACACAAAAATGTGGCTTTTATTTTCAAATGACAAGTGTAATGGAGTGCTTTGTGAAAAACAACTGCATTATCCATGGCATTTTATGATAGAGTCTCACTGACAGCTCATGTTTATCAAATTAAGATACTTTATATTAGGAGAAAAAAATAACAAAGCTTTTTGAAAACATACAATTGGGGAAGGAGGTAGCTCTGAACTTGATGGGGTTTCTGACATTACTCACATTGTAGCCCAACTCTCAGAGTTGAGCTTATTAGAACTTGGTAGGATTAATTTTAGGGACTCATAAAATATGGTCTTGTTCTGGAAAATCCTGCTAAGCCTCAGGTAGTCTAGGAACCCTCTTTGAAGCAAGTGGAGCTTCAAATACTGAACCTTTTTAGATTTTCTCCTGCAGAGTCCTTGGCACATATTAGATTAGGGGCTCATAAATATTAGCTAAATAGAAATCTAAATGTATAATGATCATCTTTCTAGTGGAAGACGTTATGGCTTAATGTGTAGTGGTCACAGGTATACCGACATCACCAGTAAGTATGAATAAATTTCTAATGACTTTCTACTACTTCTCACTAAATACAGTTCCGTGCTATTTTCTCTCCTCCTCCCCCTTTCATGCTATATTCTTTCCTTGCTTTATGGTGGCCAGGGGCACACATGGGAATTCTGTTCTTTGTGTATTCGTCTCATCATCAGAAAGATTGCTAGCCCTTTAGTCATCAGGTAATGGAATTGGGGGATGAAACCCACCTAGGGTGATTTCAAAAGCTGTGGAAGCCTCAAGGTGATATGCCATCCGCTGATTATGCATAATGTCATATGCAATTAAAAGTTAAAATTTATCATTAAGGTACTACAAGAAAATGAACTTAATAATTAATCAATCAACAATCAATATTACTGAATGCTTGCTTGATACTGTAGCTTGATCAACTGGAGTTGCCAGAGAGGTTGGGAAATGTGGTCTTTAGCTGGGAGGCATGGTGCTCAGTTCTATTACCAAAAGGAAGAAGAGAGTATGGATTTTGGGTGTAATTAGCAGTCTCTGCTACAGGAGACAAGACTAGAGGCAAAGAAATCAATTAAGAGATCATTAAACCAATAATTGTGGCCTGAACTAGGTTAGTGTACATGAGAATAAGGAATGAAAAAGTATTTGGAAGGAAGAATTGACAGGACCTGGTAATTTATTGAATATAAGAGACAAAAGAGAGAAAGGTAATCAGTTCATTGCTAAGAATATGTTGAGTTCATACTATGTGTCAAGCATTGCCCTAGGTGCTGGAGAGACAGTGGTGAATAAATAAATGCTCTTCTTTTCTTAAGGAACTTAGAGACTAGGGTGTGATTCCAGATTTCCGTTGAAGCAAATTGCATGGCCATTCATTGAGATAGGGAATATGGAAGAAAGAGCAGGTTTGGGGGGAAGTGATGAGTACATGAAAATCATAATAAACTTGAGATATTGGTGGGACAACCAATCAGTGATATTCAGGAGATGTTTGAGCATGGGAATCTGAATCTCAAGAGAGCAATTGGAGCTTGAGATAGTTATGCACTGGGGACCATCAGGACAGGTGGTATTTTATAGCCATGTGAGTATTAAGATTGCCCAAAGAGAGTTACAGAGAATGAAGAGAAGAGAGCCTCAGACATAACATACCAGCATTTAAGGAAGAGCCCATAATGGAGAAGGAATGATCAGAAGGGTTAAAGGAAAACTAGGTGAACCCATATCATGAAAGCAAAAGGAAGAGAGTGCTTTAAAAAGGATCAGATACTTCCAAGAGATTAAATAAAATGGAGACTAAGGTGGGATGATGAGAGAGGGTGTAGAGTGAGGCAAATACAGAGGTGCACGGGAGTCTTTTTGTTTTGACTTAAAGGTGGGAGAGAACTGAGCATGTTTAAATGATGACGGGAGGGAGCCAATACAAAGGAAGACATTGGTGATACAGGAAAGAGGATCAAGTTCCTGAAGGCGGTGGTTGGGGTGGAAAATGGAGTTTATATAATAAGTAATATAATAAGTAGTCTTATAATGATGGGGCCCTTTCTTCTTTATGAACTGAGAAAATTAAGAGAGTGTACGTAGCTATATATCCAGGCATACTCATGAGTTTGCACCAGAAAGCAGAGCAAATTACATCTGGAACCTTTCTTTTTTTTAGCCTGTGAAGGCAAACTCATCGGCTGACAGGTAGGGGGTGGGGAAGCTGTGGGTTGGAAATTTCAGGAAACTTAGAAGAATTGCTTGATAGTAAGGAGGGAGCCAATTGTGCATAGGAACAACAACAGAAATTTACAATTGCACCAACGTACTGACTGTTCTCGTTGTGGAGTCATTTTCTCCAGTAGTATCCATAAAAGGACATAAAATTCTGCAGGTAGTAGATGATTGAATTGGTCCAGGGTTAGATTTTGGTAGACAACTGTAATACAAGAACTGAAAAAAACAAAGGAGTTGGGAGTTGTGACAAGAATGTGGTTGAAATAATGGGTAGGGAAGGAAGGGAAGATGGGAGGGGTATTGATAGGGAAAATAAAGGGGACATGGGAAATAGAGACCCAAAATTTGTGTAAGAGAGGATTACTAAGAGTGAGAACTGGAAGGATAAAGGATTGTGGTCAGAGAATAGCACAATTTGGAATAATGCCAAGAACCAGATTTTGAGAATCACAAATTTTTATAGCATTTGAGAAGCTAGAGATTGGGATAAGAAAAGGCTTTGTGCCTGAAGGAAGTGACATCTGAAATGGACCATATAAAATGGTGGGTTGAAAATAGACTAGATGGAAATAAGGTAACAAATTATACCTGAAAGCAAATATAGTACTGTTTCAGTCTGGACAGGTAAGTTGGCCGCAGGTTGTGGAAGGCCCTGAAAGTCATGATAGTAATGATATAATAACTACAACAATAATAGTCCCTGGTTTAGTTTTTTTTTTTTTTTCACTATGTGCCAGGAACAACACTAGGCATTTTATACGTCAGAGAGATTTCTTCTTGTCATCTCGTTTTGAAATCCTCAAATAAACTAAAATTCAGCACTTCCAAAAGTGAACTCTTCATCTTCCTCCCATGTCCCAAACTTGGTCCCCTTCCAGGGTTGATTTCAGGGAAAGATGTAGCATTCATTCTGTTAGACAAGCCAAAAACCTAGGAGTCATTCTTGAAACCTCCCTCTTCCTAAAATACTATATCCCATTTACCATCAAGTCCTGTTGATTTTACCTTTTAAATACCTTCCTCCATTTTATCCCTCTTTCTCCACACCTTCTTAATCCACACCATCATCACCTCTCAGTTAATGTACTCTCATGACCTCCAGATTAGTCTCCCCGACATTATTCTTAGCTTCCAATGGATTCTCCTCACTGCGACCTGAGTAATCCTTTAAAAATCTAAATCAGACCATGTCATTCCCTTCATTTCAAACCAAAGAGGTCTCCATCAAGGTCTTTCTTTTGCTCTTGGTTATCCTAAGAGACCAAAATTCTGAACACAACCTATAAGGTCCATGACTTTCTTTCAGTCCTCCAACTTGTAGTTGTCCCTCCCAACTCAGAGAAGATTTCCTCTCTCAGATCATTTTTTCCAGCCCCCTTCATCTATAAGTTCTTCCTTTGCCTTCATATCTCTGATCAATTGTCTTTCCTCAGAATTCCTTTCCTGGCTCTTATGACTAAGGCAAAACACCCTTCACCCTGCCTTCACAAAAACCCTTGATGGGAGGCATTTTCATACCCATGTTACAGGTAAGAAAACTGATGCCTAGGAAAGATCAGTAATGTTCCCAAGGTTACATGATAGAGCTGAGGATATAGCATCTTATTCTGAACCCTGTGCTGTTGCTATTATATCGTATTTGCTTTACCTACGTCCCTAAACAATATTCAATGATAATGGTACATTAAGAAACAAATCCATTTTGAACCTTTTGTAAAGAAAATTAGACCCAAGAGAAGGTAGAGAAAACAAGCCTCCTTTACTAAAATGTATTTTTTTTCTATGTGTCTGAGGGGTCCCTCACAACCACTCCAGCAGCTCCCATTCCGCTAGCGTAACTATTTGGAGATGGGACTGTAGCAGAGACATTTACCTCTCCTCAAATATCCACATGCTCTGCCACATTTTTCAGCTCTAACAGATAGACAGGACCATATGACTAGTTCCAACCAAAGGTTGTTAAGTGGAAGTGATATGTGTCACTTCTGGGCTAAACCATTTAAATGTAACCCTCCAGCTCTCTCTTCCCCTGCTGAGGCAGGCAACCTGAAGGCCACATGTTCCCGATGACATAACTACAAACTAAAACTGCCTACATCCCTGACTCACCACTTGGAAGGGAACTGACCTGAAAAGATGCCGGATCCCAGAAGATTTTGTATGGGTGAACTACTCTTGAGTACAGCATATCTTGGCCTATTTTGACTATTACAAGCTCTATAATGGAAGCGCTCTCTTGCTATACTGTTCTATTTCTGAATCAGTAGAAACCATTCTGTTAGCCATATTTCTGACCTCAGAGTCAGAAGTCGCTGCTTGAGGTATTATTGCTGTTTAACATGAATTAGATTCCCAGATTTCTTCCACTTTCCACCTTTATCCTACTATGTGATCTTAGGCAGTCACCGAACCTTTTTTCCATTAAGGTTTATTAACTGGAAAAACAGAACAGAACAGAACAAAACAAACTTTGCTCTACTTTGAATAGATACTGAAAGGAATCCCTAATAAAAGGATGGCAAGGTGCTTTGGCTGCAAAGGATAGGAGGCTGCTAGGTGCTTTGTTGATGGGTGCCACAGGTATGCAGAATATTGCTTCTTTTCTCTTTGAAAGTTCTCAGTACTTTAATGAGAAAACTAGTAATTACTATGTCCTGCCACTTGGTGAAGAGTCTTTTGGAGGGTTTGAGATGAAAGTTGCATTGATTACTTAATTAAAAACTTTAAACAATATTTTTAGGGAAAAATATTAACATTTGGATTTCTAGTCTTAGATTACAGCATGAAGAAATAAATTCCTTTAAAATGACTTACAAAATAGATTTTCTATGGATAAAAGATGATGAAACCAAACCATATGGTAAGTATTAAAGATTCTTGGGGTTTGGACAGGTAGTTTGGAGCTACTTGTACTTCAAAATTTATTTCTGGACAAATGTAAAATTCCCCGGACTCACAGCAGCTCTCTCGTGAATACCAGTTTTACGTAGGTCGGCCATGTATCTTCATTTGCTTCCTGCCGTATACTCTCCATTCTTTTCACCATCCTTTCTTCCCCAGGAAATTAATCTGTGTGGATTACACAAACTGATTCCTTTGCCTAATGGTTTCCTCTTGGGTTTGGCCATGGGGGAGCCTTCTCAGATGATCAGAGGGAGAAAAATGAGGTCAGGTATTTAGTCCTCATCCTCTCTCTACAGGGTGGTCTCAGGCTTGCTCTGCCCCTTCATCCAATGTTGCTGTGCTCCCAAAGTTGGCTGCTTAACAAAACTGTCTTCTTCGTGGTTTTGGTAACCACATTCTTTCCTTCAGAAGGGGGTGGTAACATCAGTGTTGCTACTAACACTAGGTTGGTGTTTTATTCCTGTAGTTCCTTAAACTCCACATAAATAATCCCTTTATAAATAAACTCTTTCCATTACTTAAATGTGTGATTTATTTTTTATCAACTTTCGTTTAACACCTGGGACATTTCTATGTATCCTCCAAAGCACAACACTCAACTTTCGGATTCTGTTTATTTTCAAATGATGGGCAATGCCTTCTTGTCTATCATTTCTAAGCCACATGCAGAGACCCAGGATAAGAGCCAAAGGTAGTGTAAACGAAGAGATGACACAAAGGTTGGGTACCAAGAAATACAATTGGTTTTTGGAAGGGGACGAGCATTAAGGTTGGGGTGAAACTCAAAGATATGGTCGATGTATTGCTAGTTAATTTTTAAAAAGTTGACATTTTGGTAGTTTGATGTGGTACATAAAAATTCTTTTCCTCACTTTTTCCCCCATACCTTTTTAGAGAGGCAGTATAGAACTGTGGTTAAAGAATGAACTTTGGAGTCAGTCCTTCTAGTTAAATTCTGATTCTGCCACTTACAAGTTATATAACATTGGGCAAGTTTTTTAACCTCTCTATCTCAGTTTCCTTGTCTGTTAAATGTAGCTAATACTAGTATTTACTTTCTAAGGATTTGTGAAGATTAAAGTAGTTGGAATATGGAAGTACTTAGAATAGTGCCCATCCCACCGTAAGTGTATTGTAAATGTTAACTATTAATATTTGAAACCAGAACAAGTCTTAAAGTTTATTTAGACTAAGTCATTAGACAGGAAGTAAAGGAGTAGAAACCAAATCACTTGGCCAAGGTCACACAGCAAAGATTAATCTCAGTTTTGTTTACTGATTTATCAGTTGAACAAATATTTATCTCAGCAGTACAATTGAGATAACAAAAGTTCCATTAATTTTGCCAAGTCTATAAAAATGGTTAGAGCCAGAATGAGAACTAAACAAACAAACAAGAAGCAATAACAACAAATGCAACCACAAAACACAGTCTTGGATCCCATCTTTTCAGCTGTCTCTTCCCTCATCATGCTACCTACCCATGGTACTGCCTTGCTGTCAGAATGCCCACCTTGAATTTTAGTCAGTTTCTTGTCTAGCATCCTTTGGAAAATCCACCCACATCATATGGGTACAACATTTGATGCTTACATCTTGAGTTTTGGCTGATATACAAAAACAAAAAAGAGCAAGAAATTCCCCCAGAGACTCCACAGCTGTGCAAGTGAATGAACACAAATCTATCCAACTAAGACCTAGGAAAAGAAAACCTCAAAGTAATTTATGCTCCAAGATTTCCCCCTGGATCTGCATTTTCTGTAAGTCTCAGATGGTATGTTTTGTGTGTGTGTGCTAATTTCATCCTCCTTGGTCAAACCATCTACTTCTGGAGTGCAGAAATCCTGCTGGTTTGGGAATTGTCTTTGTCACTGGGGAGGGCAATATTTCAGTAAATCCTTGTTTAACTGTGAAGACAGCTGTAAACGCTTTAAATTCATAAGTGAAATTAATCACAGAATTCTGTAGGGTGGGTTTGATGCTACCCAATGATTCCCCAAGTGCAAAGTTAATCCTTGAGTTAGAAAGTAGCAAATCAACATGCTCCATTCAGGATGGATGATCTGATTTCCCTGACTGCCAGGGAGGAGGGTTGCATGAGACTTAACTAAATAATAAAACAAAACAAAATCTGTGTATTAACTAAGGCTGGGTCAACATAGGACGTGATGAAGTACACATTTAAAGTAATTTTCCAGGGAATTTGTGTTTGAAACAATGGCTTAGAGGATAAAAAGGCTTATTTTTATTTTTATTTACATTTTAAATCTACAGTTAATAATTAAAATTAGTCAGCTTTAGGGAGTGAAGTTGGGATATTTTTCATGGTCCTGGCTGGAAGTCAAAAGTCTTGGGTCTTTTCCCAGTGCTAGAATTGTCTGTATTTTGGGGCCTATCACTCATTCTTCTTGTGCCTCAGTTTTTTTGTTATTGGAAATCATGTATGATCTATGTGTGATCTGTTTTTAACAAACACAAACACGTGTGTGCACACACACAAACTAATTTCTTTACATAGTGAGGAGTTTAAGATTATTAACATCTAATTTGAGTTATAAAAATATGATTTGTACTTTAGGAACATAACTATTGAGACAAATGAAGTACACCATCCTATGCTATTGTTGTGAAGGATGTTTAAAATTGTTTTGGGGGACACTATTTGGAATTCAAACGCTTTCCCCATATATTCAGTAATGACAGCAGTGGAAAATGGAGCTTTAAGTTAACTTTTAGGTAAGCAGAGCTGTATTACTTGAGCACACGTCATAAATTGTCTTAAAAATAAAATATCTTCCTGCATAATTTTACAAAATAAAACTTACTCTGTGTTAAATGGCTTGTAAAGGAGTCATCAGGTATTGTTCCCTGAACTCCTGATGTTTACATTTAGTATCAATACACACACACACACACACACACACACACACACACACACACACACTCTTCCTTTAAATGTGGAAATGTGAAGATACTCATGTGTTACAAATAGTATAAACCTCTGTCTTTTTATTAATGTGAGGACCAGTTATCCTCACCCATTTTCCCCTTGCTATTTCTTTGCATTCAATACTTAGGGGTAGAGCAATGGTTCTCAAATCCATAGAAATTGTTAAGGCCAGATTTCCCCCTCCCCCAACTTCCTACCCCTTCCTAATTCCCACTCCTGTCTCTTAAGGAATGAGATCCTAAATGTTGGAAGGATCAAACTCTCCCTATTTTATAATCCTCACCTCAAAGGTCAAATGAAGATATCTCTTGTGGTAGATTTGCATTTTACTAACAAAGTTAAATATCTCCATTGTTCATCCTAAATCAGGTTAAGGTCTCTTTACAATATACTTACAAGTATTCTACAGACTAGTCAGATTTTACACACTTGGTCTAGATATTTGAGAACCCATTTCAAGTTCCAGGAATTCGCTATTCCTGGAAAATTGAGTTCCTGTTTTAGGGCATTGTTCTGAATCGGCTTTCAGATTTGAATTTTCATATCATGTTAGTATCAAAAATTAAAAGAAAATTGTTCTAGGAGGAACCACTTAGACAAAAAACACATCTCCATTGATTATATTTTGTGTACTCCTGAAGATTTTCATTTTTGCAATTATTATTAAAATATACCTAACATACAATATTATATCAGTTTCAGGTGTACACCATAGTTATTCAACTTTTATTTGCCTAAAGAAGTGATCACCATGATAAGTCTAGCAACCATCTGACACTGTACCACGCTATCACAATATTATTGACTATATTCCCTATGCTGCACATTATATACTCATGACTTATTTGTTTTATACCTGGACATTTGAACCTCTTATTTTTCCATTAAAGTTTACATTTAATATTAATATATTAATAAGTTAATATATTAATTTTAGGTGTATGGTATAGGGTTAGACATTTATATAATTTAAGAAGTGATCCCTCTCACTAGTCTAGTACTCACCTGGTACTTTACATAGGTATTACGATATTATTGACTATATTCCCTATGCTTTACTTTACATCCCCATGATTATTTTGTAGCTACCAATTTGTACTTCTTATTTTTTGTTTTTTGGTCTCCAAATATTTTTTTGTTATTAAAACTTATTGGAGTGACAGTGATCAACAAAACTACATAGGTTTCAAGTGTACAATTCTATCATACATCATCTATATATTGCATTATGTTTTCACCACCCAGAGTCAGTTCTCCTTCTCCATTACCATATATTTGACCCCTCTTAATCTCTTCACCTTTTTCTCCCTGCCCTCAACCCTTTTCCCATCCATATATCACCCTGATAAATCTAATACCCATCTGACACCACATATAGTTATTACAATATTATTGACTATATTCCCTATGCTTCAGACACTTCTGATTATGGCGACTTACTGCTTGAGCAATGTTGACCAAAGTGTCCACTTGTATACATTTTTTGACACCTCCAGTACTTTTCATCTTTTTGTATGTGTATGTGTTAAAGAAGTCCCCCTAACATTTCTTTTTTTGAAACCTTGAGAGATTTTAGGAAAGTCTGTAGCATGAGTCAAGACAGGCCATTTGTATAGAAAAGCCAATGGAAGTGGCTTGGCTGTGCCAGAAAGTTGGGTGGAATGGGGTCTCAAGAAATCACCAGGGCGAGGCCGATGAACAGATTGATGGAGACTCAGATATGGCAGTCACCTATGTCTGCAGGCCAGGAGTGAGGAGGACCCAGTAAGGAAACAATGACTTCCACCAGCTCCTTCCCCTGGAAGAAAGCTGCCCCGCTACCCCTTGCCCTGAAGCAAGACAATTCAGTTCTTCCCTGTCTGTGTCTGGCAGTTTTCAAGCTGCTGGCCCAGTGCTGGAGCTCACAGCGAGTGAGTCCATCAGGAGTAAGTTCATCCATGGGCCTTTCAAACGGAGCACCTGGGACTGCAGCCATCTTTGTCTCACTCAGCCACAATCTCCACTAGTTTTCACAGTCAGAAGTTCTGGGGACTTCTCTCCCTGGCTGGGAACCCTCACTCCTCATGGAATACCTCTGCAGTCAAGGTGGCCTTCTCAATTTTTAATGGTCACATGTGGGTGTGGGACAAGTGTCTCCACCCCTACTACCTGTCTTGAGGTGAATTCTTCTGTATGTCTTTAGCTGTAGGGCTTCTGTTCAGCTAGACTTCAGGTGATTCTTAATGATGGTTGTTCTATAGTTTTGTTGTAATTTTGATTTGGTCATGAGAGGGGCAAGCACAATGTTTACCTACTCCTCCATCTTGACTGGAAATCTCCTGAAGATTTTCAACACAAGTTCGCTTCCATTGGCTTTGAGTGTGTCTTTAATTAAAGAGATGGAGGTTGAGGGCAAGCAAAAGATCTCTTCAGGTAGAAAATCATCTCATGCTCAGTTAATCTGAGCAATGTATAATGGAACATTTTTAGTTATTACTTTCTCTTTTATTTTTTCTTTCTTGCCTCATGATCTCAAATGCTAACTGCTCTATTGAAAATCTCCATAGAACTCACTGAGAGGAACAAATCAAGACATGAAATCAAAAGTTGTTTTATCTTTTCATGTAGTAGGAAATCTGGCTGGGGTCTATAATTAATGAGTAATTCACCTGTGTGGAAGACAGACTAATGGCTACTCAAATTGTCCACATCCTCTTCCTCAGAACCTGTGAATGTTAACTTACATGGCAAAAAGGACTTTGCAAATGTGACTAAAATGAAGAACGTGAGATAGGTAGATTATCTTGAATTATCCTGGAAGCCGTAAATGTTATCATAAGTGTCTTTATAAGAGGTAGTCAGAGAGAGATTTGACTACAGAGGAAGCGAAGGTGATATATTGGTGGAAGCAGGCTTTGAAGATGGAGGAAAGGGCCATAGCTAAATACAGGTTGCTACTAAAAGCTGAAAAAGAAAGGAATCAGACTCTCCACTTAGATCCTCTAGAAGAAACCAACTCTGCCAACACCTTAACTTTAGCCTTGTAAAACTGATCTCAGACTTCTGACCTCCAGACCTGTAAGAATAAATTTATGTTATTTTAAGCCACTAACTTTGTGGTAATTTGTGATAGCAATAATAGGAAACAAATATATTTGGCATTAAGCATTTGGATTTGCACCTATACAAATAATTTTGAAAACTTATTTTAGATTTTTATCCACACTGATTGTATCCACAATGACACATTACAAAAAATTGAATGGGTATTTGGCTATAGAGTTCTGAATCTTGGCTTTAGTATGAATCATGATATGATATATATGTAGCTATTTAACTTAGAAATTCAGGAATCTCAATTATGTTTATTTCAAGAATTACAGTAATACAGTGTAATGACTTTGGGATTCTTTTTAGAAGCTGTATCTATATCATATATTAAAAAATGAAAGATAAAAATTTCTGACTCCTAGATGTTAACCTTATTTGATACAAGGAGCAAACCAGCAGTGGATGTCAATTGTTTCATTTTTATCTTTTATGGCAAATAGCGCTCAATGTACTAAAAATAGTACTCAGTATGTGGAGAGGCAGGTAATCAGTTCTGGGACTGCTTTTACCAGCGAGATGCTCTTTAAAAAATTCAGCCTGTAAATTTCATTGAGCAGCTTAGAAAATTACAAACAATTCAGTAAGCCCTTATATATCTGAGTTTCTGTCTAACTTTGCCTGGAATCTTGTCTGTAAAATGTCTTAAGAAACTCCTTATTGTCCCATATAATAGAGATCTCAAGACTTTCACTCCTGAGAACTTGAACCCAATGTTTATATATGGGTTATAGACTCCATACAGCAACTTCCTATTAGGTTGAGGACAAACCTTCTCCTATTCCCTATACAATTACCATGCCCAGAAAGCTTTCATTGCCTCTTCAAAATCCTCAGTGAGTCTAGAAGAGCAGCAGCAACTCTTTCCTAAATACAGGATAATAACAATTCATAGAATCTTCCCCCTTCTAAGGGCCATCACCATTGCTATCATCATTACCATCATCTTCATCACTAGTATTTGTAGCACATTTAGTTCACAAAAAGCTTTCATTTGCTTGACCTGCTCAGAATCAGGATTATTGACCTTTGGAGGTAGATGGAGGATTTGGGTATTTCATCTTGCAAAAATTTTGTGGAGGAATCTGGGCAGCAATATTATCCTCCTTGGCCACCTCCCAACGCACTGTGTGTTACATAAGGTGTGCATGATAAATGTTTTTTGAAACTGATGTTGGTAAATAAGGAAACTACTTTTCAGAGAATTCTGTTTTCCCAGCATCAGACAAGCAGAAAACGAATTGCAGACACTAAAATTCATTACATGAAGAACTGAAAAAGAAAAGTTCTGTGGTGTCTTAGTTGAATAAAAATTAAAGAGAGGATCCATTATTATGAATCATTAGTCATCAAAAAATACATATTCCTTGGCCTTGACTCACCACATGTAAAGAATAGAAAAAAAAAGAAATAAAACTTGATGATGCACCATCTTTTAAAAAAATCAACATATTGTCACTGGATGTTGATTGTTTGTTGTGGAAAAAGAGGAAGAGATTTAGCAATGTTGCTGTAGGTCCTTTGTACTTTCTCTGCCCATTATTTTTCTCAGTGGGAAGCAAGAGTAAGATTTCTTCTCCTTTGTGAAACTAAAGGCAGTTTCCCTTTCTAGACTCTCATTTTCCCCACCAGTAGGTAATACACAGCTCACACCATCTCAGGTTGATACACACCCACACCCACACACAATTGTGTCTGTTTATAGAGGGAAAATGTATTGTCAACAAAATGTGGCAAGTGCTCTTTTAAAAGTCCTCAATCACTCACAGCAAAATTTAAATTGCTGAGGACCGTCAAGGCATCTTGTTCTTTGTTTGGAGACTCAATTCTGCATCCATGGAACAGCTGGGTCATTGGGAAGACAATAATCAGTTAGAAAAGCAAGGGATGAAATGTAGGGCATTACACAGAATGTTCCTCCCTTGTTTCTCTTCGAGATATTAATTCAGATTGATTTAGCTTCATGAGGTTCCACAATTCCAGGTGAAAGAAAGTTAATGTTCATTGCACTACTACCTCAACAATCCAATGAGGTAGAAATTATTTGTTTGTTTTTTAAGATGAGAAAACAGAAATAGAGAGGCTAAGGAACTGAAAGAAGCAGTGTGACATTGAAGTTCAGAGTTGGGGTTTGAGTTTTCACTGCCTTGAATTCCAACCCTGACACAATTATTAATTAGCTGTGTGACCTTGGGAAGAAAGTTGACTCTCTGATCCTCAGTTTGTTTACTGGTGAAAAAGTCATGGGATTTGGGACTAGGGCTTACTGCATTCAGTTGTTTTGAGGATTAATGTTAGGCTATTAAAAAAAATAATTATCATTAAAGTGATTGAGATAGTAAATTTCAGAGATGGGGTTCAAAGCTCAAGCCCTTCTTATTGCACCATGTTGTTCTTTGGATGATATTCACAAAGGTCAGAATTTGTCATAGTGAGATGTCTAGCATTAAAGTTTTAAAATAATCTTTCTGGTCAATCTTAACTTGCTGTGGAGCGAGTTGCCTACCTACAGATGAGACACCTATTATGTCTTAAATTGAATGCTGTAAGTGGCTGCAAGAATATGGGATGGAGTCCATTAGTCCCACATAATTTCATGTTCCATGTACAAGGGATGGGTACCTGGAGATACAAATGGTGTTGGACAAAAGAGAATCTACCTGTTTAGAAATCAGCTTTGAAGGAGACCAGCTAAGGGTAATTCTGTTACACACAGACACAGACACATACAGACACACACACACACTGAGTCCATACAGTGTAGAAACCACCATGCAGTAAGGAATATGAAGATTTTCTTAAAGGTGAAATCTATTCTATAGTTGAGTTCAGCAGGAAAGCAAGTGACACACCCAGTCTAAATCAAGGCACTCTGATCCATGGATTTGACAGCAAGTGATCAGAATGAGAAAAATGGAGATTAATAATAGAGAACAGAGGAAGGTACAGAAAAACTGACTAGACTTTTTGGAAAAAATATAGAAAGAAAATGTTGTGTTGCTACAATCTATTAGGCACTATAAAAGTTGATTTTTTAGTTGGGTTTTGAAGAAAGATAAAATTCAATAGTTGGATACAGAAAGAATAAAATAAGGAGAAAGAAATATGCCTGGGGTGCTGAGTACAGTTAAGCACATAGTTACTTATCATCTTGGATGAATCCACATTTTCACATGAACTTTCAATTATAGTTAATTTCAAGGTTTGCTTCCTACCATGATATATTCTAAAATTTCATTCTAAATAATGTACAAATCATTTTTACAGTTTTTCTTTTAATATGTTTTTAATATTTTTGAAACCAGAAAAAGTTACTTTTAGTAACTACCATATAATACCAAAATTAATTTTAAAACCAGGAAATTGTTTCTATAAATATGGTTTTAAAAATCATCACACAGCTTTGAAAAGCTGTAAGAAATATTGTCTAGATCTAGTTTTTTAAATATTGTCCAAAACAATTTCCTCTTTTCAGCAGGTCTCCTTTACTGCATCATATTAATTTTTAAGAGAATTTTAAAAATCTGTCTCCAATTACTAAAAAATATCTCTCAAATGGTTTTTGAAAACATGAAATTCAATTTTGATTGTTAACATACCTGATTTTATTTATTCGTTAAGTTAAACCTAATCAGGTAGACATTATTTGTCCAGTTTTACAGATGTGAAAACTAAGAAACAGAAAAGTTAAGAGACTTTTCAAAGCAGTTTAACACTGTGAATAAGAGCTGGGCTTGAATTTGACTGCCCTGAGACTCAGTGCTTGCTTCATCATAAACTAGCTAAATGATCCTAGCAAAGTAACTGAATCTCTGTCTCTCTTGAAGCCATTTAAGGTAACTTGGATTTAGTTACCTAAATTTTATTTTAACCATTTAGGCACACAGTTTACACATTTGAATATTCATTAAATCAGGATGGAGGATTATATTAACCCAATTCTTCTTTCTCTTCAATAAACCTTTACTAAGAACTTATCATGAGTTAGGTATTATCCTAGGCAGCAGAGATATAAAGATGAAAAGGATAGGAATCTTTAGAAACTTTGAAAAGATTTCCACAAATATTAATAACAAGCCAGCAAAATATTAGGTACTGGGTCAACTTGGTCTCTGACATCAAAATAAATCTGGAAGCCATAGTGCTCAAATTTCTCTTGAGCTTGTTGATTAGTTATTTGGTTGGTTAAGCACTTGAATACTCAGTCAAAACTACCATTTCTATATATTTTCCAGTTGAGATGATGGAGTAGATAAACGCTGTGTTCACCTCCTCTCAGTACCACATCAATTGCACCTGAACCACAGAACAACCATTATTAAGAATTGCCTGAAGTCTAGCTGAACTAAAACTAAAGGCATACAAAAGAAGTGACCACAAGACTGGTAAGGGGGCAGAGGCATGAAATGGGCTAGTCCCACACTCATGTGTGACCATTAAAAGTCAGGAGGAATATCTCTGCTGTGGAGGTTCCCACCCCCAAGCAGTGAGGGGTCCCAACCCCTCCTCAGCCTCAGGTTTCAGTGCCAGGGAGAGAAGTCCCTATAACTTCTGGCTGTGAAAACCAGCACAGATTGTAACTGAGTGAGACGGAGGGCGGCTGCTCTCCCAGGTGCTCCTCTTAAAAGACCCATGCACAAACTTACTGGATGACAGACTCATTCACTCTGAACTCCAGCACTGGGGCAGCAGTTCAAAAGGTGCCAGGGACATACGGGGAGAAACTGAATTGTCTAGCTTCAGGATGAGGTCTAGAGGGGCAGCTTTCTCCCGGATTGAGGAGCGGATGGAAGCCATTGTTTCTTTGTTGAGCCCTCCCCCTCCCTGCATGCAGATGCAGACAGACATCATATCTGAGTCTCCATTAAACTGGCTATCATCTTTCCTCTGCCCTGTCCTAGTGATTCCCTGAGACCACAGAGATCACACCCCACCCAAATTTCGGGCACTCTCAAGCCACTTCCAGTGGCTTTTTCATATAAACGGCCTGCCTTGGCTCATGCTGTAGACTTTCCTAAAATCTCTCAAAGGTTCATAAAACCCAAACAAACAGCATCTGGCTACAGCATGTCCTGTACCTATGGCTGAGCAACCTTGAGTCTGGCATTAGCGACAGCCGACCTTAGTTCACGGCTTGGCTTCTCAAGGTCAACTCCAAGCATAGTGAGGGCAGCAGCCATTTCTGGATTGCTTTGTGACTCATGCCATGTGGCCCCAGGCAGGGCATAGACATTGGCTAAACTTGGCCTGCTGTGGGTCCCCTCCCAGGAGTTCCAGGGGCTGGCAGGCCCAGTGGACAGCTTTGGACTCAGCCAGAGCATCACCCAGCTACTCCAAGGATGACATACCCAAAGTGTAGACTGGGCAGGCACCAGAGCACCACTAAAGTGAACCCTGCACTGTAGGGTCACCCCTGCACAATAGCTCCTCCACTGTAATCGCAGCCAATCCTCACAACTAATCAGCCTGTGCTTCAATCCTTCCCCACTGACATGCACACAGCAATCAAGTCTCAACAATAATGGGAGGGCACACACAACCCATACAAGGGACACACCTGGAGCACCCAGCTCTGGTAACCAGGGAGACTGCTCCACTGGGTCCCACAGGGCACCTACTACATAAGGCCACTCTACTAAGACAAAGAGGCATAATAGCCCTACCTAATACATAGAAAAAACACAGGGAGGCAGCCAAAATGGAGAGACAAAGAAACATGTCCCAAATAAAAGAACAGAACAAAGCTCCAGAAAAAGAACTAAGCAAAATGGAGATAAGCAATCTACCAAATGCAGAGTTCCTAATACTGGTTATACGGATGCTCAGTGATCTCAGGGAGAACTTCAACAAAGAGATAGGAAACATAAAAATGGAAATGAAAAAAAAAACACATAAAAATGAACCAGTCAGAAACAAAGATTACAATAACTGAAATGAAGAATACATTAGAGGGAATCAACAGTAGGATAGATGAAACAGAGGATCAAATCATCAATTTAAAAAATAAGGTAGCAGAAAACATCCAATCAGAACAGAAAGAGAGAGAGAGAGAGAGAGAGAGAGAGAGAGAGAGAGAGAGAGAGAGAGAGAGAGAAAGAGAGAGAGAGAGAGAGTTTAAGGGGCCTTTGGGACAACATCAAGTGTACTACCATTTGCATCATAGGGATACCAGAAGGAGAAGAGACAGAGCAAGCAATTGAAAATCTGTCTGAAGAAATAATGACTGAAAACTTCCCTAACCTGGTGAAGGAGTTAAGTATACTCGTACAAGCCGAAAACTCTGAGAGTCCCAAACAAGGTGAACCAAAAGAAGCCAGCACCAAGATACATCATAATTAAAATGCCAAAAGTTAAAGACAAAAAAGAATCTTAAAAGCAGCAAGAGAAAAGCAGTTAGTTACCTACAAGACAGTTCCCATGAAACTGTCAGCTGATTTTTCAACAGAAACCTTGCAGGTCAGAAGGGATTGACAGGAAATATTCAAATCTACAACCGAGATTACCCAGCAAAACTATCATTTAGAATCAAAGGACATACAAAGAGCTTCCCAGACAAGTAAAAGCTAAAGGACTTCATCACCACCAAACCAGTATTACAAGGAATCTTCGAGGAACTTCTTTAAGAAAAAAAGGAAAAGAAAAGATAAAAAATATGAATAATAAAATGGCAGTAACTACATATCTATCAACAATTACTTTCAATGTAAATGGATAAGATGCTCCAATCAAAAGATAGGGTGACTGAATGGATAAGAAATCAAGACCCTTACATATGCTGCCTATAAGAGACTCATTTCAGATCAAAAGACACACACACACACACACACACACACACACAGAAAGTAAAGGGATGAAAAAGGTTATGACATGAAAATGTAAACAAACAAACAAAAAAGCTGGAGTAGTAACACTTATGTCAGACAAAATAGACTTTATAACAAAAGATAAAGAAGGACCCAGTAATCCCACTTCTGGGTAATTACCTGAAAAAAACCCAAAACACTACTTCAAGAGGACATGTACATCAATATGTTCATTATAGCATTGCTTACAATGGCCAAGATGTGGGGTGCACCCCGGGTGTCTCCGTTGATGGATGAATAGATGAAGAATAGGTGGTGCATATATGTATAATGGATTGCTAGGCCATGGAAAGTAATGGGTTCTTGCCATGCGGCAGCATGGATGGACCTGGAGGGTATTGGGCTGAGTGAAATATGTCAGCCTGCAAAAGACAGATGCAATGTGATTTTGCTATATGTGGTATTTAAAGAAAAAATAAACAAAACAGAAGCACACTCATAGGTACAGAAAACATTTTGATGGTTGCCAGATGGGAGGGGGTTGAGGGAGTAGGTGAAAAAGAGGAAGGGATGAAGAAGTACAAATTGGTTGTTACAAGGTAGTCAGGGGTTGCAGGGTATAACATAAGGCATATAGTCAATAATATTATGTATGGTGTCAGATGAGTACTGGATCTATTGGGGTGATAGACAGGAGGAGGTTGGGGGACAGGGTGAAAAAGGTGAAGGCATTCAGAAGTACAAATTGGTAGTTACAAAATAGTCATGGGGATGTAAAGTAAAGCATAGGGAATATAGTCAATGATATGATAATAGCTATGTATAGTGGCAGGCGGGTATTAGACTAGTTGGGAGATCACTTCTTAAATTATAAAAATGTCTCATCATTATGCTGTACACCTGAAATTAATATAAAGTAATATTGAATGTCAACTGTAATTGAAAAATTAAAAAAGAAGGGGAAAATGTAAAGGGGAATAAGAAGTTCAGATTTCCAGGTATAAAACCAATAAGTCATGGGGATGAAATGTACAGCATCTGGAATATTGTCAATAATATTGTGACAGCATACTATGGTGTCAGATGGTTGCTGGACTTATCATAGTGATCACTTAAGTATATATATGTTGAATAACTATGGTGTACCCCTGAAACTAATATAATATATGTTAGCTATATTTTAATAAAAACTTAAAAATAAATAAACTACCATTTCTAAATATAGTATATTTGCTGCTCTAATAGAAAACTGTACAAAAGTTCCTGAAGTGTGTTTATTCCAACTTGCTATCATTTTGTGGGACATTCTTAAGGAGCTTAAGGGAAGTCAGTATCCCCCCAAATGAAGAGCTCTGGGTTTAGCTGCATGGTTTTGGGCAAGTTCCTTGAACAGCCTGTATCTCAGTTCTCTCATCTGTAAAATAAAGATAATAGAAGCACCTAAAGTAAATAGTTGTTGTGAAGTTACGTCAGATTTAAGATGTAAAGCACTTAGCTCATTGATGCTAAGTAAAAAAGCTCAATACATGCTAGCTTTTAGGATTATAAGGAGTTTAAAATGTTCATTATCCCCATATCACATCTATAAGCAAAATTGTCATGTTCAGAAATTTCAAAAAACACTCTATTTGCCTTCAACTCACATGATCAGTTTGGTTTGTTCTCAATAGGTTTTATTTGATTGTTTTACCACTTTGTTCTCTAGTCTCCTACATTCCCAGAGAGAATTGGGTCATTTTTGTTCCTTGATTCTTCGAAAGCAGAAGTTAAACGGTGTGTTCTGGTATAGCCTCACCGTGGGGAATTAGCTCCTGGACTGGGTCTGTCACACAGATTGAAGAACCTATCTGCAAACTGATGCAACTTTCCAAACTCACATTGCAATGAAGTCATGCAGGGAGAACACAAGATCATGCTGCTATAAATACATGCTTTAACAGTTATTTTTATTATTTTGTTATTTGCAAAAGTGAATAAATGTTTTAATTGTTTTTCTTGGTTGAAAAGTATTAGCATATCTATTTCTATACTTATTGTTTCATATTATAAATTTGAACTTTACATTTTCCTCCTTGCTCTCCTGCACTTACTTTATACACATCTTTGTCAGAGGAGACAATCTTCTGCTTTAGACTATTGAGTCCCTGAGGGCAGATGTATCAAAGTCTTGTCAGGAGACAGAAACCATTCTAGTTATTTCTACAGACCGTATTTAATACAATGAATTGTTAACTAGGTGTAAAGATGTTAATAACTGAAAGGGTAGAAAGAGAACTCTAAGGTATCACAGCCATAGCAACTGTAGGCAGCACTACCACCCCTAGGGTGGAGAGTACAACAGGAAGAAGTTGGAATTATTAACGCTTAGAAACGTGGAGGTGATCCCCATGGAGCTAAACCTCAGCATGTCAGGGGGCATCTGCTAACCTGTGCTGGTGGCTCTGAGATGAAGCTCAGAGATAAGGCTAGTTCTTCAAGTGTTGGAAAAACTTCTAACAGGGTTAGCTACTGATGCAGGAAGGAACTGCAGGGTGAAGAAGCTTTGCTGCATGATGATTCCAGGAATCACAAGCAGAAAGGCAGCCGCAGAGGAAACAATAGAAAGGAGCATTTCCGTTCTTTCTCTGTCTTTGCTAACGGCCACTAGAAAGAACCCCCTATTACCAGGACCCAGTACATAGCTAGCTGGCAAAGCAGCAATGTGGTTTGCAAAGTTCCAGCACCAGCATCTCAGAGCTGAGTAGAAAGGGGTAGGTTTCGAGATGAGAGACGGTAGCTTAATAATTGATGCAGTACGAAACATGTCTTGTCAGCACCTGACATAGTGACTGCAATACAGTATTGAATACATGCTTATGGAATGGATATGTGTGTGTAATTAGATTTTAAAAATGTGATTTTGTATGTCTATTGGCCATCTGTATGTCCTTTTTGGAGATATGTCTATTCAGGTCCTCTGCCATTTTTTAATTAGATTTTTTTGTTGTTGTTGTGAGTTGTATGAGTTCCTTATAGTTTTTGGATATTAGCCCCTTACAAGAGGCATTGTTTGCAAAAATATTCTCCCATTCGTTTGGTTGCCTCTTTATTTTGTTGATGGTTTCTTTTGCTGTGCACAAGCTTTTAAGTTTGATATAGTCCCATTTATTTATTTTAGCTTTTACTTCCCTTCCCTTTGAAGCCAATAGACATATGAAAAAATGCTCAACATCACTAATTATCAGAGAAATGCAAATAAAAACCACAATGAGATACCACCTCACACCAGTTAGAATGGCTATCATCAACAAGACAAATAGTAACAAGTGTTGGAGAGGCTGTGGAGAAAAAGGAACCCTCATACACTGTTGGTGGGAATGCAGACTGGTGCAGCCGCTTTGGAAGGCAGTGTGGAGGTTCCTCAAAAAATTAAAAATAGAATCACCATATGACCCGGCAATCCCTCTCCTGGGTATCTACCCAAAAAATCTGAAAACATTTGTCTGTAAAGATTATGTGCTCCTATGTTCATTGTAGCTTTATTTACAGTGACCAAGACATGGAAACAACCAAAGTGTCCTTTGATAGATGATTAATTAAAGAAGATGTGGTATATATATACAATGGAATACTATTCGGCCATAAGGAAAGATGAAATAGTGTCATTTGTGACAGCATGGATGGATCTTGAGATTATTGTGTTAAGCGAAATGTCAGACAGAAAAAGTAGAAAATCATATGATTTCACTGATATGTGGGATATAAAACTAAAAACAGCAAAGGAACAAGATAAACAAATGAAGAAACAAAAACTCACAGACATAGACAATAGTTTAGTGGTTACCAGAGGGTAAAGGTGGGGGCGAGGGGGTAAATGAGGGTAAGGGGGATCAAATATATGGTGATGGAAGGAGAACTGACTCTGGGTGGTAAACATCATCAACATGATATATAGATGATGCATTACAGAATTGTACACCTAAAACCTAGGTAACTTTACTAATGATTGTCACCCCAATAAACTTTTTAAAAACCGTGATTTTAATAGCTAACATCTTAGATCTTTTATAAAAAGAGCTGCCTTCATTTAGGAAAATAACTTGATAGACCACTTTCATTGTAAAAGGTGAGATCTCAATCTTACAGTCTGGAAAGAGTTAGAGAAACAGAGAAATAAAGTGAAATGTTTTCATAAGGCATTAGTGGGCATTGGGGTGAAGTAAGGCAAGCTGCAAAGTAAGCACCTGGAGGACACGGGAGATCGCACAGTCAAAGCAGAGAGTCAAGGCCAAGCGAACGGTAAGAAGACTGCAGTGGATGGCAAAAGGTAACCAGTGACAAATTCCTGGTTGAGAAATGACATAAGGACTTTTAGAAGTAGAAATGATAAATATTTGAATTTAAGTTTCTGACCATGACGCTAAAGTAAGGTAAAATCAAATCTTCATGCACTGGCATTTGCTACGCAAGTCAGCTTACATCTGGAGTATTCCTAAGTAAAAGGGCAGTGTACTTTGGACAGTGAGATGATCCATAAACTGAACCAGGTCTGTGGGAGTTGGAGTTATAAGTTAGTGATAACTGAGAGCAAGGAAGCCCTTACATCTTCTTTGCTACCGATGAAAATTCCCCAGAGAGTCTGGGGTGTGAGTCTGTACAGTACATGGTGAGGCTATAGGAAATTTCACGATTCTAAAAGATCGGAGGGGCCCTAGCTTGGATCCTGCTAGCATTTGTTTTGTTAGCGTGCACACGATTTAGTGCCTCAGCCCTGAAGAAGAAAGTATTTCATCAATATTTGGCTGAACGGCTCTGTTTTTAATCAAAGTTTGAGTTCCCTGAGACGATGCACTGTGTGAACATTCACGCGAGCTCCATCTCCATCATCTTTGATTTCTTGAGAGTTTACAAGAGATATAATGATATGGACTTTTTCTGTTTCCCTTGTGCATTAGTATATAGTACTCAAAGATTATTGGGAAAGTGATGGATCAATGTACTATGCAGCAATGAGTTTCTTAGAGAAAAGAAATAGAGATCTTGCCACCTTCTCTATGATGTTCAAAGTTATTTGCATATCTCTGATGGACCGAGATGTCTGTAGGTGAGGTAAACGGACAAAAGGGAATCTTTTTTTTTATAGCATAGAACTTCTCAAAGTGTGACGTGGGGCCCAGCCAGCATTAACTGTGAGCTGGTTACAAATGCAGGATCTCCGGCCCCACATTACACCTGCTGAATCAGGCTCGTTGGAGGTCGGGCCCAGCACACTGAGTTTTAAAAACCACTCCAGATGACTCACGTGCACCTAAAGTTTGAGAAGCCATGTTAGCAGACTGATTAGATTTTTTTATTTTTCCTTTGTCAGGTGGGAGTAACCAGGCCTGAGTCAGCCAGGGGTCTCCGGGCAGGGAAGAAGAGAAGAAATTTTCTAGTAATAACTGGAATCAGGGTTCAAATTTTTTTGTGTGTGTATTAAACAAATAGGATCTTATTTTGTTCTCAAGCTGGTAAAGTAGGATATATTTGATTATACTTTGGTTCTCTGGTTCTCTTGGGTTAAAAATTCAATCTTATAATTTCAACAATTTTAGTTCTCTAGTGCAACTTATTTAAAAACTCAAATCTCAATGATCTGTGGCCATTTTTTAGAGGTTATCAACCATCTGGCATAAAAGTTGAGACATGTTTAATCTTTTGAAAGCATGCATATTCTGGGTAGTACAGGCTTTTACATTTTTCAAAACTCCACTATTTCAATGTAGACAGGGACGACACAAAACAGGTTTATTCAAGCTAGTGTAAATAGTATCTAAAACTTTTCCCTTGAAAACGTCACCACGACACAAAAAGGATTTGCCAACTAGAAAAGAGAAAAATTGCAGTATTATTTTGGAAAACTGAATATTATTTTTCATTTGGAAGGAAACGCCTAAGCTAGTAGAATGTGTTTACTTTGTGTTCATTATCTGCCTAGTTTCACAAAGAGTTCATGAAATGCGTAAGATGAAAAGAGAGAAAGTTAGTAGAAAAGGTAAAGAAATAATGTGAGATTAATTTTTTAGCAAGCCCCCTTTGTAATTTTAACCCCTTCACATTTTCCCATTCCAGCTTTATGGGACAACGATTCTCAGAAAATTCCCCAAGAGTCAAAGTTTAAAGTGACAGCCTCCTTTTCTTCCTTCCAGCAGGGTCTGCTGCAATGGGCTTTTCTCAAAGGCACAGCAGGACAGGAAGGTATGTGCAGCTTCATTTGTCTTTACTGCTCTTTGCTTTTAACAAACATTTCAACCAGACAGTTCTTCACCTTTCCTCCCACACTTAAGATACTATTTTAAAATAATTTATATTTTATTGAGATGCCAGTTACGATAGCTGGATAGATTTTTGAGAGTAATCTTTTCCCTGGTTATAAAACATGATCTATGTACGGACATAATCTAAAACAATCTAGAACATATGGAAATCAATAAAATAAAATGACTTAAACGATTTCACCAGTCTAAAAATACCACCGTTAATATTTGGTGTAGTCTCTTCTAGTACATTTCCAGTGTACACTATGGAGTTGAAATTATTCCCTCAGAAGGATTTCATAAATATTTTCCATATGAGTAAAATTTTATAAGCGTTATTTGTAATGGCTGTATAATATTCCATAGTATGCAAATAGCATCATGTATTTAAATATTTCCCTATGGGGATATAGGTTAATCTCTACCAAATAAATTGCAACAAAGTTAATGTCACAAAATCCTCACCTAGGATGAATTCTTAGGCAGGCTAAAGGCTTATCTTTTTAGGCAATAAATGAGGCTGCCGGTTAGTAATACAACGCCTTGTCCTCTCTAGCTAAGGAACATTTTCAAAAGGAGAGAAATATTGGTTTTAAGTCATGATTACTTTGGGTAAGTAGTGTTATAGATATAGTCAAAGAGAAAGAATTGATCTAGTTTCCTGAGAGAAAACCAAAAGCAATATTAGGTTAGAAAATTATAATTAAAATTTACTTTTGCTTTGTCAGCATTAGATGTATATATCTGCCTCTCTCTCCTTCTTTCCTTCCTTCCTTCCTAACTTTCTAACTTCTTTTCTTCCCTCCTTCTCTTCTTCTTTCCTCCCTCCCTCTCTCCTTCCTTCCTTTTGTCATCTGTGTGCTTCAATGTTGTGGATCCTTTCTGGAATGAATCTAGTTCAGCTAGGCCTGGACTGCAGCTTTCCAGGTCCCTTCTTACTAAGCATCCATCCATCGTAACAGTAAAAACACGTTGTCCATGAAGGTGCTGACAGGACTGGAAGTGGCTCAGGTGGGAAAGCATATTCGAATGCATTTTTTGAATGATGCTGCAATAATGAGACCTGTGACTTACAAGCAAAGCCTGGGTGTCTTGTGCACACAAAAGACCTGTTCCTTGTTGCAGGAGAGAACTATTTGGATCAAATTAAACATAACCAAAACATCTTCTTAGCAATATTCTATTAAAAATATTTTAATGAGTCACTAAGTTAGCTTTTTTGAATTTTTGATACCTTTATAAAATCCTTTTTATTATGGCATTCTCAGCATGGCTCTTCAGTTCAAAGAAATGTTACTATAATAATGAAAGTATAGTTCTCAGATGCTTTATTTTCTGCTTAATGATATATGTGCATATCATGTGACTGCATGTAGATCATATGAATATATTATGGCTTAAAACTCAGAATTTGAATTTCATGGACCATGCTAAAATTCAATAAAACGACATTTGGATGCAAGGGGGAAAGAACAACATGTGGCTTGAATTTTCCTTAAAATACACAAGGGATGGTTAAGGGGGAAAAGTGCTTGGGACAGAGTACATCTGGAATTTTGCCAAACTCATACCATTTAAACAATGGTTTAAGACTGAATTCAAATCCCAAGCAGATCTCTTCAATCTCCCCCAGAGGGTATAAGGTAGTGTTTCAGCTTTGAAAGATAAAGTTAATAAAAATACTTTCAATGAGCAAAATGAGGATGTCGGACTTGAAACTCTTTTGCCCTCTGGAATTTGAGGACTTCCCACCTCCATTTGGATCCTCTCTCTGCCTTTTCACCTACAAAGAGCTTATCACTGACATGTGAAACAATTTCTTTAATTTCCCATTTTCAATACCAACTCCACCCTGGCCCCCTCCCCATGCAGAATCACATACGCACAGTCTAATTAACATCAATACCACTTCAAACCCCTGTGACATCATGCAAGCCTGAACATGCTCCCAAACTATCCTTTGTGCCCATTTCATAGTCAGTACAGTGAAGAATCAACATTCTTATCCAGTGGAGAAGATAAAACCCACCACAATTCACAAGAATTTCTGTAAAATTTTGTGCATATCAGAAATGGCAATTTTGCTAGTGAATGGAATTTAAAGGATTTAGTGCTTTGATGATCAATATATCTTCTCCTAAGGCATTCTGTTTCCATACTCTTCTGGAGTATGTCTGTAGTAGTGCCAAGCAGCCAAATGTCACCTTTGAGTCCCAGGAGAGGTGTTGATCAGTGTTCCCTGCCCCACAATGCAAAGATGCTTGGAGTTCAGCAGTGCCACTTCCAGCTAACTGGCTTTGATTTCTATGGATGCAACCAGCCCTCCTCCCTGGCTGGACTAATGCCAGTCTACTTAAGGAGATAATTGACCACAAGCCAGCCTGACTGACAGGCTTCCTAAGTGCCAGATGCCAACACTGCTGATTCCGGCCTTTGCAGGAGGGCCTGTTCTCCTAGGAACCACAGCTAAAATAGCTTTATCCTCCCATAGCCCTTCGCTCTGTGTCAGCTTCCCAAGGAAATATAATCAAACAGATCATTCCAAGTTGTTTTTCTTCTACTTTTATTTTAAAGGATATCTACACTAAAACCTTTCTCCTTCCTCCTTGTTTCTTCCCACCTTTCTCAGGATTCTGTGCATTTAGTGAAGTGGGGTACAGGCTAAGCAACTACAGTCTTTTCTATCATCCTGGAACCCCAGCAGCATAATTTCATATTGTCTCCACCAGTACTTAGCATACCCAGAGTGATTTTTGTTAAATTTGTGAACTGAGCTGGTCATAAATACATAAGTGCCTTTACTTCCATCTCACTCAGGTCCAGAATTTACTTTCCCTATATCCCAACATGTAGCTAAGACAGAGAATACCTGTGAAATCATACAAGATCACATACTCAGTTGAGAGGGTTACCAAAATATCACCATCAGTTTATTATTCTTATTAGCTTTAACTGTTCTCCGTATACTCAGATTATTACCAAAACAATGCTTTTTTAATGGCTTGACCTCTCTTTACATATTTAAAATAAGTACTGAATCTGGCTCCAGTGTCTTTGAGTGGGTGTTTTTTGTCACAGGGGTATGAAGATCAGATTCTTGTGGAGAAGTGAGCCTGGGCCCTGGGGTCCTCCCAATCCTGGTATCTCAGAGGTCTGCCTAGACTAATCCTGCCAGGTCCCAGCTTGGCAACAGGGTGGTTGTTGCTTATGGGAAGGAAGCCCCTCACAATACAGTTACAGTTAGCAGGCAGATCCCATCTCAGGAGAGGTCTTCAGAGCAATGTCCAGGGCTTTAATTGGGACCTCCCTTGACATCAGATCTTTGGCAGAAAGCCCCCCCCTTTGTTTATTTACATGAATCCCCTTGTTCACCAGTCTTAATGCTATAAATAGCTTCCTTTGGGTATCAGGGTCTCCTCCTGGATGAAAATTTAAGTGGAGTCATTTCTAAGCTCACTTTGCCTTCCATTCTCCTTTCTCTCTCTCCTTACAGTACAAACAAAAAGAACCATGTTTTCCCTGCAGAGGTAGGAAGGGTTCCACTGGGGTATGCGGGTGTTTGACTGGGTGCCAAGAGGGTTTGGGAAAAAGTTGAGGGTCAATTGGTCATCCTTCTCTGACACATGGCCCACAGGCTCTTCTCTCCTCAGGCGGGGCTGTCACTTAGGCCACTCCTCTGGGTGCCAAATATCACTTTGGGCTGCACCTCTCTCCCAGAAGTGGGACCAACAGTGGACACTGCTAAAAAGTTCACTGGTCTTTTCGGGCACGTGGAGAAAGGAAGAGGGATGTTCCTTTGGAAAAAAAAGAAAAAAAGAAAAAAAAAAAAAAACCCCCCGGGGAATCCAAGAACGCCTTCTTCAGCCCAGGTGACTTGCAGCCTCTGAACTAGGGGTATCGGCCTGGGCCTTCTAGGCATCATCAATTCACCCAGAGATGGACAAAAAAATCCAGATTCCCAAGGCCCCCCAAATCTGTGACGCCCATGGCAATGTCTCCACTTCTTTTCTCCATCTCAACAACTAGTGTAGAGAAAAACGTTGCGGAGTGTCAAGCTGACAGGATGGGATAACCCTAGAACTGTCTGAGCCCCCGAGGAGGCAGTGACCTAAACGGAGATATGCTTCTCAGGCAGGCCAAAACTTAGCTGCATGCTGCAAGGGGAGTTGTAAATAAGGGATTCGTGGAAACATCTCTTTTAAAGAAGTAACCAAAATCCTCCGTGTGGAGTTATCTGGTTGGCCCTTTACTTTCTCCGGAGGAAAGGTCAGAGGAGGCTTTCATGGGGCCTGGCTGGGCAGAGGGAAACTGGTTCAAGATGGAGCCCTGTTCGAAGATGGAGGGCGGAGGTCGCGCGGCTCCCGGATCCCAACGGGGTCCCCAGCACCGGGCCAGGTCACCTCGCCAACACCCCGCGCGGCTCCGCAGCGGCTACAGCCGTCAGTGTCCCTCCGCGGAGCGCAGGCTGCGGGGCCTCCGGCTCTCGTGGGCCTGGCGTTCTGCGGCCCTGAGCCTCCAGCTGCCGTACACCCGAAACCCCGCTCGCCCAGGATGCGGCCGGCGCCTGCGTGCAACAGGTCCCCGGGCCGCGGTGGCAGGCCCGGGCGCTCCTCGGTAATGGGCCGCGGCGGCGGTGACAGCTTCGGGGCGCCAACCTCCCTGTCGTGGGCCCGCCTATCAGACTTAAGGGGGCGCCGCTGTGTACCCATCCGATGGCACGAATTCCTTCGCCGCGGCTTGCCCTCGAGGCCCTCAGAAAAGGGAAAAGGGTGTTGGGTGGTGGTGTTGGTGTGTCGATATGAACCTCATGTAGGAACAGAAAAAAAATCACTGTTAGGGGTTTTTGCTAATTCAGTCTGTAGCACTGAGGTGGACTGGAGCTGAGTTAGGAAACCAGCATAAGAATGGGTAGTAGAAGAGATAATTGCCTCAGCTGATACAATGAGTAGTGGAGGAAACCTGTCCCTGCTGGTGGCTGGCCTGTAAACTCACCCCGTTGAAGTTCTGATGTGAAAAAATAAAGGGCACGTGGAGGATTTGCAGGCCTCTGACCGCGCAGTGGGCACCCACGCCGCGGCCTCGTCTCCCGAGAAGCAAACACATTCACACGGGCTCCAGCATATGCAGAGAGAAGCTTTAATTGAGAACACCGCAAACAACACTGGCAGACATGAACTTGGTACAAAGTCACAACCCAAATGCGGCGCGGACACAAGCCAGAGATGATTTAGAGGCAGAGGGCCGCTGCCTCCTCCTACCCGCCCCACTTCGTTCCCACAAGTTTACTGCGAGTAAAGTGCTATTACTGGGGCTCAAAGGGAGGGGGAAGGAACAACCGTGGCAAGCTAAGTTTCTTTTCCTTTCTCGAACAGAAACTGAAGAATTCTCCTGAAAGACGAAGGCGCCCAAACGGCACACGGAATACCAATTCGATGGCAAAGGTGGCCGGGTCATCCTCTCGCACCTATCCCGAGGTGGGTGGAAGGCAACCGCCAAGAAACCCTCCTGGAAGCGTTAAGAGCAATACTGTCGGGTGGTGAGGCAGATTTTTCTTGCATCATGAGTTAGGGAAACAAAATCCCGCGATGCAAATGATTTTTTTCCCTTTAAAATCCCAAATGGAACAAATCGTGGGAATTCACATTGTTTTGGAGCTCCTTAACGGTCTCATCTGATTGATACACAAACGAATTGCCGGCAGAAAGTCGCCTTTATTGTCTCTTTGGTTGTGTTTCCTGAACTTTACTTTTGGAATCTGGGGCTTTGCTGTTTAAGCCGCTGCCATTCTCTTTTGTGCAAATTAATTGCTTTAGCTGTTCCTTCTATCCTTCTCGACCCCTGGATCAGAAGCAAGAAACGTAACTGTTTCCCAAGATCCTTTGTGGGGTTCACACTGCCCCCTAAAGCGGCTTTATTCATGATACTGTGTCCTTGCCCATTCCCTGGCCAGGAAAATAACGGCATCTAACGCTCCCTCTTTTCTTTCTTAAATTAAACGAGATTTCCTTAGTGAATAACAGTTTCGTCTTAAATGTTTTACGGGAGGTGGCTGCCCGGTATGACACCAGCGGAGAGAAACTTGGTGGCTGAGGTCTATTTCAGCGTCGCTTTCTGTTAGATTTCTGCTCGGGATGTTTAGATTCGACAACTTCTGGTCCCAAGAATAAAGGTCGAAATCCATTTCAATTTGCCAGCGAATGAGTCCACCCCAAACTCCTTCCTTCCCTTCCCCAATAACTTATTGATTTATAGAATTAATTACAATAGAAACTCTTACCTGAAAATTGGCTTTCATTAATGTGATTGTACAACATAGTATAAACACAGACACCAGAAGTGTTATATTTATTCAGACCACTGGAAAATCCACTTTCGGGTTTGTTTGTTTTAATACCTTCCCTTTTCGGCAAAGGCTGGGGCTAGTCAGCTCAACGCAGCCTGGTCAGGGCGCCCTCTCCCTCTGCCACGGTTTCCCGCCAGGCGTCTCTCACTGTGTTGTCTTCCTCCTCCCGCTGGGTGCCCTAGGAGTGCACCAGCACCGAGTGCAGGGAGCCACTCTTGCTCTCCGCGGCATTCGGGGCAGTGGGCTCCAGCAGGGAGGTGACAGGCGAGGCCGTAGCAGCCGGGCACACGGTGGATGGCGCCGGAGGCTGCTGTGCGGCCGCGGGGACACTGAGCGTGGGCGGCAGCGTGGCCACCGGCGGCAGTGCTGGAGTCGGCTTGATGGGCACGGGCACCGCAGGCAGGCTCTGGCTTGCCGAGTGGCACAGGGCCTTAACCGGCACCCCAAAGGCGCCGTACTCTGGGCCCACAGGTACCCCCGCGGCGGCGGCGGCCGCAGCGGCCGCAGCCACCGAATCCATGACACCGACGTGCGGCCACACGGAACTGACAACATTGCCGAGCTGGCCTGGCACGGGATAACCCAGGTGGTGCATGACCGACGCCAAGGGCAGCCCGCCCGCCTGCAGCACGCCCTTGTAGTCCCGGCCGATGATGTTCTCGATGGCGAACGGGTGCTTGAAGCCCGACGTGGACGCTGCGGCGGCTGCAGCAGCCGCGGCAGCAGAGCCCAGACCGTACGGCGGGAATTGTGACAGGCGCCCCACACTGCCCACCGCCGCCGCCGCAGCCGCCGCCGCGGCCGCTGCCACGGCCGCCGCCTCCTGCATCTTGCCGGGGTGAGACGGCTGCTGAGGCTGCGACTGCTGGGACGGCTGCTGTGGCGGCTGCGACGGGAGGTGAGGCGGCGCATGCGAAGCCGGAGGCGGCTGTTGGTGGAAATAGTGCACCATGTGCGGCGGGGGCGGGGGCGGCGGCGGCTGGGGCGGGTGGTGGTGGTGGTGGTGCGCTGCAGCGTGATGATGATGGTGGTGGTGGTGGTGCGGGTGGTGCGGGTGGTGCGGGTGCAGGTGCCCTCCCGGGCCCGCACCTGGCGCACCCTTGGTGCTTCCTGCGTGCAGGTGAGTGTGGTCCGCGCGCAGCACCTTGAAGCGCTTGCGGCGCCGCAGAAAGCTGCCGTTCTCGAACATGTCACCGCAGTCGGGATGCAGCGCCCAGAAGC
The DNA here is from genome assembly GCF_004115265.2 of Rhinolophus ferrumequinum. Classification (NCBI taxonomy): domain Eukaryota; kingdom Metazoa; phylum Chordata; class Mammalia; order Chiroptera; family Rhinolophidae; genus Rhinolophus; species Rhinolophus ferrumequinum. Next base: position 41,893,839 of record NC_046295.1, on the reverse strand, counting down.
TGCCCTTGCCGGGCTGGTCGGGCCGCCGCGGGATCTTGATGAAGCAGTCGTTGAAGGAGAGGTTGTGGCGTAGGCTGTTCTGCCAACGCTGCGTGTGCTCACGATAGTAGGGGAAGCGCTCCATGATGAACTTGTAGATGTCGCTCAGCGGCAGCATCTTTTCGGCCGAGTGTTGGATGGCCATGGCGGTCAGCGAAATGTACGAGTAGGGCGGCTTTTGGTCGCTGTACGAACTCTTCCCCGGCCGCGGCATCTCCCCTGGCGCCTCCACCGCCCTACGGTTCCTCACCCCGCTCCCGGGGCCTGGCTGTCTCCACTAACTCCTACTCCGCCCGCCCAGCCCCGCCACCCCGCCCTCTGTCCCCCCCAGACCCTCTCGCGGTTTCTCTGCCGCCTTCTCTCAGCTGTCTGCGGTCTCCCCGCTTGGCCTCTTGTGCCAACTTAGCTGTCCGACGACCACAACTTCTGGCCCCGACGGTTGCCGACCGGCGCGCACAGTCGCGGGCAGGGCGCGCCAGCTTCACCGCCACCCTCGCGGCGTCTCCCCGTGGGTGGGCAGAGTGAGCGCTGGAACTGGCGGAGGAGGAGTGGAGAGGGCCGTGTTCCCTTCCGGCCTCCTCTTTGCTTCCCCGGTTCCGAAGGAAGCGCAGGCCAAGCAGACTGGAAAGAAGCGGGCTGGACAGTCAGGGCTCTGGCCCTTTAAATCCGAGTTGGCGCTCTTGGTCCTGGAGGCCCGGGGCGGCGGGCACCTACCCGTGCTGAGCGCTGCCCTCTGACCCGCCACTTAGTCCGCTCTGCAGTTCTTTTTTCTGGAGGGGAGAGGCGAGGTAAGGAGAAGGAGCCCGGGTACTGGCAGCCCGCGTCTCCCGCTTTCTCCGGCAGCTCCCGGCTAGCTGGGGATAGAGCTGTAGGCGGTCGCTTGGGGGGAAAAAAGTTTGGTGGTTGTTGCAGCCGCGGCGCTTGCAGTCTCCGAGGAGGGGCGCAGGCGCGGGGCTCGAGCGGGGAGCCTGAGGGGGCGGCTGCGAATGCCCAGAGGATGCGAGACTCGCGGAGGCCCCGCTCTGGCGTCCGCGCCGCAGCTGCCGCCGCTCTCCCGGGCCCGTCTTGAGCTGGAGAGGCGGCGGCGGCGGCTGTGGCAGCGACGCGCCTCTCCTGGCTGCGTTTTGTAATGGTCCCCGAAACGCCAAGACCCCCGCAGCTCGCGCTTCGAGGACTATCACATGACCCAGGCTAAGGGACTCCGCGCCGCCGCCGCGTCTCTTGCTGAAGAAGGGGCAAGGAGGCGCGGTGCTTTGCCCCCGCCTCCTCCTCCGCCTGGGTTCGGGCGCCCCCACCCACAGCATTCACCATCCGCTCGCAGCCCCCCAGTCGCCGCCAAGTGGGGCGGGGGAGCGCAGGCTGTTCACAGGGAGGGGTGCAGTCCCTGGTGCGGTCCACTCTGCTGCACGCCACCCGGGTCGCGACGCACGGCAGAGGGGGACTGGATCCTGCTTTCTCTGTCCTTTCCTGCATCCCCAGACTGTCCCCGCCTTACACTTCCCTCTTCCCACCTACCTGCTCTGAGCTTCTCTCTCCTCACACTACCTTTCTCCTGGGCTAACCACTCTGGGCCAAGTTCGGAGCATTGTGGCCTCCAGGCATCTTCTCTGAAAGAAATTCCAATGCCTGGAGGGTTGAGGGAAAAGCTCATGGGGGACGAGAGCCAGGGGCGTTTTCGTCAAATGCAACTTCACAACTTTATTGTGCGCCAACTATATGTTAGGCCCAACGATCTGTGCCAGGTACACGGAGGCACGAGACAGCTCTCTGTGCTCCAGGACCGCGGTCTAGAGGGAGAGCTGACTGTAACCAGGAAATTAGGATAGACACTAAGTGTTTGGCAGATGGAGGCTCCACTGCTCTTCTCATGACCCGTAGAGGCGGCAGGGTGAGGCATTTCTCCGGGGTGGTGACGTCTGAGCTGCGGCCTGAGAGGAGTGGGAGCTCAGAGGTCCATCACCTGGGTGTGTCGGAACGAAGTCTTTGCTATTCTTAGCACATCGAGGGAAAGGGGGATAATTAAAATCAAGTAGGAGGTCAAAATGATCAATCTGCAGGGCCCTGGTGTGATCTGTGAGAGAAAGGTGGACGGGCCGCAGCGCTGATGTCCTGCTACTTGCAGGTCGCAGAAGTAAGTACCTGCTCCACACTCATCCGCACAGCCAGCAGCGAATCCCAGTGGACTGCAGGGAGAACCCGAAGTTATATTACGGTTTTGGCTACTTCTGCCCTTGGGCTGGGAGGAAAAGCAGAGTTTAGGGAAAAAATACACCCTCTTCCCGTCTCTGGGCCTCAGTCTCAGTATCTGTAAATGAGATGTCTGAAGTTGGAAATTTCACGGGTCCCTTTCAGTTCGCGAGTTGAGGAGAGAAAAGAACAATTAGGAAACTGTGGCTCACTCGATTTTTAATTTCTTCTTTTCTGTGCCTAAATCAGAAGGCAGAAGGCCGTCAGTCCAGACTACTGGGAGACTGTCCCTTACCCTCCAACCTTGGCGGCACCAGGTGGAGTGTTTTTATCTTCTGACTTCCGGTGAGCTGCCTGAGAGGAGGACCACGAGGGGGGGTTGTCTCCCCTTTGGTCGTAGGAGTGCGGTGAACCGGGAAGGTTCAAACTTTTTATCTTATAGTCGGGAACTAGCTTTCTGACGAGTGCTATTTGGCGAAATTTTCTTAGGCCAGCAGCTGTTTCAGAGTAGGTAAGAACAGTTAAGGTGAAGTGTGCCAGAGGGGCCTGGGGGAAAGAGCAGCCTCAGCCTGTCCTAAATGAAGGAGACCCTTTCAGAGTTGCATTATTTCACTGTCACTTCAGGCCGGGAACATTCCGCCAATGTAGTTTCTTCGGGATTTTTGGTCCGCTGAGGCAGGTTAGGAGCCGAGCAGCAGACGGCCTCCTGGCCTCGCGAAGCCGTGGAGGAATTCCGAGGATGCCCACAGTTTACAGTGACAACTAGAGCCCGCGAGAGCCGGCAGTCTCCTTCTGCCTTGATCGACGGGGTGCGAGAACGGCCCTATCTAGGCCCAGAAGCCCCCCAGAAAATGCTGGTGGGAGTTCTGCATTGCCCAGCGCTCAACGGCTCTTCCTGCCTTGACCGCGCACACCGCGCAGGCAAAGGCATCTTTTACTAAGCCTTGCGAGAGCATCTTTTCGCGTGCTCCTGGAAAAGCAGCGCCTCCTCCTTGGGAGAGCTGGGATGTTCCCGTCGGGCAAGTGGGCTCCGTGGCGTCCCGGGACACAGCGAGGGGAGGGGCCCCTCAGGGGCTCTCGGGGCAAGCCTCACGAAACATAACCTGAACACTAAAAGAGCTGTGAGCTGCGCGCTCACCGGGTGAGGCTCGTTACAAGCCTACAGACCCGCCGCCACCACCTTGGCTCTGTGCCCGGGGGTCAAGCGAGCCGCGTGGCCTGCGCCTTGGGTCTCGCAAGCCAATTGCGTTCAGCTGGCTGAGCGGCTCCGCGCAACTTGGACCAAAACAGAGCGGCGAAGATCAAGCGAAGCGCGCAAGCTTCACCCTTCCACATTGCGGGTGCACTACGCTAGGGCAAAAAAGTGCTTCCAGACACTGAAGCCCCCGCCAGCCCAGCGGTCCAGGCCGCAGTTGCAGCGGAGAGGGCAGACCTCGAGCGCGGGACCCAGTTCATTTTGGAGAGGGTCCAGCCACCGCCACCGCCGCGGAGTATTCTGGGGGATTCCCGGCGTGGCGGCAGGCGCTGCCGGTGGTGCCTGGGCCTCGGTGCGGGGGTCGCACTCGCCCCCTCTCCCCTCCTTCCCCCGAGGTTGATTTAATTCCGGCAAGTTTTGCAGGCGCGAAGCAGCACCGGCGGGGGCCGGTACTTGCGCGCTCCAGCTGCCTACAGGACCTCTGCTCAAGAAAAACAGATCGTGTAACCACCCTGGCACCAACCAGTTGGTTCAAGTTTCTGCGTGTAATTTAACACACCACACACACACATACCAGACACACACACCACACACACACCACACTGTACTACACTACACTATCCAAATATTGGCTGGCGCTGAGGACGCTGGCAGGCAAATCATTGCCCTGGGCTTAGTGTAATTATCTCAGGCATATTGGTTTACCCCTAGGCAATTGTTGGCGACGCTTGCTAGGAAGAGGGGTTCCATGCAAGGTTTTATTGTGTTTAATTGGCTCTATGGAGGGGAGTAAAAATTTTCCATTAAAGATGTGGAGCTTAGGAGCGGCTATTTATTCATCCTTCTCCTTTACCCCCCACCCCCCCAGAAGGTCACACGCACTCCCTCAGCCGGGGTCCCAGGCCTTTCCCAAAGGTTCCGTGTGGACAGCTGTTCCAGCGTGAAGAGGAGCGCAGGTCACCAACGAAGCTAGGACGGTTGTGCAGGACTAGGAGGAAGGTACAGGTTCGTGCGCGC